>NC_045429.1:459476008-459790538 GCF_902635505.1 Sarcophilus harrisii
ACTAGGGCAACTAGGAAGTATCGGAGGCTATCGGATGTGAACGCACAAAGAACAGACTTCCTGATTCCAGGCCCAGCCCTCTATCCTGCGCCACTTAGATTACAGTTTAATACTAAACTACAAACAAATGCTCTCTACTTCCTCCCTCTATTACTGCAGCCTCCTAATTGGCCGCAGTTAGTAGCTCCACCATAAAGACAGTTCATAGGCTCATAGATTAGGACGTCGGGACTGCAGATTTAGAGCTGGAGCTTTAGAATTCATTGACTTTATTATTCCCTGCTTTAGAGATGACCCAAGAAGTGGAAAGGGCCTGAGTTAACAGGATTTGAAATGAGGCCCCTGGCCTATTAGATTGCGAGCGAGCTCCTTAACGACAGGGCCTATCTTTTGCCTCTTTTTGAGGGCTTCACCTGGGCTTGGCACATAGTAGGTATTAGATAAGCCCCCAATAAAATCCGGCCTTCTCCAGGAAGCCTTGTCTATGAGCTCTCTCAATTCCAGTGCTTTCTTCTCTCAGTTATTTCCTATTTATTCTGTCAGTAGCTTCCTTTGTATTCCTTTGCTGTCTTCCCTATTAGATTGCAAGCTCCTTAAAGACAGGAACTATCTTTTGCCTCTTTTTGAGGGATTCACCCGGGCTTGGCACATAGTAGGGATGAGAGAAATCTTTGCTGACTGACTGGAAAGGGCAAACCCTGGTGCCATTTCAGAAACTGTTATTATTTTAAGGGAAACTCCCAGCCTTGCAAAGGCTCATCCTTGGAAAGATGGAAATTAATGGGAATTATGTTCACCAGTACAGGTCGCAACCCCCCGGCCCCTTCTCCTGAATTGTCATGTGCGCACCGTGCTTGGGCAGCCCACCGCCGCCAGTCTTTCCTCCCTAACCGCACCTAATCTCGTTAGCCAAGGTCACTAATTAGCCCCCATCACGTGCTCCAGGATGCCGCGCTACCCCAGCCCCAGGGCCTCGGCCGCACGCCGGCTCCCCGGGGAGCCGTGCATGGCGTGGGGGCAGCGGAGCGGCAGAGGGGAGGGGGCAGAGGGGAACCCGGCTTGGTGGATGCCCGGGCCGCCGGCCTGAGCAGGGAGGAAGGTCAGAGGAAGCTGTTCCCCTCGGCGTGTTCCCTAAGGCGGCCACATAGCTGTGGGAGAGAGCCCAAAGTGGGGACAAGGGGGGAGGGACAGAGACAGACAGAGTGACAGGGACCGGCGGCCAGCTCGGCCCTGGCTCCCAGCCACCTGGAGAAGACTCTGACTGTCCCTGAAATAATAAAGATGGGCTTTTTCATTCCATTCTTGTCTGTATTCTTTTTTATCTCATTGTATTAAAACAAATTTATCTTCATTTATGTCGCAATTACCTTGTAGGGCTGTTAATTTGCTGGAAATGAAGCTATTGTTTAATTGCTCCTATTAATCGGGGGATTTAAATGCCGACTGTAATAAACAGTTACCTTCAGGACAGAGCAAAGTCAAGGCCGGGGACACGGTCTTGCTCGGTGGGAATGGGGGCAGGGCTTCCGACCGTTGCCCCCAATGCAGACGCCGGGGCGGTGGGAAGCCCCAAGACCACAAATAGAACAAAGTCATCATTTGCTCAGTTTATCTCCGATCCTCAGAAGTTGCCATTCAGGGAAAAGGACAAGGAGTCACCCAACACAAAGAAAGGATATCTTGTTTTTACAATTAGGAACTGGACGGGAGGCAGTACCTTCAGTGGTTAGTGCTCTAGTTTGCAATCAGGAAGAGCCAGCTGATATTGCACGAGGCTGCCCATTTCCTGGTTGTTTTGCAAAAGTTATACATGTTGTATCTTGTGAGATTTACTAGCTGTGTAACTCCAGGTAAGTCATCTGATCCTCAAGTTTCTCATCTGTAAAATGGGCACAGTAATACCGCCTATGTCATTTCTAAGAGCCAACAGAAAACCCTTGCAAAGCTCTTGACCTGAAGTCTCCCTGCCTCTCCTGTCTCCTTACCCCCTAATCCCTGACACACACTCCTCCATCCAGTGCCCCCCGGCCTTCTGGCCGTTTCACAAACAAGACATCCATCTCTCAGCTCTGGGAATTCTCTCTGGCTACCCCTCCTCTAGGCCTGTAATGCCCCCCCCAGCTCCACCTGGGGACCTCCCCTAAATCCCAGCTAAATCCCTTCTCTTCTGGGAAACTTTCCCACTTCCTCTTAATCCCAGGGCTTCCCTTTGCCCATTAAATCCTTTTTAATCCAGAGCCAGCTTATTTTCTCCCACTTGCTCTCCTGATGCCTCAGGCTCAACCAGTCCTGGATCTCAGGGCTTGGACGCCTCAGCATCCCCCTCCCCCGACTCCTTCCTTCACAGTTGGCACCTCAGGTCTGCCCCAGCCACCCCCCCCACAGCCCAGCCCGGTGACTCCGGGTGACTGCCCGCGGTGACTTGTTACCCCCTTCCCAACGTGGTCCCAAATCACATTTCTAGCCCACAAGACACTGCTCCCCACAGCCTTCCCTGATCCTGAGAGAGTGTCCCGTGCTCGTTGCAAGGGGCGCGCTCATCTCCCCCCTCCGAGCTGGGCACCGGAACGCGCTTCCTCCTCACCTCACACCCACGGGACCCTCCCGGCCATCAGGAATGCTGCCGTCTCCCCTCGTCCAGGAAGCCTTCCTCTTCTTTCCAAGCCCCCTCTCCCTAAGTCACTCAACAAACAACGTGACTGACAGCCTTGGATTTATCCTGATTTACTCACATATGTGTATGTGGTCTCCACCCAGAGGATGTGAGCTCCTTGAGGGCGGGTCTGTTTCATTTATATCTGTATTTATCCCCAGCACCTTGGACAGCACCAGGCATATACAAGAAACTTGGTAAATGGTTGTTGATTGATTGCACACAAGGGAGAACTTAAGGTACTTGGAGGTTTAGTACCAGATTCCCAGAATCCTTTCATAAAAGAGTCTGGAAATGATCTTTTCATCATATGTTTCATCATATGTAAATTATTTATTTTACACATATATGCATTACATTTTATATAAATTATATATACATATATGTGTGTATACACACACACACACACACACACACACACACACACACACACACACATATCTGTTAAGACTTTGTATACCCTCAGGGAGAGACTAAGATGACACCAGGAGATGCTCCCTGAGATGACCCCAAGACTGGGCAGGGCTTTTGGGCTACAGCTGGGTCCAAATCTACATTTCCTAAAGCATGATGGAGAGCCATCAACCAACCAATCAACCGTTCCACAGGCATTTATTAAGCACCTATTATGTGTCAGGTTTGGGCAGAACTTTTGGGTTACAACTGAGTCCAAATCTACATGCCCTAATGCACTAATGAACCATCGATCACAACAAGTATTTATTAAGCACCTACTATGCACCAAGTTTGGACAGGTCTCTTGGCTATAATCAGGTCCAAATCAACACAGTCTAAAGCATTTGAGAGAGCCAATCAAAAACCTACTATGTGCCCTGTACCATAACTAAAGACAGAAAGATAAAATTACAACAGAAGCTGCCTTACACTCAATTTTGTACCTAAAGCCATGGGAAGGGCTGTTTCATAGCCTGGGTAGTTTGGAATCAACCCAGGGCACAGCCTGAAGTCAATGGAGGTATAGACCCACTGGTACTGACACCCTGGCATGTAATGCTGCAGTTTCAGCCCCAGTTTCAGGCGTTGAGTCCGAGAGCAAACCAAGAAACACAGAACCGGCCACGACCCCTTCCCTTCCAATGGAGAGTGAGCCAGCACTTTGGGGCTTACAAAATAATGAGATATGACTTTCACAGGCACAGGACTGGGGTGTAACATTACTGCCATCTCCCCATTACCCTGAGTCCTGGGTATCTCATGTGAAGCCCAAACTCAGGCCTTCCCAGAGGGTGGATGGGGGAAGATCACCCTGCAGTCCGTGGCCTCACACCCAGAGCCAGTGGCCACTCATTTAATTAGCAGCTATGACTGTTTGTTAAGGTTTGTTAAGGAGGCTGGGGATAAACAGAAGTGACTTTCTAGACGACAGAAAGAAATAATCCATTACAACAGAAATGGAGAAGGAGACGAGGAGCTGGGGAGCGACGGAGATGGCGATGGAAGGGACAAAGCCCGTGGAACCCTCCCCACATGATGAAGTACAATGTGGATCAAGACGGAGCGTGCCAGAGAAGAAAGGGTATAATAATTTAGAGAAAAACGACTCGGGCGCCAAGATAAATGAGGAGCACCCGAGGAAGAGAGCTCTCGATGGGGGGAATAGAAGGCGAAAGATCTGTGACAACATTTTGAAAGCAGGATCCTTGCGACAGAGCCCGTTAAGTGCTGTAATTGGTTTTCCTTTTTTATTAATGCGGGCTGATAAATAGACTTTTAACCATATTTCTCAGACCTAATTTGTTTCTTATTTCATGATGTACACATTGGGGGCGGGGGGGAGAGTTTAGAAACTTCCCTAATCTCCTCATCTGTCAAGGACTCCTTCCCCACCATCGATTTCCTTCCCAGACGAGTGGCCCCAAGCCATTGGACCCAGAAAAGCCTTCCTGTGGCCCAGCCAATCATAGGCGTTGATCTACCAGTACAAAAACACTTGGCTTTAGGAGGTTCAGATCTGGCACAAAGGCCAGGAAGTCCACCATCTTATTTTACAGATGGGGAAACTGAAAGCCAGAAAGGAAGGGGCCTGAATAAGATCACAAAGCAGTAATCCTTAAAATGGCGCCCTACTGAACAGAATTCTCTCCCTCGGCGCTCCCGCCTCTCAGAATCTCTTGCTGCCTTCAAGGTCCAGCTAAAATACTGTCTTCTATAAAAAAGTCTTTCCTTCTGGAAAAATAAATAATTTCTCCTTGCTATATTTTTAAGCATCATCTAAGATAATACATTTCCCATTGCATCTCCTATTTCCTTGCAGAGATAAACTCTTTAAACAAATAATCAAAATGACAGAAACAAATGTTCATCCAAAGTAGAAAAAAAAAATCTGACATTTTCTGAGTTCTCTCCCTACAGTCCCTTACTTTTGAATTGTAAAAAGTGGTGGGGGAGAGGAAAGAAAATGCTTCCCGGTTCCCTAATTGTTGGTCCAACTTCTCCCCACCCTCCACTCACTGCCCCACAAAAAATGCCATTTTCTTAAGCAGGGGCTGCTTCGTTTTTACATCGTTACCCTCCCCCCCCAAGTCCACAGCATAATACTTGGCACAAAGCACACCTTTTGTCAAAGCCAACATATCGACTGATCCAATCCAGATAAGAAGAGCTGCCTCTGGGCACCATGAAGAAACGGTTAAGGACACAGCTGGGGCAGAGGAGAGCAGCAACCCCTCCCATTTTATTTTATTTTAAGAAATTAAGTTTATTACCTGGTATTGTAATTACTTGTTGCCCCTCAGGTAATTAAAAGTGATCTGGATCTAATTTTATTTACATTTAGAATACCTGAGGTCATCTGCCATCAAGATTCAAGGCTGGTGACTAATAATGTCTAAGTGTTAATTAGAGTTGGGCAGAGAACGCTGATTGATTTCGAATTTCTAATCTGCGCCAATTTCATATCAGCAATGAAGCCCGGGTGGCCGGTGTGGTCTTGGCCACGTGGCCACCGTGGGCTTTCCTAGTCCATCCATTGGGCCACTGTGGGGTTTTCTGGTCTTGGCCACGTGGCCACCGTGGGCTTTCCTGGTCCGTCCACGTGGCCACCGTGGGCTTTCCTGGGCTGTCCACTGGGTCACCATGGGCTTTCCTGGTCTGTCCATGTGGCCACCGTGGGCTTTCCTGGACCTACTTAAACTCTTCTAAAAGCAAGAATCTTTACAATGAGAAAAGACTGGAATTTTATGAAAAAATAAAGCTCAAAACCACAGAAGAGGGGCTGGAAGACTTCGAGTAAGGCAGTGTGGTCTAGTGGGCAGAACAGTGCATTTGGAATGAAGGAACAGAGATCCAAATTACTGGATCGAGAGATTATCTAAAGCCAGAAAAAACCTGAAAAAGAGAAGGGACTTGGGTGTCCGGGGAGATGGAAAGGACATAAGTCTTAGGTAGTGAGGTGGGATGGTGGGGAGAACACTGGGCCTGCGGTCCGAAGGTCTGAGCTCCATTACAGGCTGGCTTTGGGACTCTGGGAAAGTCACTTGATCCCTGTGTGTCTCAGTTTTCTTATCTGTAAAATGAGAATAATAATAACACTCCCTTCCCAGAGTTGTGGTGAGGATTAAATAAGATGATATTTGGAAAGCTCTTTGCAAACTAAAGCAATGCATTTTATATATACATACATAATAATATATATATTTATATATTAAAAAAACATATATATATAAAATATTGCTTTAGGGTATATACACACATGCACATATGTATGTATATAATAGCTTTATTATTATTATTCTTAACCTTTCAATGATCCCAAGACTTCTCTCTGAGAAAATGGAACATGTTTTTAACATTATTTTGTTTATCTGGGGGGGGGCAATTAGGGTTAAGTGACTTGCTCAGGGTCACATAGCCAGGAAGTGCTAAGTGTCTGAGACCAGATTTGAACTCGGGTCCTCCTGACTTCACGGCTGGTGCTCCATCCACTGCACCAAACTTTTCCCATATTAGAGGGAAGGTAATCGTTACCTTTTCCATATCAGAAAGCCTCCCTTCTACCGCCATGTACCTATGTTAAAGGATCTCCACTCTTCCCAAGAGCCCCGCTATGTTTGTTGCCCAGAACCAAGAGGCGGTTAAGGCTCTACATATCTTGGCCATCTGGGAAATGGGATCCAGGCTTTTGAAAACTAATTTGAACAAACAAATGCAATTTGATGTAATAAATTGGAAGGCAGTAAAAGGCTCCATGTCCTGTCTTACTCCCTTTGAACACCTCGGGGCAGTTTTTAAACCCTTAATACCCAAACCCTAACAACATCCTAAGAAACCACAGTCGAGGTTTGTTTTCAGAAACCACACATGGGATTTACTAGATGATCAAAGTAAAAACCCATTGCATCATGGGATACTCCACTGAACAGATGCAGAAGGGACTTTGACATCTATCTTGCCTGCAAAGCACAAGCTAAGTGGGAAACTAATAAGGGAGAGGGAAATGACAGACCCTCTGGGTTGCAAGAGGTGTCAGAGGCCATCAAATCTAAACTCTCACCTGAACACTGCATCCCTCAACAAGTGCTCCATGGCAGTCTCCAGGAGGGCTTCGTGCACCACGGCTCCAGGCAAACCGTTCTAATTTGGAGCAGCCTGAATTATCTGGGCAAACTGCTCCTGAAATTTCTACTTTTAACCCTGTGGCCCAGACAAAGCCTGACTGGTCCCTCTTTTAGGGAAATCCCCTTCCACCCCGTGTCCACCCCGAGCTCGCTCTCTCCTCTGGGCTTAATGTGCCCTTCACCAGGCTCATGGCTGTCTGGGTGCCATCTTGCATGTCATCCTCTAGAGATTCTCCAATGTCCCTTTTGAACTGCGGTGGCTAGAACGGAACAAACATCTCAGACAAACGGATACGCCGCTAAAACCCCAGGTTTGAAGGCGCTCAGCCAACAAGATAAGAAGAAAGCGTTATGGCGTACAAGTGGGCCCTCTCCACACACGGTGGTCTCCATCAGCAGGTCTACAGGCTATGGAGGTGATGAGGGCGAGTTTGGGAAGCTCCTAGTCAGAAAGCTGCCCGCCTAGTGATCATTTGGGGCAGGGGCGCGCGGGCCCACCTACAAAGCAGGATCCCTGGAATCCCACAGGATCGCCATTTAACCCTCTCGGTGCCAGGGATCCAGCAAAGCATCTCCTATAAATCTCACCAAACATAGAAGGACCCATACACTTTAATCATTCGATAACAGTTACAATAAGATTATATTAAAAATTTAAACTGCCCTACTTAACGCAATTTACCTCCAAATGTCCATTTCCAGCGGATGAATTTGCCTGAAATAAATGTCGAACACTCGATCAGATTTATGACGCCCAAGAATATTTCTCCTGATACAGATCGAGAGAGTGAAGGCTAATGGCTCCACTTTTATGAGTTTTTAAACACTTAATGGGGAGATTTAGACATTTTCACAAGATGAGGCGTCCCCGAGATTGGTGACTTTACGGAATGACAGGCAGAGGAGAAAACGAAGGGTTTCCTTTGGAGCCGGGCCCAGTCCGACAGGGCTGGCTCTGTGTTGCGGGCAAGGCAGATGTCCCGTGCTTGTCGTGGCCGTCGTGTTCACCGGTGACCTTTTTCTTTTAAAGAGAAGAACTCATGTGCTCAATCACCGTCCAGAAGGCTGTTGATAACTTTTTTTTTAAAGCATGCAATACAATTTAACATCGTTTTTAAAGCACCCAAGTTGTGATTTTTTTAAAAAAAAAACTTTATATATTTATAACCACCCACACCATGGGGAGGTGATAGAGCAATCCAATAATTACCCAAGCATAATTAACCAAGCACTCATAAGTATCAACAATCACTGCCCCCCGCCAGGGCTATCAGCGGGAAAACCGGCTTCCAAATGTTGGGAAGCAAATCTCCAAAGTTCCCTTCTCCTCGTAGTCGTTTTCCCCCCAACTCCAACACAGCTGTGAAACCTCCGATTTCAATTAATGCCTAGGCCCTTCTCCTATCAATCACTCACGGCCATAAATCCCTGATCTTTCTCATTAGCTCCTCCGTGAACAGCTCCTCCAGCAGCGTACCTTGCCTCAGTCCTGTAAATTATTAGGCAGGAGACACCGGGAAGGAGGCTCACTCTCTGAGATGCCATGAGTGATTGGAACAGATCGGGGGTGCCCGGGCAAGCTCAGCTCAGAGTTGATTTACTCTTCCCTTGGACATAAAAAAAAAGCCTCATACACAACAAACAACTCACGGAGAATCATTCTGACAGCAGATCTCTTTGAGCCTGCTTATTTGCCTTAAAACTAGTAATGACCTGTCTTTATTAATATTACAAAGTTTTATGGGCAAAATCCAATTTTCTGTGGGAAAAAATATTTTCAGCTGTCTCCGCCAATAGCGTCGTTGGCAGGTGCCTGTAGCTATTAATATTTTTTTTTAAAATAAAATCTCCCAAATTATTTTTTTTTAAAGCTGGAAATGAGCTTCAGACTGAAATTAAAAAGGGGATATACTAAGGCAACGTTCGGAACCCGGGGAAAGCAGAAGGAGGGACCTCCCTGGCGCTGGAGCCTTCTCACATTCGGGGGGGATGACCATCACAGCTACTGCTGCTAGCTCGGCAGCTTCCTCGGGATCTCCAGGGCCCGCTCCTTTCACAGGGGTGGTTTCCCAGTCACTAGACGAGGGGGGACAGCCCCATGGGAACGTGATCTTGTTTTTCCCAGTATCCCCCCCAGGCCACAAAGTGACCGTGACCAGCAGCTTCCCCCTCATTGTGGCCTGCTCCCTCGTGTGCCGGATAACGGTGAGGAGGAGGGTGACCCACCAGCTCCCAGCTAAAAGCTCTGGGCACGGCACGGACCCTCCCGCTTTCCATCATATCCACTTTATGCCTAATTTAATTAACTGTATCTTTCAAATGAAAATTGATGTAGCGCATTAACTCCTTCCCATCTTTAGGAGGCACGGCCGATATGTTACCGCTTATTTCACCTAAATGGGCTGATTTGCACAGAATTTGAGGGGAGTTCAGCCGGAGGCAGACACTCCTGCCTGTAACGGGACTGCCACCTGGTGGTCGGCATCGAGACAAAGCCACGGAGCCAGGGCCCTTTTTGCGATTTATAGAGAGAGCAGGCGATGACCAGAAGTTGTTGGGTCTAACCCTGCCACCCTTTAGAAATGGCCAAACAGACCCCAAACATTTAGAGACTCGTCTAAACTCACAAAGGTAGCAAGTACCAGAAATGATGGAAATGGCTCCATCAACCAACCATCCAGACTCTCCAGAGCAAAGCACATTTGGTATAAAACCCAGAAATACATATGATCTTAAGCCTAGAATCTTCCCTTTGGAGGGAACTGCACTTGTTCAAAACGTTAGTTAGTTCTGCTGAAAGGTCCTTCTCCCTTTTATATTCTTTATTATAGGAGATTTTTTTTTCTGGGAGCGGAAGCAGAAAGGGAAAGGACTTCAGAATAAAACTGAATGCTTGCTTGCCAGATGTTATTTTTCTCACTCACTTCTGCCAATCAGTCAGTCAAGTATTTATGAAGCACCGACGACTATGAGCTCTACACTGGGCTAAATACTAGGGAAATTAAGCAACACCAACCACAAAGCCCCTGCCTCCAAGGAATTATCTTTCTGAGAAAGGTCCCACTGTAAATAACTGGCCAGGGACAGAACACAGAGAGTGTAGGCAAAAGGAGACATGAGAGGAAAAAGACTTTAGGGGGTGGGGGCATAAGAAAGGCCTCCTGTAGCATGGGGCCCCCGAGCTAAGTCAACAAGGAAGAAAGGGGATTCTAAGGTACAGAGCTTAGGGAGTGAAAAACCGGGGAGAAAGGGTAAGAGAGGGAGAACATCAAGGAAGGAAGGGAAAAGAAAAGTTAGAAAGGACAGAGGGAGGGAAGGGGAAGAAGGAGGAAGGAAGAAAGAGAAGAGAAGAAAAAGAGGAAAATGGAAAGCTATTGTTTAAGTGATCACCCCTAAAGAAAAAGAGCAAAGGAAAAGTGGAGAGTTTTAGCACAGAACAGGAGGGGCTCTCAGGCACGAGGAACAGCTAGTTCCAAGGCAGAATAATGGGAGATGGAACAAAGTGTGTAAGAAACACATCAATTAAGCTGGAAAAACGGGACTGCGGATTGTGAAAAAGAATGGGATGTAAAAGGACTGGCAAAACGGGAAGAGGCTGAGTGATAGAAGGCTCTGAATGGCAAACTGGAGTTAATATTGTACCTTGAACATTATACGGATCTACTGAAGTTTCTTGGGTGGGGGGATGACTGAAAGATGACGCAGGACTGGACTCAGGAGATAAGCTAGAGTGCGCTCTCTCTCTCTCTCTCTCTCTGTCTCTGTCTCTCTCATATATTACATATGTTATCTATAATATATATTACCTCTCTATATATATATCATGTAATGTATATATATTACACATATATAAAGAGAGACAGACAGACATAGAGAGAGAGAGACAGATAGACAGACAGAGACAGTGAGAGAAAGAGAAAGAGAGAGAGAGCAAGTGTGAGCGCAGACACATCCTCTCTCATGGCATCATTGACTGGTCCTGTGAAGACAGGACTTTAGACCAAACTGGTTTTCAAGGGCAGCCAGTCTTATAGAAGAATCACATATGGAAGAAGAGGTCCCAAAGTTCATCCTCTGAAGACCCCTAACTGGAATAAGTCTGTGTTAAGCTGCTTAGGTTCACAGCAGAGATCTGAAGTCCTCAGAAGGACCCTAAAGATTTGCAGCTGGAGGTCCTGGAGAAGTCTCAGAGCCTCCTCTCTTCCTCCAAGGAGAAAATCATCTGCTGATGTCTTGGGCTCAGAGGGGAAGAAGCCCTGATTCTTTCCTCCTCAAGAATCTCCCAGTTCTACTGAAGAGTTCTTACAGATGACAGTTCTCAGAGGAGAATATTGGAAATAAGTCTACAGAGGGGGGTACTGAAAGATGGGGAGAAAGATCAAGAGAGAGAACATGAAGGAAGGAAGAAGGGGAAAACCAAAGTTAAGAAGATGGACAGAGGGAGAGAAGGGAAAAAAGAGGAAGAAAGAAAAAAGTAAAAAGAGAAAGATGGAAAGCTCTAGTTTTAGTGATCACCCCTAAAGAAAGAGAGCTAAGGAAGAGTGATGACTTCCAGACCAATGAATAGAATAGGGAGGTCAAAAAACCAGAACTTCTGATCCTGACGGTCCTCCTGAAGAGGTTGGGTGGAGTGGTCAGTGGGACGATGGCCTTGAACTTGCAGAAATGAGTTATGGAACCAATAACTCTCATTTCTTTCTTTTCCTTATTCTCCTTGGAGATCTGGAGGTACTTCCTTTGAGAAAGGGGCCGTCACTGATGAGAAACCTGGCCATTTCCCTTGACCAGCCTGGGTGAAGTCCATTCAAGATGGCTGTTGGGGTGGAGCTGGGCCACCTTCTCTCAGGGGAGACAGTTCCAGTGGATTAAATGTGGACTGGGCCTCTGTCCCCGGTCTCCAACTGCCGGGCTGGTTTATCCACTTGGGAATAAGTCTGGATGAGGCCGTGCAGTAGACCGGCAGGAACAAAAACCCAAACCCCCAAATATTCCCAGATTGTCCATGTACCTCGTTGGAACAATGGATGCGGAATACAAAACGCGAGTGTTCTAAATGGGAAAAGAGCTAATCTCGAGAACCAGAATCCCCATTTAAACAGAGTAATTAAAATCGTTATTAGGAGGCTCACAGTCGCAATTACCTTCGTCTGCTCCGAGAGACTGCCTTTATCTTTGCGGCAACACTTGGATTTCAATCAGGGCTTTCAAATGAACTTCGCATGCTCTTCCCCCGTCGGATCTGAGCAGGACGCGGATGCAATCACAAAATAATCACCCGTGGTTTTGTGTCCTCCGGTAAAGGATGGAGATGAGTGCGAGACAGACGCACGGCACAAGAGAAACAATTAAAGCGAGTGCAAGATGAGGAGCTCCATGACAGCCTTAATTTCTCAGGGAAGTGCGGGGGGGACAGAGGCTCGGAGACCCTCGGCCTCACCGGGAACGCCGGGCTCACCCACTCGCTGGCTGCTCAGCTTGGCCCTTTCCCCCTTTTATTCTTCTAAGATTTTAGTGATTGCAGAGCCAGGCCTGCGGTTAAAGGGGACTGTGGGGCAGACAACCAGAAAGGCCGAGGATGCTTCTTCTGGGTCGAGAAGGGAAGCAGTTTGCTCAGGATCCTAGAACTACTAAGTGTCCAGGGTAGGAACTGAACCCAGCTCAAGCCCCTGAAATCTGTTTGCCTCAGTTTCCTCATCTGTAAAGTATAAACTGGAGAGGGAAATGGCAAACCTGTCCAGCCTCCTGCCGGGAAAACCCCAAAGGGGACCGTGGAAAGCTGGGTTCTAACAACAACAGACATTTCCCGACTCCACGGCAGCCCCAGTGACAATAAAGACCTCTGCTGGGAAGGGCCCCCTCCTCCCACCCATGCCTTTGGCCGATGAGACCCAGGCCTGAAGCCTCCAACGAAGGGGCTCCTTGTCAGGAGTCTCCCCGCTTCCAGCCTGTGCCTGCCGCTGCCTTCCACCGCTGCCCGCCAAGTGTGCCCAGGGGCCGAGGTCAGCAGCCTCTCCCACGGGGACCCTTGCAGATACCCGGACCTGATCGCCGAGCCTCCCCGCCTCCCCTGCCCGGGGGCCAAAGCCGGGATCCCAGACTAAGGATGGGCTCAGGACCACGCTGGGCAGAAGAGGCAACTGTTCTTGGGGGGGACAATGAGGGATTAAGGGGGGCAACAGCTCAGGACCCCCAAGAGCCACAGAGCAGCCTGGAGGTGGGGGGAGCCTCTGCACTGGGGGTGGCACAAAGGGGGCAACTTGGGACCAAACACCTGGACCTGGGCTTGGCTTTGGGGGAGACTTGGTTATGTCTGCCCGGCCTGGGGGGGCGGGCATACACATGGGGACACATGGACACACACACATGCACACAGACACACAGACACACACGCGCACACCCCCTCTCAATAACCACTTGCACTCACACTCACAGATACACATTCCGCGAGTGTACCTGCTCACCCGTCATACCCTTACACAGTTCATCCGCTCATACACACTCATCATACCTGCAGATGGATAACCCGCTCCCCCCACACACACACACACACAGATACAGGTATTTTTTCATTTGACAATCCTGCCCTGGGAGCCAGGGATCTGACCTGACCCCCCCCCCCACCCGTCGCCAAAGTCTCCCAAGAAGGTTTCCGCGAGTCTGTGTTTATGTAAAAGCTGCTTCGTCTGCATCTGCGCTCGCTCCCCACTGACCCTGTGCTATGTCTTGTACAAGCTCCAGGGAGTGGGGACGGCCCCGTCCCTTCTGCCGTCTCCCTGGCACCGAGCACACAGTAGGCGCTTTAAAGCAGTGCGCTTGGCGGCTCGCTGAGGGGAGGGAGCGCTCCTGGAGAAGGCGGCGTTGGGACTGAGGTGGAAAGGGAGGCGGCTTCAGCAGGTGCAGGCCCCCCCCCAGGCCCTTTATTTTGTCCCTTTAAAGGCTGACACCCCAGAGGCTGTGGGGGAAGCCCCCAAACTCCCCAACGTGAGCCGCGTTCCCTCCCTGCCCTCTCCTCGCGCGGGAGCCCCTGAGGCCGCTGGGGCCGCCGGAGCTCTGCCCCCTCTAGAGTCTCTGGGACGTTTGGGGGACACGTGGGAGACCTACAAGCCACGTCACCATTGGCCACCTCCATGAACCTTTCCTGCCGCCCTCACCAATAACACCCGCTGCCCAACCGCCGCCAACGGTGGGAAACAAATCCAGGAGACTGGGCCACAGCAGCCCCCTCCCCCACCCCACCCCCCAGCCTCCCCAGCTGGCCCCTGTGGGGCAGGGAAACCATCCCAGGGAAGCAGCCAGGTGCCTGGGGCAGAGGGTGGGCAGCCTGTGCCAGGGAAGCTGCTCCCCAAACCCCCTGGACCCCAGGACTGTGATCCTGAAAGCTTTGAGAACATCGCGGGCCCTTCACGCAGCCCGGGCCCCCGTCCCGTCCCCGAGGGGAGCGACCACTGCGGACGAGGGCCCTCAGCCGCCGACCAACTGCCACCAACGCGCCGGAGCCTCCGCCGCTTCCAGCCCCACCCCAATGACTCCCAGGAGAGGAAGGGAAAGGGGCCGCCATGGCCGCCAACTGCCACCAACGGCCGCCCCTGAGGAGGCAAACTGTCCCTGCCCATGCGGGGGCCTGTGAGGGAGAGGCGGGGGCACCTGCGGCAGCCCCACCGCCGTCTCTCCTCAGACCCAGCCAGAAACCCCCAGGCCCCCGAGATCGGGGGGACGCGTCTCCCAGGCAGGCCCTGCTTCCAGCCCGGGCCCCGAAGCCATCACTAGGGGGAGGAACCGCTTCCCCCTCACACCGCGGCTCACTGCTGACCAACCTCCATTGATGGGCATGAGCTCCAGGAATGCCAGGGGTCCTCTCCGACCACTGGTCCCACTTTCCGGCCGATCCTTCGCCTACTACCGGGGGGAACGACCCCTGAGGAGACGTGACCTGGCAACTGTTTGTGCAAAGGCTCCAGTCCCTTCCATCTCAGAAGCTATGGAGACTGAGGATCTGGGGAAGAGCGTTCTGAACACAAGGCATTGGCGGGGGAGGGGAGGGAGCTAACTGTAGCATCTATGGAGCACCTACTATGTGCCAGACCCTTTCCAAAGACTGTCGCTTCCACTTCTGCCAAATGGGCCAACATCAGACAGGGAGTGATTCAGCAAGAGAAACCCCACTAAGGAAGCCACGTTCCCGGGCTACTTCTAAGCGGCTTGAACTGTAGAGAAGCTTCCCAAGGGCACGGACCGTTGTATAGGTCCCAAAGGAGAAACCAAACCTGCCCCTTGGGAACAGGCAGCTCTCGCTTTCCCATTGGGCTCCCCAAGACCTGGTAGGTGTGGCGCTTAATAAATGCTTAATTCATTTCTTCATTCATGTACAAGACTAGTCCCCTCCCTTTCACATGGCCTGGGTTGCAGCTGTGAGTCACAAGTCCGTTGCTTAGGATTCTCATCTATCGGGCTTAATATGGCGCTTAATAAATGCTTATTCCTTCATTCATGTACATGGCCTGGGGTTGCAGCTGTGAGTCATAAGTTCATTGCCCAGGATTCTCATCAATCTGGCATGGTGCGGCACTTAATAAATGATTATTTCTTCATTTCTTCATTCATGTACACGGCCTGGGTTGCAGCTGTGAGTCACGAGTCCATTGCTCAGAATTCTTATCTACCAGGCTTAATTTGGCGCTTAATAAATGCTTATTCCTTCATTCATGTACATGGCCTGGGGTTGCAGCTGTGAGTCATAAGTTCGTTGCCCAGGATTCTCATCTATCTGGCATGGTGCGGCACTTAATAAATGATTATTTCTTCATTTCTTCATTCATGTACACGGCCTGGGTTGCAGCTGTGAGTCACGAGTCCATTGCTCAGAATTCTCATCTACCAGGCTTAATTTGGCGCTTAATAAATGCTTATTCCTTCATTCACATACATGGCTTCCTTTGTTCAGGATTCTTGTCTCCCATCTTAGCAACTTCTCAGATGTTGCTTTTATGGCTTCCCCAGGCAGCAAACTCCCATCTCAGTGGACGCCCGACTGGCAGACTTTGGGAGCCGCCTCCCGCGGCCGGGGTCCACAGCCCTCGTGCCCTCTCGGACGCTATCCCAGCGCATCGTTTCTTCCTCAGAGTCTCCAGGGGGATTAACTTTTCTTCCTCTGTCATACAAAGTGTGTCGTGGACTTAGCTCAGCCATTTCTCCCCCTGCCCCCATAGTCTTTGGATTTGTCTCATTTGGACTGCGGAGCTTCCTGGCAAATAGGCTTTTTTTTTGGCTTCATGGGGCGCACCCCGTCCCGGTCAAGAGCCCATCCTACGGCGCTCGCCCCTGTGCTCTGGGAATACAAATCCCACGTCCCAATCTCATCCTCCTGATCGGCCGTTCCCATTCCAGGTCTGTTCCCCTCTCCCTGACCTTCCCCACCGTCAGTCAGCAATGAGCCCTCTTCAACATCCTCAGTCTCTTGTGCAGAACTTCTTCAAGGGGGGATTTGGGGTTTTTTTTCCTGCCAAGTTCCTTTCGTAGCTTTTACCTGTTCCCATAAGTCACCGTAAGTGGGCAAATGGACCACGGCTGACAAGCCTTGATGGATCTTCAAGGAAAGAGCAGAGCATGTAAGGGACGTCAGTTCCAGAAGGGGAGGACACACGCCGAGCTCATAACTCGCCTTGGTACAATCTGGACAAAGCTGTTTTCCCTCCCTGGACCTCAGTTTCCCCATCTGTAAAATGCCGCGGTCTGGCGTCTGGATCTGTGCGCCAATGGACACACCCAAGGAAATCGCGGTCTGGCGTCTGGATCTGTGAGCCAATGGACACACCCAAGGAAGACGGGAGACCTCTGGAACATTCAGGCCAGATCAACACAGGGCACCCAGCACCTCCTCCAGCCCCCAGAGAGAGGTCCGTTTTCCTGGAACATCCCTGGCAAGTCCCCCCTGGGAGTGCGCTCGGTCTCCGCCATTCCTGAAAGCCCCAGACTTGCCTCCACCTCAGCTCTTCAGGAAAGCGCATCGGAGCTGAGAGCTGCCCGAGGTGTCAGGGACCCCCTTCTCCTCTCCTCTTCTTCCCCTGGGCTCTTGATCCTGCCCTCCTCATGGTTCCGATTCTCCTCGGCCTTTGCCCAGGATATTTACTTGTTTCCCTCTGGAAAGACTTCATTCTGTCAGGTGTCTTCTCTAATCAGCACCAACTGGATTTGGTGATGACGCAACTGGTACTTGTCATTGGCAGAAACTCAGACGGGGCACCTGCCCTGGAAAGCCGTCCTCCATTCTCCATTCTCCATCCTCCATCCTCCATCCTTCATCTTTCATCCTCCATCTTCCATCCTCCATCCTCCTGTCCTCCATCTTCTGTCCTCCGTCTTCCATCCTTCATCTTCCAACCTCCATCCTTCATCCTGACTAGAAGGGAGAGCCTTCATTCTCTGAGCTCTGTTGTTCCTGTTCTGGATATTAAAATGCCACTGCCACCATTGTCTCTCCTTGGGATTTCCCTCAGGGCCTGGGGCCACCTCCACAAGGTTCATCCCCCTTCCTCCAGCCGCAAATCCCTCCTGGAGCCTCCTTTGGAAAAGGGGCCTTTGTTCCCCTCAGCTTCCAATTTTCTGGACTTCAGGATCCTGTCCCTGCCCCCATACTGTCCCCTCCAAACGCCATATTCTGGAGAACGGGGAGTCTCCTTTTGCTCTTATTTGTACAACCAGTATTCAGCACAGTCCCTTATACGACATGGTCCTTGTCAGTCGATGGAGGGGTCACTAACCACCTGGGGACAAGCCTGGCCCTTGAGTGACAGACCCCCCCCCAGTCCATCCATGGATCCAGATTGAGAGTGGGAGGGGCTTCAGAGGCCATCTGGAAGGACCCCTTATTTTTACAGATGGGGAAAGTGGGAGCCAGGGAACTCATGTGCAGCTCCCCTCCCCCCATGGTTTTCACCTTTGCAGAACCATCCGTTGAGCCTGAGAGGCTCAGCCCAGATCCTGAGGAGAAAATGAACTTGTCCTTCAGGGAAGGAGAGGGAAATGGAAGGTTCCTTTTGGGGAGGGGGGACGGGGGCTTCTCCAGCTTTGTTTTTGCGGGGGAGCCAAAATCTCCCAAAGAGACGGGAGCCAACGGCTCATCTTTTTGAAGAAGCGCTCACTCTTCTGAGTCATTAGCATCCATTTAGTAAATCACCACTTTTGCTAATGGTGCCCCGGCGTCCTGAGAGAACAAATACGCTGCCAGAAAAAATCAGCTCCTCCATCCGTTCTCCCAGCCGTCTCGGAGCATGATGCCATCAGTCTCTTCATGTTGCTCCAGGCAGAAAAAGAAACAAGAAAAGGGAGGAATTCTCCCCAATTTACAGAGGGAAGAGCTGAGGTTTGTGGACTTTGCCTGAGGGAAAGATCAGTTATTCCCTGTGGATCCCTAGGGGAGTGGGCTGACAGGTTGATGACCACAAAGGGCAGACCCCAGAGGCGGGCCTGGCTTTGAACCTCCACCCGGACCCCTTATGGAAGCCACCAAACCCTTTGTAAAAAGGCAGAGCTCCAAGGCTTCCAAAAGAATTCTGGGATTGTCTACGTTCATCTCTTCTGCCTGGAAATACACAAGCTTGTCTGGGAATGGCCACACCCATGAGCCGACTGGACGCTTACCAGCGGTGTGGCCATGACGAGGAATCCCTTGGCCTTCCTGCGCCTTGGGGTGGGCAGCCATAATACAAGGGGCACGATTCCTTTACCACCTAACTCTCGGGCGAGCTCTCTGGTTCCAAGGCTCAGAGAGTGGGAGCCAAAGGAGGAAAGGTCACTGGCTGTGGAGTCAGCGGCTCGGGGCTCAGATCCCACCCCTGCCCCAGCTGCGTGGCCACAGCCACCCATTATTCTTCCTTGAGCCTCACTTTCTCCAAATGTGAGATGACAAAGTTGGGCCAGATGGCCTTTGATCTAGAACTAGGAGATGTTCTCTGAGGTCTTTTCTAGCTCCGAGTTCAAATCTTGGGATTTCCCTGGGCCAGAGTTTCTATGAATTGGATTAGATCAAAGATTCTCATCCTCTTCCTCACGGGCCCCTTCCTTCTCAGACTCAGGCTTGGGATACGTCAAATTAAGGCACAAAAGGAGCCAAATGTCACTGATCATAAGGATCCATCCAAGAATATGGACCCGCTGGAAATGTCTGTGGGAGATCCATGGGCAAGACTCAGGGGAAGAGCTCTCGACTTCATTTTGTGGGCATTCGGGGCGCCTCCTGGCTCACCACTTAGGACGCGGCGGTCGTTCCTTGAGGCACAAGGAGGCCTTAAAGGCCTTAGAGCCGGGCTGAGGAGCGGAAGCGCTCTGGCATCCGGCCCCAGCTGGACCTGAAAAATTTGGCTGGTTTTTTTTTTATAATCTTATAAATTAAATATAATAGATATATAATTTATTATATAAAATAATGCATATTATTATATTATACATAACATATTAACATTATATTAAGTTTAATATATCATTATAAATATGAATATAATATATATAATTTATAAATATAAAATTATAAATTTAAAAAAATTTTTAAATAATTGTTTTTAAAAGATGTGGGTTTTTTTGATAGAAAATCCCTTAAATATTCTGCAAAGCAGCCGGTCCGCAGCCTGAATTTTGCTTCCTCTTTGTGCTGAGGAAGAGGAGAAGGAAGAAAAGAAAAAGAAGGTGGAGAGGCCTGAGGGCCTGGAAGTCACCCTAACTATTCTGGGGGACGCGGTGCTTGTGTTTAATTCCACTTTTGGCTCCTGACTCCACCGGGTTCCACTTCCTGACTCGGGCCTCCCCATCCTGCTGATCCAGGAACTTCACACGCTTTATGGACTGGGGCTTATTACAGGACTAAATGGTCTCCTGAAACGACTGCTCCTTTTATTGTGTCGGCAAAAGGAGAAGGAGCGGAAGGAGCCGGCCAGCTTTCGGCGTGGCAACCGTGCCCCCCGGTGGCTGCCGGCTGAACTACATGCCATGCTCCGGGGGAGCCGCCATGGAGGAAGGTCCATGAGGAGGAAGAAGTGGGTCTTCCCGCGACGGCCAAAGAGATCTTCCCTTTTTGGAGCCGACTTGGGGGGGTTAAAGGGGACTCTAAAAAGTCCCCTGGTCTCATGCCTCCTGCCAAAGTCTGCAAGGAGAACGGGGTGGGACCCCAGGGCCTCTGGCCCGGACAAACCATCATGCACTGAAACAGGGGATAATAAATGAGATCACGCGTTAAAAGGAGGGGGTAAGTTCCGTCAGAGTTACTTGGAGTGCCCGGCCAGTGGCCAAGGCAGAGAAATCTGATCTCACGCAGCCCAGGGCTGGGAACGGGGTCGGGCCTGCACCGGCCCGGGATCCGAGAGGGCCGATTTCTCCTCCTGACAAAGGGAGGCGTCCCTGGGGCTCAGTTCTAGCCCTGAGCCCTGTGCAGCTTTGGGCCTCCCGACTCCCACCTGTGAGCCTCCATTCTTCACTGCAAAATGGGGTTAATGACATCACCTATCGCAGAGGCCGGTCACGAGGATCAATGGGACAGTGTCTGAAAACCTCATGACTACTTAACGTCACTTAAATCCCGGCTTTTCAACAGGGAATCTGAAAAGTCTTAGGACAGACGGAGCTGTAATAATCTGCCCCAACTGCGTACACTAGAGACAGAGGCAATTCTCACTCGTCCTCATGAGGGAAGGAAAGTGCCGTACAGAGAGGCCCTTCCCCCCAAAAAAAACAACTAAAAACCCACAGAAAGGGAGCCTTGGAACTTGACATTTGAGTGTGGCTGAGGTTCTGAGAATGGACTTTCAGTCAATTCAACCCAGTAGAGTTCGTGAGGCACCTACTCAGTACGAGGGGAACACAAGGGCTCAACAAAAGCATCTACTCAGTATGATGGGAAAACAAGTGCCCAACAAAAGCACCTACTCAGTATGAGGGGAACACAAGGGCACAACAAAAGCATCTACTCAGTACTAGGGAAAAACAAGGGCTCAACAAAAGCACCTACTCAGTACAACGGAAAAACAAGGGCCTATCAAAAGCACCTACTCAGTACTAGGGAAAAACAAGGGCTCAACAAAAGCACCTACTCAGTACAACGGAAAAACAAGGGCCTATCAAAAGCACCTACTCAGTACACAGCAAGAGCCCATTAAAAGCAGTGTCTGCCTTTAGAAGCTTACATTCTCTAGCTGGGAAACAACGGTATATAAACAACACAAGAATCAATGTTGTTTTCCCACATACACAGATTGAGAGTAGGTCACCTGGTCCATAAACTAGCATCCCAAGAGACCTGGGCAAAACAAAGGTCTCTGAAGGTTGGCTTTGGAAAGACGAGGGGGCAGCTGGATTCCTGCAGATTTGTTCCTTGGGCAGATAAATGTGTCTATGGGAACTTTGAGATTTGCAAAGTTTTCTCCACCACCTCTGTGTCTCTCCCTCCTTTTTCCCCTCCCCTTTCTCTCTTCTTTCCCCCTTTTCTTTTTCTCTCCTTTCCCCCCTTTCTCTCCCTCCTCTTCTACATACACACACACCCACCTCCCTAGTACCTACAGCTATCCTTCCTCACAGACGTACAGACGGATGGTTGGATGGATGGGGGCGCGTGTCTCATTTGCATGTGTCACCTCGTATATCGTTCCTTCCTGCTGGGGCCCCGCGGCTGTTTTTGGGGGGGCCAGGAACGAAGCACCGGGCTAAATAAAGTTACCTTCCCTCTCTCCGGTTAAGCACTTGTTTCGAAGGCCTTTCCCGCTGAGACGTCAGCTTCTTTAGAGCCGAGAGTATACAAGAGTCAGGCATTAGTCAACTAAGTGATAATTAAGCCGAGTAGGTAGGATCATTACGGGGAAGCTTCAACAAAGCATGTAATTAAAAACCACTGCGGTAGGTGCTGCCAGACTTGAGAAATTTCCAGAATTAGTCTCGAGTCCGTTCTTTCATTCATAATCATTCCCTCCTCGCGCTCTCCATCCATCCACACCTGCGGTGGCCGCGCCATGGGGGCCGCACTGGCACGAGGGGGAGACGAGACGTCTGAGCCCCACTGGAGGCTGGCGGTGACGGCGAAAGGGCAGGAGGCCGCGACACCCAAGGACCTGTGGGAAATGGTTCCGAGGAGCTGAAGAGCTGGAGGAAGAGTCTCCTTGTCCGGCTCAGTCTCGAGGGCAGAACCAAGAACGCGAAGTTGGAACCCAAGGCTTTCACTGTGACTCTGATTCCCAGGCATTTTCCTGTCCTTTACAAGCCCTGTATCAATTCCCAATTCTGCCATTCAGGACCTTCCTTTTGTACCAGCCCCTCCAAGGGATCTGCTTTTTAGCTAGAGTGGACTCTGGTCTTGCTCTGGACTCCCGCTCCCTCCTCTGGCCGTGTCTTCCCACCGTCCCTCCTTCCACAATCTTCCCTCCAAACTAGATGCTTCCAGCTCAGGTCATCTCGATCTCAACAAAACTAATCTTCTCAATGTTGAGTTCACACTGAAACATCTGCTGAGAATAAGAGAACAGGAAGTGCCTGGGAGGACAGAGCGCCCACCTTGACGTCCAGGGGACTTCCTAGCCGAGAGACTCGGTCCAGGTCACCCTTCAAAGAGCCCCGGCGACCCTCTAAGGCTGCGTGGTGCCAGTGCCGGCTGTCAGGGAGCAGCGTGGGCCGCCTTCGTCCTTCCCAATGCCCTGGACGTCCACCTTTTCTCTCCAAGGGACCAGTGGCCCTCTCCGGTGAGCTGCAGGGAGACTCCCAGGGGGCTCTGGGTCCAGGTCTGACTCCTCCGAGGTAACGAATGAGCCGTCCCTGATGTGCGCCACTTCCAAGATGGCCAGAGGCACCGCACCGAAAGGTCACAGCCGTCCGTAACCGGAATGGGAGTAATTACCGCTCGCTCACTCCTCAGGCCGCCTCAACCTCCCGTTCTGTGCCCTCGGGGCCCGTCGGGAAGAGGAGCCACGGCTGCCTCCTATAACTAACGGCTTTCATTTGCGCTACGGCCAAGAGGTTATCTCCTATCCATTACACCGATTGCCACCCTTAATGAAAAGGAATTAGTGGGAGCTCGTTTGCCAGTTCTGATACCAAAGGCTTTTACAAAATAATGAATTATTGAAATAGAGGTGAAAAAGCACGAGTCACCCCCCCCCGGCCAAAGATCTGATCATTTGGGGGTTATTTGGGGGTAATTCAGTCTATTTATTTACTGTGTACGACTAACCCTGTCTTCCTACAGAGGCAAACGATGAAGAAATTGCGGCTTTACAAAGCCCCAGTGCTGGGCTTCTGCCTAAAGATGCTCAGAGACACGGATCCTGCTGTCTGCAGGTTATACTGGCCCTGACCTTCAAGGCTGTCTGCCTTCCCGAGCCTCCCCTTGCAAGGGCCTCCTACACCCCCCACTCTTCTCACTGCCGGAGCCCCCCAAGCTTGGCTCTTTCCCCAGCCCTGCCCTGCCCTGTCCTTCTTTCCTTCTCCAAACCTCCCGAGGCCCGTTTCTGGGCTCTGCAGCACAGGCTGCTCCTCCTTGGAGGCCGACCCAAGAACCGAGGCGCTGCTCCAAGAACTCACGAGAGCCACCGGGTAAGCGGCTTAGATCCGGCGGTTCTTAAACGGCCCTCGGTCAGTCCGTCAGCAAAAAGGGAGATGCTGCCGTGTGCGACACAAAGGCCTCTGACCCATCTTCGAGCACCTGCAGGAACTCCCCCAAGCCCACTTGCTCAACCTGCTCTTGTAACCTACAGTCCCGAGTGTTAGCTGGACCATTAATGTGGCCATTGTGGGTCAGAGCGAGGACTAGAATATGGAGCCAGGTCACTGCCAAAAAGCTCCTCACAGAAAAATGAGAATAAGCGTTTATCTGGTACTTTAAGACCTGCAAGTTAATTGTACTTAACAAATAATTTGGTTGATAGATGTTAGTATCCCCATTTCACAGATGGGGAAACTGAGGCAGGCAAAGTGACCCAGGATCCCACATCCCACAGCTAACTTCCCGTGTGTGCGTGCGTGCATGTGTGTGTGTGTGCGGCCATACAGAGACAAGAGTCTACTTCCCAGCGTATTTAGAGTGTTTGCCCACACAGGCTCACATGAATGCACGAACTGCTCCATCTACAAAGTTGCAAAGGCAGCTGGGTGGTGCTACAGCATGGGCCTTATGGCAAGTGACTCAGTCTCCCTCAAATGTAAAACGGGGGTAACAACGGCACCTGCACTTCTGCAGGGTTGTGAGAACCGAGATGAATTGTATAAAGGACAGCGCCTGGCACACAGTAGGCATCATATAAATGCTTTCCCTTTTCCTTCCCCCAGATATCCCTGTGTGGATGTTGAGGCAGCTGTTCGGGCGTGGGTACAGATCTCCAGATCCCTTCAACTAGGGCTGTGGATACAGATCAGGGAAATGGCCTGAGCCCCAGAGCCAAGGGCAAGGGGGCGACGGGGACCGGGGCTGCCGTTGCTTTAGCGCAGGGAGCGCCAGGAGGAATCCATCCACTCTCTCCGAGGAGCGCGGCCCCTCCTCTGCTCCCCTCGGTCCCCAACAGCCGCCCGAAACCCTGGGGGGGGGGGGACGTCCTTCCCAGAGTCACTAAGACCGTCTCAAAGACTGAGCTTGGAGTCTCTGCCAGCGTGACCCTCCCCCAGCCACGGACACAGACGCACGTGAACAAGGGCACAGCTCCACACGGCACGCGTGTCGGGCGATTAGTACACGTGCATTAGCCCAGGGCCCGGCACACACGGGGCGATTAACAGCTGCTCGATGAACAGCCAAATAAATGAATAAGTAAATGAGGATTCGCCGTTTCATCCGAGACAACATCGCCAGTCTACACTCGAGGTCTATTTTCTTGAATAAAAACAATTTTTAAAAACTCCATCAAGAGCACAGAATACTTTGTCTGCTCTGAACTTACAAAAGCGAGTTTTCTTGGCAGAACGGAGCAAGGGGGAAGGGCCGACTCCCCTCCAGGGGCAGGCAGTGGGGGAGCCTCCCAATGTGGGAATGGAGGTGGTCTAGATTAGTGTCACCTCCCTTTCCGTGGATCAGTCCCGCATTCCCAGGGACTACCAGCCCCGGGTGGCAGGGACGTTCCCGGGGGTCGCTGGCCCGAGGTAGGGGGGACGTTCCAGGGGACCTCCGGGAGCAGGGACATCCCCAGGAGTCGCCGGCCCCAGGCAGTGGGGACGTTCCTAGGGGTCACCAGCCCTAGGTAGTGGGGACGTTCCCAGGAATCACGTAGGGCGCTTCTATAGGAAGGCGAGTTAAGTGGGTCAGAAAGGACATCATCATTTGATCATTTAAAAAAGAATTAGGGAAAGCAGAAAAGCGTGCAATTATGAACAGATCATGAACCAAAATAAAAGCCATTTGTACGCATTAATAGCACTTCGGGCCAAGTCGAGCAGGCGAAAGGCATTAGCGAGGAATCCCGGGGCAAAGCGCACTTAGCGCGGCTGCGCCGACAAGAAATATTAAAATCATCATTTTCAGTGTCATTGACAAAATTCACTTTATGAGCAGAAGAGAACACTCTTAATGGGGAAACGGAAATGGAGAACGTTCACTAATGACATTTTAAAGGTTCAATTCTGCGAGGGGCAGGGAGCTCATTCAGGTAATGCTAGGGCTGCGTGAGCACACGCACAGGGACACACACGGACACACACATGTACACGGACGACACGGACACACACATGTGCACAGATACACACACACATACAAACATACAAGGACACTACTGGCAGGCCCAGTTTCTACCAACAAAAACCTTAGGGGACACATTAGAGGGGCTAGACTAAGGTATCCCCCCAAAACTCATTTTTGGGGCAGCTCCCCACCCCTCTGCCAAGGAGAGGGAGAGGGCTGCCCTGGGGGCACTCCCCATGTGGAAGCCCTCCCCAGTAACGTAGCTCCCCACTGCTCTGCCAGGGAGAGGGAGAGGGGCTGCTCGGGGACGCTGAGAGACGAGGGGACTCGGGCCAGGGTCTGCCTTCCTGCCTCCGAGTCCAGCTCTGAAGCCGACCGCCTCGTGCAGGAGCGAGAGCTGCTAGGTGTAGACCGCTTTCGATTTCACAAAGCGCTTTGTCTACACTGTCTTAGGTGAGTCTCCTGGGAGCCCACGGGGGAGATGGATCCCTGGCGGGCTGAGGGTTTGCAGTGCGGTCTTCCTCTCTTGGAACTGGCACGTGGACGGTGTATAAAGAGTATTTATCAAGAAGCCACGGGATACATGGAAAGGCAGCTGGACCAGATTCAAATCTTGCCAAGTCTGGGCTTTTAACCTTTCTAGAACTCGAGTTTCTCTTCAGCAAAATGCGACCAGAAGTTGCTGGAGCGATATCCAGCCCAGAAACCTGACGCTCATTCTCCAGTCTCTCAAGGCCTCAGTTTCCCTCATTTGTCAAACGAGCCAGTCGAACCCCATGCTCCTTCCCAGAGCCAAACTTCGGGAACAACCACGTGGCTCCGTCCCCATCTGAGTTGAGGAAATGGGTCTCAAGTTGGGTGACTTCCTCAGTCACAGATTTAGGAGCTACATTCGAACCCGTGTCCTTCTGAAGCCGGCCGCTCGGACCCAAAGCCGAGTCTCTTTCCCAATTGGCCCATGATCCCGGAGCATGGAGAAGTGCATGGGAGTGTGTGGGAGCACGTGAAAGTGCTCTAGCACTTGGGAGAAGGCCACCTGAGGCAGGAGGTTTGCCGTTAATCCACAGCTGCCTGGGAGCTAATTCCAGGTAAAGTCTCACAATCGGCTCCCACAAGGCTCTGCAGGAGCTGCCCAGGGAGCAAGAGCTTGGCGCCGAGAGTCTCAGGCCAAGCCAAAGGGAGCCAAGCGTGCTCCCAGGAGAGCGGCGGCCCCAGACCGTTACGCTGCCTCCCTCCGAAGAATTGGCACAGACCCCGGGCGAACACACCATGTGTGGGAGGGACTGATGGGAATAAAGGCGAGCGCTCGTTCCCCTGGGCTCGGGCAGAGCCTCCGCTCACGGGGGACACGCAAACCCGAGCCTTGCTCAGGGTCCCCGGGAGCCAGAGAATAAAACTGGCCAGGCTGAGCGCCCCTATTCTCTGGACGGACCGACGTCGGCCATGGACTCCTGAATCAGAGCCCGGAAACGGCAACGGAAGTGCCAACCTCCTCATCTGGAGCTTGCATAGAGATGGCAGCAGCTCACGTGGCTCCAGGAAAACCCCCATTTCACTGCAGTCTGGGTAAATCTAGGGGGGTTTTTGGACTTGGGGCTTCCTGGGCTGGTCTTGGAGAAACAAGCAGAAACAGGTTATCGGCTCAAAGGGAGAAGAAGAAGCCTCGGGAGCCGCTTACTGAAACCCTCTCAATTCCTAGATGAAAAACCGGAGGCAGAGGGAGGTTCATAACCTCCAGCCCCGGATCGCTCAGGGACCAAGCGGCAGAGATGGGGCGTGCGCTCCGCTCTCTGGCTCCACAGCAACACGCTCCGATTTACCCTGTGTGTGCGCACTTTGTACAGTCGTTTTCACATCTCCTCCATTAGGCTGCTGACTGCCGGCAAGCCGCGACCGTCCTTTGCCTGTTGTTGTTGTCCCAAGCCTAGGAGGACACCTGATGCATAATAGGTACTCAACATTGTTTGTGAATGAATTGCCCACATCACACTTCCTGTTCATTGCCGTCGATCAATTAGAACCATGTTATAAATCTCTTATGAACAATTAAATCACCTCCTAATCTCTAAAAATATTTAACATCCTCAGAAGAATGTTACAATTTATCAGCTCAAAGATTCTTTTCCTTATTTCCTACACGAAGACAGTGGGTCCTTCCAGCACACCCCCTCTCCATCACACTTGGGGGATAGGCTAAGTCTCATTTAAATGCTTCCGTTTATAGAAAGTTGTGAACATTGGTGAAGGGATCTCCCAGGATGGAGACGTCCTCCCCTGCTGCAGACCCGCAACTCTTTTCTGGCTCGCAGAACAGACAGTGGGGCTGAGAGACGATATGACTGGATACGATGTGTCTAGCAGGCATAAGAGGCGGATTTGGAACTCAGATCTTCTGGATCACAAGCCTGGCTCGCTGTCTTTGCATCTTTTCTGCTACCAAACTGTCTGTCCGTGCATCCATCTATCCATCTGTTCAACCATCTGCCTGTCTATCTATCCATGAATCTATCATCCAGCCATTCATTCACCTACCATACGTTTTATCAGTTTATGTGTATCTATTCATCTGTGTATCCACCTGTCCATCATCTCTCTCCACTTGTCCCATCTGTCTTAGCAGTCTATGTCCATCTGTTTGAATGTTTGTCCATCATCTATTTGTTCATCTATCCATCCATCCATCTGTCCACTCATCTATCTCTCTCTACTTATCCATCTATTCACTTATCTATTTCTCCATGCATCCATCAGTAGGTGTGTCCATCTGTCTACCTGTCTGTCTATAATCTGTCAGTCCATCTATCTGTTCATCTGTCCAGTTGTCTATCTAGCTGTACTGTACATCTATTCATCTGTCAGTGCATCTGTTTATTCATTCATCCATTTGTTCATCTGTCTGTCTGTCAATCTATCTATCCATCCATCTGTGTATCTCTCTGTTCATCTATCTCTCTGTCTATATCTATTCATCTCTATTTGTCCATTTATTCATCTCTCTATTCATCCATTTGTCTTACCAGTCTATATGTCCATCTATCCATCTATCTATTCATTTATTTGTTCATTTATTTATTTATACATCCATCCATTTTTCTATTCATCTGTCTCTTTCTATCCGTTCAACTATTCATTTGTCTATATATTTATCCATCCATCCATCCACCCATCTGTAGGTGTGTCCATCTGCCTATCTGTTTATAATCTGTCAATCCATCTGTCTGTCTATTCATCTATCCAGTTGTTTATCTTATCTTTCTACCCATCCTGTACATCTATTTATCTGTCTGTCCGTCCGTCCATCCATCTATTCATCTGTCTTCCTGTCTCTTTCCATCTATCTATGTATCTCTCTATCTATCCATCTATTCATCCATTTGAGTGTCTATCTGGTCATCCATCTATCTCTCCATCCATCCATCCAACCATAATATCTAATAATCACTTGCTGAACTAAACACATGCCACCAAACCCGCTCCCTTCACAGAGTTTGTAAGGTTGTTTCTGGGGGAATCACTGAGATAGTAAACAGAGAGAAGCTGGAGAAGCTGGAGCAGGCACAGCAAGGTAGAGAAGAAGAACATGAGCTCCTAGTGGAGGGACCAGGGAAAGCCGATGTCCTAATATTTAACATCAGTGACATTTTTAAAGTGCTAAAAGAACATAAAGATGATCCAGGATTCCAGAATTTAAAGGGAACTTGGCAGCCACCCTACCAACCCACGCCTGGAAAACAACCGTGTGCTCCGCTCTGCTGGACACCTGGTCCCCCATGCTCTGCTCGGGGTCTCCCCGGAGGGCGCCCTTGCCACCCCCCATCCCATCCAGCCGCTGCTCTCATTGGTAAGTACTTTCTCCCCTTAAACCAGCCTTGACTCTACTCGATGGGTGGCATTTTTCACCCACTGTTCCACCCCTTGGTTTTAGGGGCCAAAAAGGACAAGCTGATTTCTGAAATGACTTCCTTAGGGTTTGAGCAATCTCAGAAATTGCTGGCCCAAGCCCCTCGCTTTACAAATAAGGAAACCGAGCTCACACCAGGCCTCAGCCGAGCCTTTCTCTGAGCCCTGATCCAAGGCAGAGTGCCCTCACTGCCCCCGGCTCTGCTCTGAGGGTCCCCTCGTCTTGGGAGCCCGTCAGGTACATCCCTGAGTGGAGCCAGCAGCCCCTCCTGCATCTTCCCCGGTTCTTGGTTATATGAATGACAGTATATTCCTTCAGAATGGCCTTTTCACGGACAACAGAAATTATTGTGAAACGCCAAGGGGAGGGGGCACACCTGGGTCCTCCACCCTCCCAGTGCCACAATCACATGATGGGAAGAAATGAAGTAATCCCGACCGACATTTGTGAATTTGGAAAGCAGCAACTACGAAAGGCTGGACCGGCAGAGATTACAAGGAGATGCTGAAATCGGAGGAGATTCCAAATGATTATCGAGTAAATGATGATCTACTGACTGCAGTGGGTTCCCCAGCAAGCAGGCTCCACTCCCCGCCTTAATTAGGCCCAGGGGCTGCACTGCCTTTACTGGAACTGAAGATTAAAAGGGGGGGAGAAGGGAAGAACAAGCCACACCCATCTAACTCACCCCAGGCCATGGTCTCCTGGAGAGGGAGGTTGGAGTCACAGGCACTTCCAACACATTTCTCTCCCTGCAACCTCCAGATTCAAACTCTGTCCTGTGGTGAAGCACAGGAACAATCAACGTGTGCAGGTTATTCAAATGAGCTTGCCCATGATTGTGACTTAGGAGGGACTCCAGAGGCCAGCTCAGCCCACCTATACCTGAGAAAGAGTCTCCTCTAGTCCAATCCCTGCTTGGAGATCTCCAAGGATGGGCAGCTTACCGCCTCCTGAGGCACTCTGGGAAAGTTATTCCTCTTGGAAGCCCAATTCTTTGCATCTGCCGTGTGTTCTTCCTAACTCTGCCTCCTAGGACCAAATCTAATATTTTTATCTGATTTTTCTTGTGCAACAGGACAAATATGGAAATACGTTTAAAATGACTGAACATTTTTAACCTATTTTGGGTTATTTATTGTCCTGGGGAGGGAAGAGATAGGGAGAGAGGGAGAAAACTTTGGAACACAAAGGCTCATGAAAATGAAGGTCGAAAATCATCTTTATATGTATTTAAAAAAATAAAATGTGATTGGGAAAAATTTTAAAAATAAAAAAAAAAAATGAAGCGGAGGAGGTGGGGCTGCTGCCTCACTTATAAAAATGCATTCATTACTTGCCGATATTTGATTTCCCTTAAGGGGAGTTTTTTCTCTTCTTGTAGAAATGAACACTTCAAAACAATACTAATTGAATACGGATGAAAAAAAATTCATTCATGTGTCCCTGCCCCCTCGCCCCCTTTTTTCCAGATTTTATTTTTATTTCATAGTGAGGATCAAGGGAATCTGTGGTCTCTGAAAAGCTCCTCCAGCGGCAGTGAGCTCTCACTGAAATCTCGCCCCACTGTGGTGATGGGAGGGTTTCCCAGTGGCCACCTGGGGGAGCCCCGAGACTGTCGTGCGTGTGTTTTAAATCCATGAAAAAGGGGAGCAAAGGGAAGAGCCGGGGTCATTGGGCGCTTGTTCTTGCCCCAGCAGGTGATAAAAGAAGAAGTGGATGCTCTGAGGATTGGAGAAAAGGAGGGGCCCTTTAGCGGAAAGAGCCCCTCTGGGGAAGGGCCCGGATTGCGGGTGATCCGTAAGCTCCCCGAGGGAGGGTCAGCTTCAGCTAGTATGTGGATCCCCAGGGCCACGGCAGAGCCTGCCCCTGCTTCTCGGTGCTTGGGCACTGGGGGGTGGCCTCGTGGTGCCTTTTGGGGCCCAGTGTGATCCCTCTGACAGCTTTCTTTTACTCCTGACAGATCTGGGAACACTGCCCCCTTGTCTTCCCCCCGGGTCGGAGAGTTTTATAGGATGGTCCCCCACAAGCACGTGCCTGCATTCATTATATCCAGACTGGCAGCGCAGCATTTAGGGGAAAAGCCCAGAAGAGAGCAAGGGGTGCTCGATGGGAGGCGAGGACAAGAAGGAAGCTGGCAGAGTTCTCATGTTCTGTAACTAGTGAATGTAAGTTAAACCTGAAAGACAGAGAAACGATTCCAGCCTCAAGCATCAAACATTAGTCTAGCACCTTCAAATTCAATTCAGTGAACAAGTCTGCTGTAAGCACCTACTATGTGCAAAGAACTGGGAACATTACCCAGAGTCAGCTGGGTCATCAATGCAAGATTCAGACCTAGGAATAGGGGAAGAGAGGCCCTCTTAACATTAAAGGGGGTGGATGGAGAGGAAGGATCCGGCAGCATGGGAGGGAGGACCATAGCACGTGAACATGGCGGCCAGCCAGGGGGAAGCTGATCCCCCCAGAGCCGCCATCCCTGCTCCCACTGAGCCCCGTTTGCTAAAGAACATAATCTGTACAAGGGGATGATGGGAGAGGGAGGGCTCTGGCTTTCAAGGTCCTGGGTGCGAATCCCTGACTTCTCAATGGAAGGAAGGTCTAGGAAGATTTCAGTCTCTGGGATAATGAGCTGAATGAGAATTAGAAGTCCAGAAGTCTTTGATCCAGAGGCCTCTCCCCTAAATGCTGACGTTTTAATCTTGGCAAAGAAGGCACAGGGGTATGGGTATAGACAGGAGCGGGTGGTGAGGGGAAGGGGAGGCTACAGCAACTGGGGAACCATCACTGAACTGGGCGAGATGCCTGGCTCTGGAGTCGCATGATATGGACTCAAATTCCACCTGACACTTTTTCTCCATATGTCCTCCCTCAGCCTCAGTTTGCTCATCTGTAACAATGGAAGAACGGTTCGGGAGGACCTCTGAAGTCTCTTTTAGGTCTGATTCAATGTTTGCAGGGGTCCACAAAACATCCTCACATTTGAGCGGACAGAAACCCTCTGAGATGGAATAAGAGCTTTCATTGCCCCCTCTACTTAAGCATGGTCCGATAACTCGCCAGGCTCCCAAAAGCAAAGCACAAGCTTTCCCTGAGGGTGCCAAGAGGGAGAGGCGTTCCAGAACAGGACCCACGATGAGTGGGGAGTTTGCCACCCTATACAGGGAAAGCTTCGCTCCCATCCGAGGGGCTCAGCAGCACATTGGCCATAGGGGAATCCAACTGACTTCAAAATAGTTCTCCCAAAGTCCATCCCCCAAGGCCTCCCGGGGCCCCGGCCGGGACCTTTGTCAGAGAAGTGACTGACCACACAACGGCGAAACCCACAGAGCATCTAAGAATCAAGAGTCCCATTCTGGAGAGAAATATGGAACTGTGCCCAAGGGGCTTCCAAACTGCAGACCTTGTGACCCAGTGGTGTCTCTACTGGGCTTATATCCCAAAGAGATCTTTTTTTTTTTTTTTTTTAATTCCCTTTCTCTTTTATTTTTTTTATTTTTTATTTTTTTATTTAATAGCCTTTTATTTACAGGATATATGCATGGGTAACTTTACAGCATTAACAATTGCCAAACCTCTTGTTCCAATTTTTCACCTCTTACCCCCCCACCCCTTCCCCCAGATGACAGGATGACCAGTAGATGTTAAATACCTTAAAATATAAATTAGATACACAATAAGTCTACATGACCAAAACGTTATTTTGCTGTACAAAAAGAATCAGACTCTGAAATATTGTACAATTAGCTTGTGAAGGAAATCAAAAATGCAGGTGTGCATAAATATAGGGATTGGGAATTCAATGTAATGGTTTTTAGTCATCTCCCAGAGTTCTTTTTCTGGGTATAGCTAGTTCAGTTCATTACTGCTCCATTAGAAATGATTTGGTTGATCTCGTTGCTGAGGATGGCCAGGTCCATCAGAACTGGTCATCATATAGTATTGTTGTTGAAGTATATAATGATCTCCTGGTCCTGCTCATTTCACTCAGCATCAGTTCGTGTAAGTCTCTCCAGGCCTTTCTGAAATCATCCTGCTGGTCATTTCTTACAGAACAATAATATTCCATAATATTCATATACCACAATTTATTCAGCCATTCTCCAACTGATGGGCATCCATTCAGTTTCCAGTTTTTAGCCACTACAAAAAGGGCTGCCACAAACATTCGTGCACATACAGGTCCCTTTCCCTTCTTTATAATCTCCCAAAGAGATCTTAAAGGAGGAAAGGGACCCACATGTGCAAAAGTCTGTGGTGGCCCTTATTGTAGGGGCAAGGAACTGGAAACTGAGTGGCTGCCTATCAATTGGAGAATGGCTGAATAAATTGTGGTATATGAATATTATGGAATATTATTGAACTGTAAGAAACGACCAGCAGGAGGATTTCAGAGAGACTTTACATGAAGTGAAATGAGTGGAACCGAGAGAACATTGTGCACAGTAACGACAAGGTTACATGAGGATCAGTTCTGATGGATGTGGCTCTTTTCAACAAAGAACTGATTCAGACCAGTTCCAATGGACTTCTGATGGAGAAAGCCATCTGCATCCAGAGGGAGGATTATGGGAACTGAGTGGGGATCACAACACAGTATTTTCACTCTTTTTGTTGTGGTTTGTTTGCATTTTGTTTTCTTTCTCATTTTTTCCTTTTTGATCTGATTTTTCTTGTGCAGCAAACTAATTGTGGAAATGTGTCTAGAAGAATTGCACGTGTTTAACATATACTGTACTTGCTGTCTAGGGGAGTGGGAGAAAAATTTGGAACATAAGATTTGGCAAGGCTGAATGTTAAAAACTACAATGTGTATATTTTGAAAATTAAAAGCTAAAAAAAAAAAGAATTAAAATTCCTCATGTTGATGCAATTTTTTGCATCATTAACCTAACCAGTGACCATACAGAAGGATCTAAAGACACTCGGGAGGCTGCCGTACCTGCCCCTCACAGGCCGCTCCCCAAATCCAACCCTAATTCACCAAAAGGAAGCACGGATGCCAAAGATCCATTCTGACTCTCAGTGTGTAACAGTGTGTGTGTGTGCACGTGCTTCTGCGGCTCATGGGCATCTCTCTACGGGTAGAGGGCACCGATGGGCACAGGTGCAGAAGGCTTCCCTACAATCTAGACGAGGCGGACAAAAGCAGCGAGATTTACCGTCTTGGAACACGCGTTCCACGTTCAGGCCGTAGGTCGCACATGTCTCGTAGTACGTGCATCTCTTCAGGTCATTTGACAGTTTCCGCGCTCGAGCATCATCGATGACGCGTGGGTTGTTGGAACTTATTGCGTCTGGGACCAAAAAAGTAAAACATCAAAATGTCGTTTAACAAACACTTGGTAGACACCCTCAAAACCCGAACCTTAAAAGATTCAAAATGCGCAGATGGGAGCAGAGGACGTTCAGGAGGGGACACAAACAGGGTAGGTCTGTTATTGCACTAAATTTAATAAGCTCAAACTAATAACAGGAATAGTATTAACTAGCATTTATAGGACATCTGAAGGTTTGCAATGAACTTTTTAAAAAAATCTCATTTTTACTTCCTATTTATTCTAGAAGGTGATTATTCCCATTTTACAAAAGAGTAAACTGAGGATGAAGGAAGTTAAATGACTTGCCCAGTTAGCGCCTGAGGCTCAGGTTTTTGTAAATCCAATTCTAGTGCTCTATCCACTAAATTACCTAGATTAAATATATATATATATATATATATAAAATTTATATATGTTTATGTTTATTTACATATGTAAGTTATATACATAAGATATATAATATTATTTACATATATTTATGTTTATTTACATATATAAGTTATATATAATATATTATTTGTGTATATTTATGTTTATTTACATATATGTTACATATACTATATTATTTATATATGTTTATGTTTATTTACATACATAAGTTATATATAATATATATTATTTATACATATTTATGTTTATTTACATATATGTAATATGTAAAAATATATATTCTTTTTATATATTTGTTTATTTACATATGTTATATATATATATATATATATATATATAAAACATATATATAAAATAAACTACCTAGACCCAAGCTCCTATATAATAAGTACTTGTCGTTTTCCATGCAATCCTACTGTTTGCTCTCTGTCGACTGAAATCCTAAGTCCAGATCAGAAAGGCCTCGAAGAAGAAAACTGGAGAATTCTGAGAAATTTTAATGACAAACAGGTTGCTAAAGAAGAGATAGTAGAGGTTCCTTCTCCCCTGTGTCTTTGCAGAGGTGGGGGATCTGGGTGTGGCCTCCTGCAAGCATATACTAGGTTTTTAACACGTTCCTCAGATTGGTGACTCTCTGGGACGGGGAGAGATACATTGGGACATTAAGGGATAGCAAAACGAAGGCTAATAATAAAAATCGCTTTTTTGAAAACCCTTGAAATTGGGCTTTTAATTTGCCAGACATTTCCCCTGGGGAGGGAGAAGGGAAGAAAGCCTCTGAGAGACCTCCCGCTCTCCTTCTGTGATATGATGAGCCTATAACCATCCAAAGATCCCTCAACCTCCCTTCCTGGGTTAAGAACAATGTGGCCGCTGCTATTTCCAATTAGGCCACTAGAGGGGGGTGTAGGCAGGCATTAGGGCCTATTTTAATGGTTAAATTCTCATTTACAAAGAGTCCTTGCAAGAGGCAAAGGGAAATACCCTTTCCTAGGGAGCTCAAGGGTGGAATCTCCTCTTGAATGGACCTGAGGAGGCTCCAAAGTCTCTTCCTACCAAATGCCGTCGGCGTCTGAACTTCTGTTGTAGCCACAGAATTCCCTTTTTTCCACAATTTAATATAAATTCCTTCCATTTCTCCAAAGTGGGCTGGTCCAATCTCATTGTACAAAGGAGGAAATTGAGATTCGGGGATTATGTGGGGAACGATGAAGAGCGAGTCTTCTCAGCAATACAGTGATCGGAGACAATTCCATCATTTATGGGGGAAAAGCTCTCCACATCCAGAGGAAAAAACTATGGAGACTGAATGCAGATCGAAGCCAACTATTTCCACTTCTTTTTTCTTTCTCGTGGTTTTTCCCTTTTATTCAGTTTTTCTTTTACAACATGACTAATAGGGAAATATGCTTAACATGTTTGTACATGGAGACCTCCTTGAGATTGCTTGCTGTCTTGAGAAAGGAAAGGGAGAATTTGGGGATCGCAAAATCTTACAAAGATGAATGTTGAGAACTATCTTTACATGTAATTGGGGGAAAAATGCCACTAAGATTAAAAAAAAAAAAGATGGAGTGCTAGAAAGGGCCTTTGAGGACATCTTCCTTTTTTTCTTTTCTTTTCCTTCCCTTCCCCTCCTTTCCTCTTCCTCTTGTTTCCTTTCCTCTTTTTTCCTTTCTTTTCCTTTCCTTTCCTCTTTATTCTTTCCTTTCTTTTCTTTTCCTTTCCTTTCCTTTCCTTTGAGAACTCTGAGGTCCAGTCCTCCCAGCCTCAAATCCTCCAGTGAGCTTCACACAACTCCAGAACCAATCGCTCCCACAATCCCATGACCACCAGATCACCAGTAAATGCTCCTTTTCGTTTCCATGGCCTTCTGCTTCATGCTAGGATAGAGAAGGTGACCCTTTATTAATCAGGCCCCAGGATCAGCTGGTCATGGAGGCACAGGGTGTAGCCGGCTGGCTCTGGAGCCAGGGACCAGGGAGGTCACTGGGCCTCAGGGACCACGGGAGGATGATGGGGACCCTTGGTTTTCCCCCAGGGTTTAGTTCCTAAACCAAGCACTGTGTGACTCTGGGCAAGTCCCATCTAATCTGTGCCTCAGTTTTCTTATCTGCAAAATGGGGATAACAGCACTGACCTCACAAGGTTGTTACAAGGATTGAAAAAGAAAATGTTTGCAAATATGAAACATGAGCTGCTGTCAGCACCACTAGTATTATTGTCCATTGGGGTTTCCCCAAGATCCTGCCCAAGAAGCAGCTCAGCTCAGGGAGGATCTGCTCATCCCCAGGAAGAAACTGTGGCTGTGGAATGGGGAGAGGGGAGCCTGGGAGGGGCCACAGAGCATGAGCAGAGGTTTGGAGGGGTTGAGGATCTGCACTGGGAGGAGAATCTAGGATTAGGGTTAAATGAACCCAAATTCATGCCAAGTGGCTAAGAATCCAGGGGCTTCTGAAAGGTTTCAGATGCATTAAAAGCAGGAAAAAGAGGAGGACTTTAGAAAAGCATGGGAAGACTTTTAGGGACTGATGTAGAATGACAGAAACAGAACCAAGAGAACAAAATACACAACGATTATAGTGACACAAATGAAAACGCTAGAAAAAAGTCAGATTTTGAGTAACCAAGAAACCAATGACCATTAATGAAACCGACTTTCCTCCTCACGGCAGGGATACGGTAGAAAAGGACAAGAAGGGTTTCCGCATTGTCAGGTAGGGTACATTAGCACTTGTTTTTACTTAACTATGGTTTTGTCACAGGAGGTGGAGAGGGGAGATGGTGCTATTTCCCCAAAGTGGTGCAAAAAAGGAACTCATTTTAAAATATAAAAGAATACAAAAAACAATCACAATTAGACGATTTGGCAAAATTGGTCTTTTCAAATGTTGTCATTTTCTTTGTTCCTTAATAACCCGGATACCAAAAGGCAAGAAGTCATGACAATGGATACTTCATATTTCCCAATCACTCCACCCCAAAACAAGGATCGGAAGATCACCATCACTTACCTCCCAGAGTTCCTGTGAGCATCAAATGAGATAGCACATGGGAAAGCTTTTAGGAAATTCTTCAAGGACATAGAAATATCATCTTAAAACGATGACTCTTACAGTTTTCCCAGTAAGTAGGGACCTTCCCACTAGCTCTGGAGTCAGATACAGCTCACCATGAAAACAGAGAGCCAAACGGTAGCCCCTTTGCAGAATATTTGGGATCACGGGATCACTCACCCTGGGTTCCCACTAGTACCATGGGGATCTCACTCGTGTTCCGATAGTTGGCCATTCGACTGTAGTAATGGTAAACTGTCTGGAAGCTGATCTCATCCTCCAAGCTGAAGACAAATATAACAGCATCCACCCACATGGCAAACTGGGGAGGGATGTGGGAGGGGAGAAAGAAAATAGGAAATTAGGTGAGAAACAGGTTGGAAACAGCTGAAAAAATATAAATATCCCATTTGAGAGAAAACATCCATTTAGAAAAATAAATTACTCTGTGTGTGAGGGGGGAGGAGAGAGAGAGGGAGAGGAAGAGGGAGAGGGGGGAGAGAGGGGAAAGGAAGAAGGAGAGGGAGAGGAAGGAGGGGAAGGAGGGAGGCGGAGAAAGCGGAGAGACAGAGACAGAGGAAGAGACAGAAAGAAAGAGACAGAGAAGAGAGAGAGAGAGAGAGAGAGGAAGGAAGGAAGAAAGGGGGGAGAGGGGAAGAAGAGGGAGAAGAAAGGGAGGAAGAAGGGGGGAGGGAAAGGGGAGGGAGAGGAAGAAGGGGAGAAGGAAGAGGGAAGGGGGAAGGGAGAGGGGAAAAAGGAGAGGAAGGAGGGAGGGAGAGAGGGAGAAGAAGAGGGAAGGGAAGGAAGGGGGAGAGGGAAGGAGGGAAGGAAGGGGGGAGAGAGGAGGAGAGAGAGAGAGAGAGAGAGAGAGAGAGAAGTGAAGGGGAGAGGGAGAGAGAGAGGGAGGAAGGAGAAGTTTCTGGGCCAACCCCATTAAAGGCGGATCAATTAACTATGTGAAACTGTCACAGTGCTTTGAGCAAACAGAGCAGTCACTGTGATGCTTTTCTATCCCAGGTAGTTCTAGGGGAAAAACCACCAGACTCTGAAACATTGTTCTGTGTCCAGACCAGCCTGGAGTCAGGGATGGTGGAGAACGTCCTGGCTCGATTCCTCCACAAGCAGCCCAGGAGAGACCACAAGTGGCCGGAGGAGAGCAGCGGAGCAGGGAGGGTCCCGGAGATCACCCAGGAGAGCCCAGAAGGGGAGGCAGGTCCCTCCCAAGGCTCACCCCACATGGCCCCTCTGCCCCTGAGAGCAGTTCCCAGGAGGGAAAGGGCACAACCCTCAGTCATCCATCCAAGAGCAGCTCCAGGAGGTGGGGAGCTGCTCCTGACCAGAGTCACTGGCTTCCAGGCAAAGCTCTCTCATGGTTCCCTCTTAGCTGAAGTGTTTTAACAAAAGGGAGGACGTTGTTCTGGGAGGAAGGACTGGATGCAAGCTCCGCTGCTGCATCTCCTGGGGACCTTGGGTGGGGTTCGCTCTGTCTCTGTCTCTTACTCTCTCTCTCTCTCTCCCCTGCCTGCCTCTCTCTCTCTCTCTCTCGCTCTCTCTCTCCCTCCCCCCTTCTTGTTGTCTCTGTTTCTCTCTGTCCCTTTATCTCCCCCCCACACACACACACAGAGAATACAGAATGGGGGAAATGCCTGCTGAACAAGGCTCGCCCTCACAGTCTGAAACTTCATATGAGAGTCTAGAACGCTCAGGAAGTGGACATTTATCGCCCTTCCAGCCTTTGAGTCTCATCCAGCTCTCCGTCCACCACGGACCCCGGAAGCCGTCCCCGTTCCGGCCCCCAGTCAGCACAAGAAGCCTACAGCTCATCTTCTGGATTTCCGGCACCGCTCACATTAATGTCCAGATTCTGCTCTAGATTCCCCGGATCCCACCTGACCCGGTGCGATGGAATACAGACCCTTTTCCACGACTGCTCGAGAGCCAGATCGCGGCCGGGGCCGGGCCCCCGCTTACCTGTGCCTCCGGAGGGCCCCCTTCATCGCGAATCAGCAGCAGGTAGCTTTGGCCATCGACCACTATTTCCTTCTTGAATCTCCCACCTGTCACACAAAAAGGAAACCTCGTTACAGAAAAGGGAAGGAGAGCTCGAAGGCTGAACAGACTCAGGCTCCACTTGGGGGAAATACAACCTCAGCTCAGCCCGTGGGCCCCATCTTGGACTCTAGCAACACCAGTTTTATAAGAACTGCCAAATCCACAAGGGAAGCTCCCTTCAGAGACCCACAAGCATCCGTGTCTGCAACGAGCTTTCTGTGGGATCCCAAGCTCAGGACGGATGAAAGGGAACCGTTTTCTGGATCATTTACGTTATAATCTCAAAAATCCCCATGGGGGAGGAGTTCCATTCGGAGAGGATCATCCCCCAGAAAAAGCAGGGCCAGATTTGCTCCGACCAACAATCCATTCCCAGTCTCTGTTGATCTCTGTTACACACACACACACACACACACACACACACACACACACACACACACACGATCCACCTCTCTCTCTCTCTCTCTCTCTCTCTCTCTCTTTCTCTCTCTCTCACACACACACGCACACACACACACAATCCACCTCTCTCTCTGTCACATATACACATTCACTCTCTCTTTCTCTCTTACATACACACAGACTCTCTCTGTCTCTCTCTCTCTCACACACACACACACACACACACACACACAGACACACACGATCCACCTCTCTCTCTGTCACATATACACATTCTCTCTCTCTCTCTCTCTCTCTCTCACACACACACACACACACACACACACACACACAATCCACCTCTCTCTCTGTCACATATACACATTCACTCTCTCTTTCTCTCTTACATACACACAGACTCTCTCTGTCTCTCTCTCTCTGTCTCTCGCTCTCTTTCACACACACACACACACACACACACACACACACACACACACACACACAGCCCTGAGTTGTCTCTGGGATTCAGCTGAGGGGAGGAGGTTGCTGAGGATCTGTATTACTCCCCAAGAGAAGCCTGACTCCAGAAAGGAAGACATGGAACATTATGAGAATGGTGAAACTTTCTGTACTCACAGGGCACAATTAGAGGGAGGATGCTGTCATACTACACACATGTTAGACAAAAAGGAAACGCTACTACAGGGTGATGACGTCTCTGGACTACGCGGTGAGGGACAAGCAGTGCATCTCGCTAGCAGCAGGAGCAACAGACTGAGTTGGGTTAGAGATGAAGGTCATCCAGGACTCCTTATCCAGAGGAAAGGGCTTGATCCCAATTTTAACAACTATTTTTTCTCTTTCTTTCTGTCTCTCTTTCATTCTCTCCTTTTTTCTTTTTTATTCTCTCTCCTTTTTTCTCTTTCATTCTCTCCTTTTCCTCTCTTTTGTTCTCTCTCTCTCTCCCCTTTCTCTTTCCTTTCTTTCTTTCTTTCTCTCTTCTCTCTCTCTCTTTCCTTCTCCCTACACACAGCTGTTCACTGTCTGTCCAAACAAGGGACATTGTGGCTGGAATTGATGTTCCCAGCCCTGGCCCTGCCTGACTTCCAGGCTAGTGCTTAGGGATCCCTTCCCTTTCACAGGGGATATTCCCAAGTATTCCCAGCCTCGTGCAACTCAACTGATTCTGGACCACGCCCAATCTTCTTCAGGTTCTGGGATAGCCCAGACTAAGACCAGCCAGTGACCCACCAGCTACAGCTGGGCAGGGATTGATTTCCTGTCCCTGGGAGCCCTTCTCGGGCTAGCCTGTGCCATGATCCCAGCCCTCCTTCCACCTCTTGCTCATCATACCTTCCATTTAACCAACACAACGATCAAGACCTTCCCCATAACCATACAAGCAGAGACACAAGGACCTCCACGGCTGCGTTTTGGCCCCAAAGCCAGAAATTTTCTTCCTCCGCCGGATGCCTGTTCCCTGGAAGCCCTCCCTTCCCACGGCAGCTGCCGGAACAGCTGGCCTCCCCCCTCAGGCCCCAGATCCCCTCAGCTTCCCTCCTCCTGCAGCCAGAGCCTCCAAATCAGGGCTTTAGGCTTAAGGGAGCTCAGGGATGACCTGTGTTACTCGTTCCGTGAGTGACCTCAGAAGCTAATAATCTTCTCTATGCCTATTTTTGTGGGAAAAACTTCTAACAGGCAAACTTTGTTGACGCTGTCATCCCATGGGCCTGAGCTAACAGCCGATAGTTTAGCAAGCGGACCTCTAGGTGAGTCTGGGGATCTATGTCTTCCCCACAAGGGGAGAGCCCAGGATTTTGAAATGAGGGGAACTGGGTTAGAAGGCTGCACCACTAATGCCATTTAATAAACTCCCTTTGTGGTTCTGGGTAAATTGTGTATTTCCTTTCTTGTGCATAAAATGAGAGAAGCTTGGACATTCAGCTGGCTCTAAACCTATGCCATGAGGGTCTTTAATCCCATCTGCTGCTAGTCTGGTTCCTTAGCCATAAGAGACAACACAACTCCCTTTCAGCTCTGATGATCCTAATTTACTTTATTAGAACAACCCTTGCTGATGGGTGAGGAAGAGGGTGCTTTCTAGCTTTTTGTGCTGATGTGAAACAAAACAAAACTTAATAAATAACTGGGAGGGGGAGGTACGAGCCAGCAGGACCTGCTGTGGCAGATTTCCCTTGTTCCACAGAGCAAGGATCTCTCACCTCCATCCTTTGCCAGTTTATGGTTTCCATGAATCTCCCTCATGAAAGGAAAGCGAAATCCTGACTGTGGTTTTTAGAATTCACCTTTTGCCCACATTATGTTGGAGGGTAGAGCAAGAGCAGGGTATTGAGGCTGGAGCTAGATGTGAAACCTCCAGTAAGTCTTGCCTTTAATATCTGGATGTTCAACCAAAGCTAAGTCAGTTATTTAGCCTCTCAGAGTCCTGAGCAACTCATAAGAGAACAGGACAGAGACAATTGCCAATCTGCTTCAGGAAAAGGCATTTTCACACCGGGAATTTCCTATGATCCTCAAAATCAAAAGTCTAGAAAACAACAATAAGTTTTGGAAGGAATATTGAAAAATTCAATGTTCTCCAAAAGCAGCCAAATAAAACTGCGAGGAGAGATCCCTCTTTTCCCTTGAGCCTGCACGCTAGGAACAAAATTTTCTACTCCCCTATCCTCATTGTATTAAATATAATTCCAGGTCCCAAACAAAGGGAAATGAAGTTCAATCAACTCAACACCAAGTGGAGGCAGTTCTAGTTCTAAAAAAGAAAAGAGGAATTTTCCTTGAGTAAAGGAAAAGCATTGACCATAGTAATAACCACACAGAGAAAGGTGGACCTTCTCAGCTCTCAATTCCCTCAGCTGGAGGGAAAGAGGCTCAGGAAGAAACTATCCTGGAGTCACACAGACACTGACTCTCCAATTATACCACATGGGGATGCTGTACCCGTCCATTCCCAGGGGGAGATTTCTGGAGTCCCCAATCCTCCCCTTCCAGCAACAATGCCTTATATGCTGAGACCTCAGCCGTGTCTCTAGTCCCTACTGTTATTCTCATCATCCTGCCCCCCCCCCAGTCTCACTACAAAACCAATCCAGCCATTGTTTGTCCCTTTCCACTATCGCTTATGGGGTTCCCACTCAGTTGTCCACAAATCATTACACATCTTGGGAATTTTAACAACATCTCTTCCAGGGGCAGCTCGGGGGCGCAGTGGAGAGAGCAGCCACCTTTAAGTCAGGAGGATCTGAGTTCAAATCTGCCCTCAGACACTTAACACTTGCTGGCTGTGTGACATTGGGCAAGTCATAACCCCAATTGCTTCAGGAAAAAAAAAAGACAAAAACCCCAAAACCCCAATATCTCTTCCACCTTTCAAGAAAGTGTAACAGAGTGGCTCAAACACTGGACTTGGGACGGGTAAATCTGAGTTCAAATCCCACTTTGTTCAGTTACTGACTACGTATATGGGGACGTCACTTCAGTTCTGGGAAACTCAGTTCCCTCATCTATAAAATCCTGGAGCAACACCTACTTCAGAGTATGGAGAACCATATTTGGGACCATAAAACATTCCTTGCACTGACTTCTCCGGTTCCCCTTGCTCTGAGTTACTTCATTTAAGGCACCATGTAAATATGAGCTTCCTGGACTGGTGCTGTATTTAACAGTAATCCGTCTCCCGGTAGATACAGCTCATCTCTTGCAGTCTTTTCTGCTGGAGGCCTCTACTTGCACCTTCCCGACAAGGAAAGGAAGGGAAGACGGCTTCATTCCTGCTGCCTCACCCTCCATTTCTCCTTTCTGTTTCCCTTTCATGTTTTCACCCGCACCATCTCTCCACTTCTAGGTAATTCTTCCAACTTTATCCAGGACTTTGGAGTGAGTTTTAGGCTTTTCTTCATCCTCTTCCATGTCAAGCTATATTCCAGGGGACTTCCACTAATCACGGTAACAAATCCTTTGGCATTCTGGGCTCACGACTGGGGCCCCCTTCCCTGCCTTACTTTAGTCACAGGCTGGCGGGCTGAGCCCTTAAACAGCCTCCTCAAACCTTCACAAAACGTTTAAAATTCCACTCCCCAATCCCCAGGCCCCCACTTCCTTCCAGTCCCTTTCCGTGACTTCTGGTCCTCTCCTATTCCTAGAGGCCATCTCTCCTTCTCTGCCAGAACTTGAACCCATGCCCATCCCTCCAGTGAGCCAGCTCAGTGATGCTGTAAGACCTGCTATCCTTGAGTCCTTATGAACCTTGGCCTTGTTTCTGATCTTTGAATGGTGCTTCCTGGGTAACGGATCCATTCTGATTTCTCTAATCCTGTTACAATATGCCTGAGTATCAAAGAGGGAATTCATGAAATCAAGCAAATTCATGGTGCACTGTCTCCTCTGCCTCACACATTAATCTCCGAGTGCGTGATTCCTGATTCTTTTTTCCTAAAAGCAGAATAGATAAGGTCAAGTCTTTGTGAGCTAGAAAAGGCCATGAAAGCCATTGGCGGTCCCCGAGCGTCTGGAGTCAGTGGCAAGGGTAGGAGGCCCAGGAGGAGTCTCTGAGGAGGTTCCCTCGACCCAGGCCAGACACATCCTGCCAAGAGCCAGGCAACTTTCAAAAGACCAAAATCCAAGAAAGGAACCAATTGCTCCCGTACTCCAGATACAACTGAACCAAGTACTGATAGCTCAGAGCAAGGTGAACCGGAGAAGTCAAGGAGCCTTACACGTGGTGGGATGGGGAACAGACTAATAAAAGTGTGTGTAAGCATGAGGGAGTGTAAGAGAGTGTGTGTGTGAGTGTGTGTGTGTGTGTGTGTGTGTGTGTGTGACCAGGTCTCCATTCCTGTGCCATCCATCCCTCAAAGAGAGGCAGAGAGACATAATCACAGTTCTGATGACTCCAGACACCTTTTTGTAGGCCCACAGAGTCCCGTCCATCTGCAGAACGCAGGAGAAGCAGCCAGGAGACACTCAGGTTCCTTTCATCTGACATGGCTCCTTCCCAGCCCTCCAGGAAGCCCCTCTGGGCCTCCGGGGGAGAGCTCCGGATGGAGCTCCAGGCACTCAGTGAGTCTCTGCCATTTGGGATCCCCACAGATCTAAGAGATGGCCTGTGATGGCTCCCAAGGGTCATCTGTGAAAGGAACCTGAGTGTCTCTTGCAGTTCCTGGGAAGAAGCGGGATTCCTCCTCACAAGGCGGTCCTTCAAGCAGTCAAAGATGGGGAATCCTCTTTTTCTAATCTTCCTTAGTCCCTGAAACGATTAAGGGTCACTGGTGGTCACTCGGTCACTGGTGTTCCTATTTTAAGAACTCCACAAAGTCCAGCCAGCCCTCCAGCTGTGGCCATCCAGATGTGGCCCGGCCAGTCCTGGGCGCCATCATTTCTCAAAGTCCTAAAATAATCATTCTCGACCGGACCTCCAGTTTGGGAGCCTCTCATTGCTAGATCAAACCCTGGACACTGAGGGGTAAAATCCCAGAGATTAAGGGATTCTTGCATTAGCGCTCAGAGGGCACTCGTCTAAGGGCCCAAATCCCCAGGGCAAAGGGCATCGAAGGCCACTATTTAACACTGGCCTTCCAATGCCAAACTCGGAGCGGTGATTCTCAAAGAGCCTCAATGGCTAATTTTTGGAAATGATAAAATCCAGTAAATACTCATATTCTTTTATTTTTTGCAGCCATTAGAAGGCAGACACATGGCTTCTGGGCTTCTCTTTTGTACTTATGTATTTATCTTTTATTATAAAATTATAATTTTATTATAAATATATATATATATATCTTTTATTGTACTTATGTATTTATTTAATCCTGAGCCTGTGGTTTCACTCGGCTAGAGAGAACTGACTCTATTAAAGCAGGTGGGAAAATTGCTCTGCAAAGTCTGGAGCTCCAGGACAAGGAGCTGTCTCCCAGCCTCAAAGAACAGCTCTTGGAGGAAGGGAGGGGGTGCAGTGGATGGAACATCAGCTCTGGAGTCCAGAGGCATGAATTCAAATCTGGCCTCAGGCACTCGACACTGACTGGCCGTGACCCTTGCCAAGTCCCTTAACCCAAGAAAACACCCCCCCACCCCCAACACACACACACACACAGGCCATTTATCTATATCCCAGAAGAGATCATTTTGTAATTCATTAAAGGCTGAAGGAAATCCAAGGGCTAGGAGTAGCTACACAGCCTGGACCTGGAAGTTTAGTCTGGGAGGATTCCATCATCCCCTAAGCTACAAACATTTATTAAGGCCCTACTGTGTGCCAGGCACTGTGGTAAGCACTAGGGCTAAGAGATGCAAAGGCAATCCCTGTCCTGGAGAAGCTTACAACCTGCCCGAGTTATCAGCAGGATAAATAGCAAGTAATTAAGGGAGAGCAGGCACTGGGATTGAGGTGGGGGAAGGTCCTGCAGAAGGTGGGATTTTAGTTGGGACTCATGGAAGATGGAGCTCAGCCACTGCAGAGAAGGAGAGCAGCCTGGACGAGGGCAGAGAGCTGACGTCGGGGCGCTGGCCATTGGCCCGAGTGACCCCGGGGATGGGGAGGAAGTCCGGTGCCGCTCAGTGCTCTTGGAAAGGCGGCTCTGAAAGCCAGCAGGGAAAATGGCCAAGACTGAGGAACAGATGAAGACTTTTCTCCATTAACAGGATTACGCCTAATGAGATTAATGCATTTTAATGATTTTGACGGTAGTTGAGCTAGAAGGCATCAGGGACAGCCCGGTGGTACTGGGAGCACTCAAGGCTCTTGGCTGGCCCAGAACTGGTCTAATTTCCGCTGGAAATGACTTCCTGGTCCAGGGGGTCTCAGACTCAGCAGAGACAACCATAGAAGGGGCGCATCTGCTGACTTGGAGCAGGGGAGTAATGAACTCCGACTTGGGGTAATGACAGGAAAGGGAAGGAGACAAGAATCCCCTCCAAACCACTGCAGGCTGGAGGGAAGGAGCACAGCCCTGTGGGCCCGCGTCGGCGTGGGCGGCTCCCAAAGTCAGCACTAGGAAGGTTTGCCCGGCAAGGGAGGGCAGCGGGTGCCGGAGGACCCCGTGGGCCAAGACGCGGAGGAGCTCGTGGGCCGAGAGGCAGAGGACCTGTTGCCTCAGTCCTCGAGGGACCTCGGAGATCTCATGGGAGCTCAGACTCCCCAGACTAGAGTTTGGACCTGCTGGTTCCCAGGCAGCCCGGCAACCTAGGAAGAAAGAGTCCCCTGGGAAGACTTCGGTCTGAGATGAACCCCATCGTGGGGAGGCGGGCTGCATGTGGTGGCCAGCGTCCCCCTCCCTCAGCCGTCTTCCGGGGGCGAGGCCCATAGGTGGCCCATCTGGTGCCGGGCACTGTCCCGGGCCCAGCCGCACCACATCTTGTTCAGGACCTCTGTGACTCATTTGCTGTAACTAGCTTTCCCTGGGCTGCTCCTGTCTGAAGCCCCAGACGCCCTGGAGCAGGCTCAGAGTGGGATCTAGCTCCCTCTTTGAAAGTCAGAGCATAATTCATGGGGTTTATGGTTTTATCTCTAAGGTCAGTCTTTGGAGTTCCCACAGAACTCCCCTAGAAACCTCCATTTGCCCGAGGCTCCCCTCATATCTACCCCAGATCTCGTAATACCTTTCCCCTTCTCTCCCCAAGGCAACTTTCAGAATTTCTCAGGAGGAAACTGGAGGAGAAACCTAGGAAAGGCCATTGAGGGGATGTTTGTGTCTCACAGGGGACACTTTAAATGGCTTTGCACTCGCCTCGCACAGAGCCTACAGAGGAAGTTGGAAGTGGGGTTCCTAGAGCTCCAAGGACCACGTGGCACTTGGCAAATCCGGGAGAGACGAGCAGATGATTCCCTGAGACGGGAAGTTGGGAGGGACTGCAGGGATCAGCAAGGCCCGTCCTCATTTGGGTTGTTTCGATTTTTGTTTTTAAAAAGATGAGACCCAGAGAGTCAAATCAATCTGAGAATCACATTATTTAGGGACCCCAAAGTCCCATCTACTTCCATTCTCCTCTTTCAGGTCTTAATCATCAAATGTGTCCGCTCTTCCTTCTGAATTTTCAGCCAGATTCAAAATCTGCTGAAAACCCGCATCATGATCAAGTCGTGCTTTGGGCAAAGTCCAACATGGTGACATTTAAGAGGAATTTTGGATGGACTATTATTTTCATGGATGGGAACCATGATTATTAATAACATATTTATTTACTAAAATCTAATTAAATCACACTTCGTCCGCTCTGCCAACTTATTTTTAAGCTCTTGATCATACCGTCAGGGCCATGAAGTGCAATGAGACATGAACAGACAACGTTAGTAACAGGGATGCTGGGGCAGTGGATTCTGAGGTCATCGGCCACGGATGAACCGCAGAGAGCCTGCACGGGGTCACCTCGGGCCACCGGCTGAACCCTGTCGCTTCAGTTCACCCACTTCTGAGGAAGATAAAGAGAGTCAGATAGCACTGGACAAGAGATAATGGAATTAATCTCGCCGGTCAGGCATGTCTACATCTGTCTTAATGACTTAATAAACATCTAAGAAGAACCTTGGGAATTCAAGATCAATAACCACAGCAAGATTTTTTAAGGAATATTAACAGGACAGATAGTTCAGGTCAAGTTCAATTGGCCCTCGGGATCATAAACTTTGAGGTCTTGTTAGAAAGTTCAAACTGAGCTTTAAAAATTTTTATTTTGAAACAAATTTGATCCCGTGCTGCTTGCTAACCTGATACGTTGAACTCAAAAGCACTTAGCGAAGAAAATCAATACTGATGATTAGAGAAATTAGCCTGTATAAATAAAGCAGACCAAACCGCTCACAACATTCGGAGGAGGTAACAGCCAAATGGGGACATGGGCAAATGATACTGCTCTTTTCAGAAGAGAAAGCATTTTTTTTTAAAAAGAGTATTTTTTTTAAAAATCAATAGACCAATGCAATAAAGTGATATCTCCTGAAACAGAGATCTTTTTTTCTTCTTCTTCACTAAAATACTGGTTGATGAATTCTAAAATCTTCAAAAGAAAATGATACTTTAGAAATATCTCATCCTAAAGGAGAAAAACAGATGATTGGCTCAAAAATGTTTTCTTTTTAAGTTTTCAAAGTCTTTTCTTTCTCTACCAGACGGATGCCAGAACTCATCATCTTCCCCCACACCCCCACATTCTCCCCTCTTCCTAACTTCTCCATTACTGCCAAGGGCACCATCCTCCTGGTCACCCACGCTTGCAACCCGGAGGTCGCTCTCAGCTCCTGGCTCTCTCTCGTTTCAGTCCCACCAAATCTGTGGTCAAGTCCCATCAGGGTTTTAACTTCAGTGACATATGGCCCTTCTCGGACCTGACCCCCTGGTTCAGAGCCTCATTGTCTCGAGCCTGCTCTATAGCGATGGCTGCAGATCCACAGGAAGCACTTAATAAATGTCTGGTGATTGATTACCTATGGCAACATGCTATGGAGAAAAGAACCAGGATCTGGAATTGGGAATCAGGAAGGCCAGAGCTGCAGCCCTGGTTGGGAAACATTCACTTTATAACAAGTAATTTGCCATCTCTGAGCCCTAGTGTCCACTCCCTCTAAAACACGATTGAGAAAATCAAGGATGAACTCTCTCTCTCTGTCTCTGTCACGTAAGTCAAACTCCATTTCATATTGTTATTTCATACCTCCCGGAAACATAACGTATTTCTCTGTTGTCTCTTCCAGTTAGTGTTAGGTCTGGGAAGGCAGAGACTACCTCAGTTTGGGTTTCTGGGGTTTTTTAAATTTATATTTCTGATGCTTAACACAGTACTTGGCACTTAAACTGCCGAAAATAAACAATTGGGAAGAAATCACAGCATAATGTGACCACAGATCTAAACTCTCTAAGGGGCATTCGAGGCTATCTAGTACAACTTCTTCCTTTTACAAGTGAGTAAACCGAGACCCGAGAGGGGAAACAATTTTTTAGGTGTTCCATAGGTTGTGAAGGGCAAAACCGGGATTGGAACTCAAGTTCTAGGATTAAAAGTTCCACAATTTTTTCCCTCCTTTGAAATGTTGACTTCCTTCAATTATAATTTAAATAAGGTGACAGGATAAAAAAGACAGGAAGTGCAGAAATAACTTAAGGATTATTGTTTTCTGAAATAACATTAAAAATTATGACTATTGTAATTCAGGAAACAATGCAAGAAAACTGGTCAGACTTTCTGAATACTGACAACAAAGCATCAATAGAGACAATACACAGATGATTTTCAAGGAAGAAAAAAAAATCACAAAACACACACTTCAAGCGCCAAGATCCAATGGTTAAATTTAACAACTTGGATGGAAGATACAACTTTTTAGAAGAAACTAAGAAAATGACCTTTAAAAATAAGGAAAAGACACAAGATTATTCTTCAGTCACAAGAATTAGAAAAGGGAATGGAATATATATGCCAAAAGCAAAACAGCAGAAGCTGCTATAGGAAATGACAGTCCCTAAAAACCTGAGCCTAATCATCAATTATTATTTAAAAGGAAATTGAGAAGCTTTAATTAAAAAAAAAAAGCTATTGTAAGAGATATACTTAAAAATTGTAAAATCCAGTTAAGCCCAAGAAGTGAAATGGAAAAAAATACTGGCTACAGAGTTATAGATTGAATTTCAATCCTGCCTCCAAAATTTCCTACCCATGTGCCCTTCATCTGGACAAGGAGGATTGGGCAAGGTTCTGAGATTTTTTCCAGTTCTAGGAATTAGGATCTTTAGTCAACCTAATTAAACAAAAACAAAACAAAACAAAAAACAAGAGATCATTTTCTTTCCTTTTCATTTTTTCAAAAATTTCAATGTAGCAGTAGATTATTAATCTTCTGACCCTCTGAGCACACTTAGGGAGAAACAATCACTCAAGTTTTTTGGCCACTTTAAGTAGGAATAATCTCGAGCTATTTATTTATTCTCTTTTTGCTTTAATAGTTGTTGTTCTTCAGGCGTTTCACTTACATTTGACTCTTCATGACTCCATTTGGGGTTTTCTTAGCAAAAACCCCATTAAGTGTTTTGCCATTTCCTTCTCCAGTTCATTTTACAGATGAGGAAGTGGAGGCGAACAGGGTGAAAGGACTTGTCAAGGTCACCCTTGTCCAGACTAACTCTTGTCTGAGGTGGATTTGAACTCAGATTTTCCAGATTCTATCCACTGTCCACTATCTACCCAGTTGCCTTTGGTAGGTGACCAGGAAATTCAATGGCATTTTAATATAGCTACTAAATAAAATGGACTGTAGGTTGATTGAACAAGCCAATGCTAGAATGGGAATACACAATATAAATCTTGCCCCAGTGCCCACGTTTATTGTTATGAAAATAACTTTTGGGGGCACTGGATAGGCAGAATTCCACATCCCTCAGGGTAGGACCATGTTTTAATTTGGTTCGAATCTTTGTTCATCCTGATAGTTTATGAAACTCAGATCACTGACAATCCCTCTCAAATGGGAAATCAGTAATGGGGCTGAAAGTTATCAGAAGATTCACTTAGCCTTACAGGAAGCCTCATAGGGCAGAGGTTTTGATAATCATCTTTAGTAAGTTCTTGTTTGCTAATGAAGAGTGATTCAAGGCAAAGTTCAAAGAAAATCTGAATGAGGGGCAGGGGAGGTTTTACGGCTGGAGTAGCTCCTTGGAAAGGTCCTTCTCCTAAGTGAAGATACTGTGAGGTTGTCTTAATTCTCACACTTATGAGATGAGTGAAAACGAATAGTTTCTAAACCTCAGTTTCGTTGTCTGTAAAATGGAGAAATTATAATAGACAAATCATATACTTGTGGGTCCTATGTGATGAGATTTGGTATGAGATAACTTGACTTTTATGGAAATGTTTTATATAACTTCATATGTGATTTCTTAATTATGGGTGGGGATAAGAGAGAGGAACCTAGAACTCAAAATTTTAAAAACAAATGTTAAAAAACATTTGTTTTAAATGTAACTGGGGGGAAATATTAAATAAATAAAATTTTAAAAAGATTTGGTGTGAGAATCTAGCAAGATAATTTACATAAAGTGCTTCAAAAACTGTAAAGCTCTATATAAATGGCAGCTGTGATTATTATTGCTTCTATACAATAAATATTTATTAAGCATCAACTGTGGGCAGAGCTTTGAGCTCAATGTTTGATATCCTCATAGCCCCTGATGACATAGACAGTGAGCCGTTAGTTAATAATCCCTGGATACTTATAAATCTTTCTACAAATTGTCAAGCCCCAGATGTTAGAATAGAACGCTTCAGCAAGACTGAGCAGCTTCTGAAACTGAACACATCCCCATGATACCCATGCTGTTCCCCATCCAGGTCACTCATTTCCCACCTCCTCACCTTTGCCCAAGCTGTACCCAACATATACCTAGTATTCCTTCCTTTCTTACTTCTACTCCTTGGAAGCCTGCTGGGTCCCATCAAAGCTCAGCTCAGGCCTCACAGCTTTCACATATTAATATTCTCTTGTGAAATTACTTAATATTTGAATACATTCTATATTGACTGATTTGTGTACATAGCGTATACCCTCCATAGAAGGGAAGCTCCTTGAGGGGAAGGGGAGTGGGATTATTTTAATTTTGTCTGTTTCCTCAGTACCTTATAAGTTTCCTGCTTAATAACAAGTGATAGAGCCGAAGACTCTATGAAATTCCTGGGAAAACCAAATCCAAAGCAAATCCAGGCCAGGACGGATGTGACAGCGTTCCTGTCGGGACTGCTTCTCCGCTCAGACTTTTCGGCCCCTGAGTGCGTGCCCATCTGGAGAGTTCTGCAGGGGAAGGTCACTACCAATTTATAGCCTCCTCCAGCTGTTTCTCAAGAGGGAAACATCCTGAAGTGCTTTCATGCTTTTGCCATTAATTACCAGAATAAATGACCAAATGAAAGATCACCAGGGAAAAGTTAGCTGTGTGAGCACAAACAATGTCAAGGAGAAGCTGGCGCTGCCTCTTCCCCCCTGCTCTTGGAGGGGTGACAGTTCCCTGGCCCTCAAAGAGGCAACAGTTCCCTGGCCCTCGAAGGGGCAACAGTTCCCCAGCCTGCAGCGGAAGGGCAGAGAGTAGAGCGGAAGAGGGAGCCACAGGCCCTGGAAGGAACGGGGCCCTTGAGGGACAGAGGATATGGTGGGCCAGGAACAAAAGTTCAAGTGCTTTCTCAGATTTCCTGTGAGGAAGCCATTCTGAAGGAATATTTTTCCCATGTGAAAGGACCTTTCTGCAGAGTTGAAAAACCCAAATAAAGCCTGGCCAATGGGAAACATTATCATTGACACTGTCCTCTGGGGGCTACCCTCCTTCCTGGGTCTGCGGGGGAAAAAGGACTCCATGGTAAGGGGCTTGAGCCACATTATCTCCTTCCCCCAAAGCCCACAGAATCGATGGACGGTTGTTGATAGACTCTGAGAAGTAGGAAGTGACCACCTCCAGCAAACGAGCATTTTACAAGACGAGAACTCGAGAATGATGAACAGGACCAGGAGTCAGAAGAGCCGGAGCTTGGAACCCCATCCTCCGGGGCGCCAATCACCTCATGGCTCTGGGTCTCAGTTTGCTCATCTAGAATATGAGAGAAAATAAAACTGCCTGTCTCAGAGGGAGAGGGAAAAGCTCCACTAAGTGACTGTGAACCTTAAGCCAGAAGGTTAGCTCATAGTAGGGACAATGATTTTTACCTCATTTTTCAATGATTAAATCCCACACAAAAACATACACAGTGGATACAGAAGTCAGCCTTCCCATCACTAGCTATATCTTCATTGGTCCATACTAGTGATGAAGGCAGGATGATCAAGTTGATGGAGGCAGCTGCTAGATGAGGAAGACTTGGGTCCCTATGCTGTCACCGGCTGGGAGATCTTGGGCAAGTGGCTTTACCTCTCAGAGTCTGAGGTCTAAAGTAGTGATGATGATGATGATGATGATGAGGAAGAGAACAACAGTTGTTCAGTCTCTCTGAAATATCTCTCTATGATGTCATTGGGGGTTTTCTTCAAAAAGATACTAGAGGCATTGGCCATTTCCGGTTCTCCAGCTCATTTTACAGATGGGGAAACTGAAGCAAATAGGATGAAGTGACTTTGCCAGGTTCACACCGCTAGGAAGTGGCTGAGTCTGGGGGAGTGGGGAGACGGTTTTATCAGTGAGTTAGGAAAGGGACCGATATATTGGAAAAGGAGGCAAAGGAGACCCTGAGGACTGACAGAAGGACAGCGGCTGCCTCAATGAAAGCAGGGAAGATGGGAGGAGTTAATCTGGGCTTAAAAACTAAGCAACAAATGGAGTTTTTAGACTAATTGAGGGTTAGCTGGTGAGACTTTAAGACAACTGGCTTTTCTCCTGATTATTAAACCTAACTCACTATGAGATAAAGTATGTCCTCGACCCCATCGGGAGCCGGCCAGAGATGGGCCCTTCCCCCCAGCTGCTGGACTTGGAAATGTCGGAGCTACCGGCTTGGGAAGAGGGAATCCAAAAAGCAAACCAATGAACCCTCCCAGACCAAGGAAGGGTCACCTCCTTGGACTTTCAGTCCGTCTCCAGCTCCGTCCAAAGAGCCGTGCCAGCGGCTTCAGGGACCTGCTACGTCAGGGACCTGCTTTGTCGGGCGCCTGACTGAGGTCAGAGTTGGGAATTCCAAGCATTGAGTGGGAAAGACCTTTCTCTGTTAAAATCTAACAAACTCCAGGACGGGCGTGGTGCGGGGAAGAAAGGATCATTTGGAATGGTCCAAATCCCCCTCAGTTCTTTGCAGCATTGATGATCTAAGCCTCAGTTTACTCATCTGTAAAACAGGGTGTGTGGGCTGCATTCCTCTAAGACAGAGGTCCTCAAACTACTGCCCGCAGGCCAGATGAGGCAGCTGAGGACCATTATCCCCCTCACTCAGGATTATGAAGTTTCTTTATTTAAAGGCCCACAAAACAAAGTTTTTGTTTTTACTATAGTCTGGCCCTCCAACAGTCTGAGGGACAGTGAACTGGCCCCCTCTTTAAAAAGTTTGAGGACCCCTGCTCTAAGGCTTATTTTATTCTAAACCCCAAATCCTAAGATGACAAGCCACCCTCCCTGCCCCCCCAAAATGGGTACAGTGCCATACCCAGGCTTGGCTGGGGTGCCATCTGCAGCACGGAGTCTTTCCTGCTCTTAAACCACTGCCAAGTTACTTTGAATTTCTGTGGACGTATTTTTTATCCGGTTATCTGTGTCCGTGCTACTTCCTGCCGGAAGGTAAAAATGATCTCGTTTTGAATGTGTCATTCCCCGGTGCCTAGTTCAGTGCCAAATATGCAGAAAACATGAAATAAATGTGTGCTGAACTGGCTCTTTGGGAGCAGGAACTGTGTCGCTCTCAGACTTTGCTCCCCTGGGTCGGCCTATGGGCCTTCTGGCCCCCAGGGATCGGCTGGCTCATAGTAGGTGCCTTCTGGCCCCCAGGGATCGGCCAGCCCATAGTAGGTGCCTTCTGGCCCCCAGGGATTGGCTGGAGAACTGGTCAGCCGTCTTTGGGCTGTGAACCTAGGAGGCCAGTTTCAAGCTTGGCAATGGGATGAGTAACAGCAGCTTAGGGATGGGAGAGGGGCCACTATATCAGTCCCTCCTCTGAGTCACGGGTCAAACCAATGCACAAGCTCAGAACCCAGCTGGGAGAGACTCCCAGCACTGGGGGCTAAAAGAGAAGACGAAATGGGGCCTTCCTGACATGTGTCTCCCATAGAGAGAAGGCTTCATAAAGGTCTAATGAACTGTCCTAAATGACCAGGGAAGGACTGGTAGAAAGTCCCCTCCCACAAGTCCTTCAGGGGACAACACTGGAGCGCAGCCAGAGGTATCAAGGTCACATTCAAGGTTATCTTATCTCGGGCACCAGGAGGTGAGTTGGACCTTTAAGATCCACTGTGGAATAAATTTCCTATTTAAATATTAGACTGAGAAGAGCTCACCTTCAGGGCAGTTTAAAGAAATAAAAATATATATACCCAGACATCTATTATATATTTTATTACATTTAATACTATATTATAATATATTAAATGATAGAAATATGACATAATATATTTAATATGTAAAGTCTGCATATATATTTTTATTTCTATAAAATATATTAAATATTATTAAATATATGATACAAAATTATATATGAAATAGCATAATTAGATATATAAGAAATAAAAATATATATGTAGACAGATTATATATACACATATATAAAAATACATTTATACATGTGTCTGTGTATATATATTTTTATTTCTTCAAATATATATATATGTATTTTTTACCCTCCTGCAACAGCATACTCCTGCCAAGTGTTTTGCAATTAATACAACATTTAAATTCAAGGGTGTGTGTGTGTGTGTGTGTGTGTGTGTAGGGGGCTATTAAGAAAGGTTTCAGATCCGTAATTTTGACAGAAAGAAGCCCTCCCTCCACCTGTGCAGATCAGGGATTGTCTTGACACAGGCCAAAAATACAGAAATAGACAGGACCTTGTTTATCTAGTCTGACTCTCATCTTACAAAGGAAGAAACTGAGATTCAGTGATTTAGGAGCAGAAATCCAGACCTGAGGGGGACCTGGGAGATTACTGAGCCCAATCTCCTCTCATAACAGGGAAGCAAACTGAGGCTCATGGAGAGTGACAAGGTTGAACAGGTTCAGGATTGGGCCTGAACTCCTCAGACTTCCCCTCTGGGCTCTTTCTATCGGGCACAAATTTATCCTTGTATGGAGGGAGAGCTTGAGAAATCTGTTCCACCAACAGTGCCTTCTTTCAGTTTTTCCCCAAATGAGTTACTTGTGTTACTTGTTCCTGCTATTGATCAAACGTGTGTATAAGAACGTTCAAAGTCCTGGTCCTCAGAAAAGACCAGAACTCCAAAGCAGCAGGTGCTGCAGAAACCCGTCGGACATCGCCCGAGTCGAGCCCAGCTGCTTCTCAGCATTGACACGAAGGTGGGACACATCGGACAGGCTGCGGGCTTCCAGCTTTCTCCCAAATCGCCATCCCGAGCAGGCGGCTTGCTCCGTCCCCTGGCCAGGGGAAGTGTGGAAAGCGGCGATCAGCCTCCTCAAAGGCCAAACTGTGGATGGAAAGGCCACAGCCAGCCAGGAGTTCCACAGCCCCTCGGGGGCACTTGAACCACAACCAATGTCCCAGAGCCAACCCCGCCCTCCATCGCAAATACGCAGCTACAGGGAGAAAACTGTCAGAGGCCATAAGGGACAAACACTCAGGCGTGAGAACAACGAGCAGGAGGGGACAAGAGGCCCGAGCAAACCCCCCGGGAAGAGGTCCACCAGTCAAACGGGAAAATGGCGGCTGGAACTAGAGTTAGCAAGGCAGGTTTGAACACGCAATGGACGCCACGCTGGAGACCACCACACTGGAGACTACCATGGCTTCCCATGACAAGGCAGCTCTGTGGGCATACCACAGAAGCTCATAGACTTTGCAACTGAAAGAAAGCTTCGAGACTGCCCAGTCATGGTCTCCCAGGGTTGGCACAAACCTCAATGGCCAACTATCCATCTAGTCCAACCCATAATGAAGTGAAAAAACAAAAGGGATTTCTGCTATCAAATACTGAATGGCTGACTGTTCAATCTCTGCTTGAAGCAAAGCAAGGACTACCCCACCCCCCCAAGAAAGGAAATTCCACTTTCAGCCAGCCCCATTTGTTACAGAAGAAAAATCCGAGGCTCAGAGAAATCAAGGGACTTGCTTATCATCAAACACAAAGCTGTGCCAGGGCCTGAACCTGGGCAGCTAACTCCAAACCCAGAGCTTTTCTACTGTGGACACATTTCCTCTGGTACCAGGTGTCATGTTACAGGGAGACTCGAGAGAACATTCTCCTAGAGTTCCAGACTTTCATGGAATCCAATTTGGTATGCAGGATTATGTGATAATATTTCCCAGAATCCCAGAAATCCCTACGTAATCAAGAATCTCTTCTATCATTTCACTGAGATCAAAGAATCTGAGAGGATCAGACCCATCATTTCATTGATGAGTTCCCAGCATGGAACTTCTCTTTACCAATTCAAATTAACACCTGTTCTGAAACTTCTGGTCTCAGAGAGATGTCTGGGACTCTGAGAGCTAAATCAAGTCTCCCATGGTCACGCAGCTGGCCAGGATGGGATGAAGGTGGGAGGGTTCTGTCTCTTCTGGACCCCTAGGCCAGCACTCTACCCCTGCCGATCCTGGCATGAAATATTATTATTTATTAATGCTACGTTTTCCATCAGCAAAGTTAAAAGTCCTTTGTCAATATTTGCTAGTGAGCTACCCAGAAGCCACCGTTTCTTACTCTGAGTGATGTCCAGAAGGATGAAGAGGAATGAGAGTTGGGACAGAGGGAACATGGGCAGATTGGTGTTTGAGGTTTTCCCTCAGAGAATCTGACTTTCGTTTCCCTCTACATTTGCTGTAGAGAGAACAATCCTATTGTTCTACCAACATTAACCTCATCACTAGTCTGGGGAACAATGAGTTTTGGGGACAGGGACAATGAGTAATGGGGATGGAACTAAAGTCAGGGCAAGAACAGGACACAGACAAAAAAAGCAACATCTCCTTCTGCTCCTCCAATTCCTTCCCATCACTCTTAGCCACGACCAACCAAAGTCTCTGCTAATGAAAACAAGGGAAGCTTGGGAACCTCACGACCACTTACTTGGCTAAGAACAACAGCGAAAATGTGATTGGGCAGAAGTCAACTAGGGAGTGGGAATGGGGAATGGCTGCCCCGAAGGGGCTCGGAATCCCAGCTGGCCCCAGATAAGCTGGTCCCCAACCAAGAAAACTCTCCCCATCTCAAAGCAGGCCCAGAGAAAAGTGGAGACCTTGGGGAGGGGGTCTGCAGACACTAACAAAATCACTTTTTCCTGTGATGGGATAAATGACAAGGGGGGAAGAACCAAGTCTGCCATTGTGTGAGTGTAAATACTCTCCTCCCCTCCCATATCTACTTTGTTTTTTTTCTGTGGATACTATATTTCCCTACAGTAGAATGTAGACTCTCTGAGGGCAGACGCTGTCTTGTGCTTGTGTCAATATTCCCCCCACTCAGAACAGCTTCTCGCATCCAACCTCTCATTTCCAGCCACCAAGTTGTTACTTAGTATCAGAGCACCGACAAGTTTTTCTAACCCATGAGCTTAACCTGATCTTCCATTCGTCATAGCTCTTTCCTTTGAAATTGTCTTTTACACATTAGTGAACATTTTCCCCCTCTTTCAGTAAGACCTTCTAGGACCCCCCTCAATTTTTGTCTTTCTAACCCCAGTGGCTAATAACATACCTGGCACCAAGCAGGTGCTTAATAAATGCATGTTGTATTCAACTCTCATTTCCAGAAACCAAGTTGCTCCTTAGTATCAGAGCTCGGACAAGTTTTTCTAACCCTTGACCTTAACCTGATTCCCCCATTCCTCATAGCTGTTTCCTTTGAAATTGTCTTTTACAAATTAGTGAATATTTTTCCCCTTCAGTAAGACCTTCCAGGATCCCTCTCAATTTTTGTCTTTGTAACCTCGGTGACTAATAATGTACCTGGCACCAAGTAGGTGCTTAATAAATGCATGTTCTCAGGCAAGTTTTTCTAACTCCTGAGCTTAACCTGATTCCTCGATTCTCGTAGCTCCTTCCTTGCTGAAATTGCAAATCTTTTACAGAATAGTGAACTTTTTCCCCTCCTTTCGGCAAAATTTTCCAGGATTCACCTCAATTTTTGTCTTTGTAACCCCAGTGGCTAATAACGTACCTGGCACCAAGAAGGTGCTTAATAAATGCATGTATTCAATTCTCATCTCTAAGTGATTTAACTGATAATATCCCTTACGTTTCTCTCCTCATCCCCATTTCCCCATTCTAGGTGGTCTTCTCCTTGCTGGGATCCAACCCCCAGTCTTAGAGCACAGTTGTTAACCTTTGGGGGTGCAGTAAAGCCCACCCTGAGAGTAACCCAAGAGTGTTGGAATTAACGCTCAGAGGAAGATATAGCGTCCAGGACGGGAGTTAACCGCAAACAGGTGTTATAGGAGACATATGGAACTACTCACAACTACTGCTAAGAAGACAACTAAGGGACAAAACAGAGTGAAATGTTTTTAAAATCCAAAGGGGAAAAAGAAAAAGAAAGAAAACGAAAAGCATTTGGATGATGACACTGAACAAGGAGCGGGGGGTGAGGGGATGAGGGTGGGGGAGTGGGGGAGGTGAGGAGGGAGGATGGGACTCTACAGTAACAAAAGCTGAGGCTCCTGTCTCTTCCAAACAAGACAAGCGCTGCATGAAGGGAACGTATAGTTACCTGCATCCACATCTGCAAAGAATGGAACAGCCAGTAAGAAAAGGAAGGAACCAGAGATTCAGTGTCTCAGAGATGGAGTTAAAAAGATCACAAGGAGAGTCAACAGCATTGAGAATCGCTTTGTTTTTTATTTCTTTGGGAACACTCTAACTCGGCCACGAGGGCTTAGAAAGCGGCTTTCCCCCATTATTACTGTTTCCATTTCAATTTCACATAAAAACGATTAAAAGGTTGGGAGCCGGGGAATCGAGTCACTGGAAGGCTGGCAGCCAAAAGAAATCGTTTTCTCCCCGAGCCAATTAAATGCTTAGAATGCATTCTGGGAGGGGGAGGGACTCATGGGATCCAACCAGACAAGGTCAGGGATTGGTGCTTCTGCTCTCATTGGAAATGCTCCCATCCTATTCGGAGCCCGCAAATGTTTTTATGGAAACAGAACATCAGGATTAGGGAAAGTCCCATCAGATGGACAAGGGCTAACTCGTTACAAAAGCAAGGCGTTCAACCTCACGGCTTAAAGCTGGTATTCCCTAATAGTCCGACAGCTAAATATTTACTACAAAGTGGCAGAAACACCCATTTTACTTTTAGGTTCTTTATGAGAATCTCAGTAAATGCTAGAATATATTGATGATTGCAGATATAACCAATAAAACAAATCAACTAGAGCGGCACAAGCCTTAGTGGCCAGCCTGCCCGTGACTTACCTTCAGGTGATTCCTCCTGAACATAAGTGCCAGTCAGATACCGGTGTACCAGCGCAGACTTGCCACTAGCCAAATTACCCACAATTCCCTAAAATGGAGGAAAAAAACAAAACAATAATTCACTTGAACTGACACCAGGAAGTCATCCAAAGGGAAACAGAGTAATGGAACTGGACTTTCATGTCCACAGGGACCAGGGAAGTGATTTCATTAGAAGGAACTTTCAGAAGAGAAACTCAAGCTCCAGTGCAAGGTCCCACTTTTTCTGCCACCCAGAGTCTTGAAGATTGCCTGGGGACACGGAATGGTGAAGTGATTTATGTGTGGAAGTAGCCAGACAAGTCAACATAAAATATCACAAATACAGTAAAATGTAAATTATTTAAGGAGGGGAGAAGGCTAAATGTCTTACAGGAACTGAGTCTGGAAGAGACCAGTAAGGGCAGCAAAAGGAGGCAGCAAGTGACAAAAAGGGCAAACGGGTGGGGCAGTGCGTAGGGCACCAGCCCTGAAATCAGGAGGACCTGAGTTCAAATCTGACCTCAGACACTTAACACTTCCTAGCTGTGCAACCCTGGGCAAGTCACTTAATCCCAATTGCCTCAGGGGGAAAAAACCCAGTCCCCTCCCTGAGAATCACCTGCTATCATCTGCCCAAGGATTGGCAAAGTAACTGAAAGGTGGAGAGGCCAGTGGTGGGGGTGAGTAGGTGTGACATATTATTACTAATTAAAATAGTGAACAATAGAGATTGGCTTTTTGATCCAGCAGTTCTCTGAATCCACCACCCTCATTTTAAGGGTGAAACGGCTGAAGTTCAGAAAGGTTAAGGGATTTGCCTGATGTCACACAGCTAGCATGCTTCTGAAGCCACATTCGAACTGGGTGCTTCCCTCTTTCCCTTACTGTGCCAGGAGAGACCAGATAAGGAGATGGAGCAGTCAGGTTATGAACATGGGAACAGGTGGGCAGCCCGAGTGGCCCGGCTATACCAAACACCCAAGGGAAGGGGTGCTGGGTAGCCTTCCCTGAATCACTCATTGGAGGAATGGCCCAGAAGGAAAGCTTGTTGAGGCTGTGGAAGGCACCACAGTAGGGGAGGGCCAGGGCAAGATAGAGGACCAAGGAATACTGGGCATAGGAGAGGATTCAGCCGCCCAACTAAGACAACATCACGGACAGTAGATCAGCTGGCATTTATTAAGCAGTTACTACATGACAGGCAGAGAGATAAGGGCTGGGCAGGTGGGCAGCCCCCTCTCCTATGGAAGGGAAGGCTCCCTGCCTCCCCACACAGCCCAGTCCAAGCTTGGAGAGTTCTCAGTACCAGAAGTCTTTCCTTTTCCCTCAAGCCCAGATTTGTCATTTTCCAACCGTTGCTTCTATTTCTGTTCTCTGCCCCCCCCATTTGATTATTAATTTCTGCATGTTTTCAAATATAAACATTTGATTCTCCATTTGAATGACATGGGAAGGCACATAGTTTTAGGGGGCCCTTCCCTCACCAGCTGCCAGGGGCAGAGCATGGGATTCCAAGGCCAGGCTTAGTGAGTGGAAGCAAGTTTGTGAAAAACGTCATTGTTGTTCAGTCATTTCCGACTCTTTACGACCCCGTTTGGGGTTTTCTTGGCAAAGATACTAGAGTGCTTTTCCATTTCCTTCTCCAGCTCGTTGTGCAGATTGGAATTGGGGAATCACTTTCAAGGTGAAGTGATTCGCCCAAGACCACATGGCTAGGATGTTGTCTAAGGGGGGATTTGAATTTAGGGAGAAGAGTCTTCCTGACCACGGGCACTTTGGCACCATCCAACTGCCTACGAAAGATGGCATCAGAGAACTTCCACTCTAGTTAGGGATTAAAATATGCCTGTGATTCTTTCTATCCTTTTCTGCCCCCCAAAAAATAAGAAAGAAGGAAAATAATAAGGGTATAATGAAAATGGAGGGGGATTCAAGGACCTAGAAGAGATTATGATCTGAAAGAAATGCCAGCTGACTAGGACCTGGAGAAGGGAGAGGCGCCAGAAAGGCAGGCCACAGGACAAGGGATGGATTGGATTCCTCCATCCGCCACAGAGAGAGGAAATGGCACATGTCAAGGGAGGAACAAACACAGCGAAAGAAAGATGGTTTGCTAGAGCACAGCATAGATTTCATCTTGAAAAAAGGGAGATGGGGAAAACGGGCAAAGGGCAGTGTGTCTGAAAGCATTCTGACAGAAAATAGATAGCTCCTCCGAGCCCAAAGCCAGAAGCAGAATGGCACAATGCAAAAGCAGTTGGATTTGTTTCATATCCCAGATCTGTGTTTTGCCACTTGTGGGATGCTAGACAAGTCACACTCTTCCAGCCTGAGATGAGGGGGTCAAGACTGGATGACCTCCAAGGCACCGCCTACATCTAAATCTAGGATCCCAGAAGCTAGCTAGATATTTTTTCTTAAAGGTTTTTGTTTTTTTAGTTTTACTTTTAAAAAACCACTATGTGTTTAATGGACAAGAAGATAAGGTTAAAAAATACAAAGTCCAAGGGGAGATCTCACTCTATTGGATGAGAGCAGAACTGAGGGGTGAAAGAACCAGGGAAGCAGCGAGTTTTGCCAAGTCCAAGTGGCAGAAAGCCAAGAGATGCCTGATAACCATGAAAAGGGATTGAAGTTAGAGAAACTGGGAGAAAGGAGGATTTATTTACACTGGCTCTAGTTTCAACTGGGCCCTTAACAGAAGTTCAGAGAAAGAAAAGAAAGGAGATAACCTTGAAGTGCACCTTGCAGGTCTGAGAAACAACTCCTAACCTTTCCAGCAAGGGCTACGTGTGAATCTTCCTCGCTGTTAGAGTGAATCCAGAAGCCTTCTAGAGAGGAAGAACCCGAGGGCCATCGGTAAGTCAACAGTTATTATAAAGCACCTACTGTGTGCCAGGCACTGTGCTCAGTGCAAAGCACAGAGCTATCACAGTGATTTTACTGGAAAGCAAGTGACTCGGAGCACCAACAAAGAGCTGGCCCATTCCAAAGCCCAGAAGGTCCTTTTGATTCCACCACAGCTGGCCCTCGGTCCTCAGCTGTTCTAAATACAAAGGGACAACGAACATCGTGAAAATGCATAAAGCCCGGAAATGTCTGCTCTCTGTTCCATGATTCTTTCCCTCCAATTCAACAGGTGCACGTGCACGTGCACACACACACACACACACACACACACACTCCAAAAAGGGAGGGAAACAGAACATTTACAAACATACTACAAAGTCCTGAAAGTGCTAAAAAGAAATGATGCAAAGCAATTTTAAGAGAAAGAAAGTGTTACTAAAAGGAATGATCAGGAAGGGCCCCATCTAAGCTATTTCTGGAAGGAAACTAGGGTTCTAAACATGACAGGCGAGAGCATTCCAAATACGGCAACAGCCAAAATGCCAATTTGACCTGAATAGAGAAAGCAACAACTGGAATAACAGGAAAGAAAATTAGAAAGGGAAACATGGGGGACTGTAGTAAACTAAAAATTATGTTCTTAATTCTAGACACAATTAGGAGTCATACAAGTTTGTGGAGTAGGGGAGCGACTAGTATTTTAGAAATGAGAATTTGGCAGTTATGGATTGGAGGAGGAAGTAGATGGAGGCAAAAGGCCAATTAGGAGGCTGCCATGGGGGATGATGAGAACCGAAACTAGAGGTTCTGCCTCACGACGGAGAAAAGAGAACCAATTTGGGAGCTAAGGAGGAAGAAATAGTGAGACTAGATGAAAAGTCAAGGATGAGATAACTCCGAAGTTAAAAACGTGAGTCCCCACAAATATTCTCAACAGAAAAATGGAAGTTCTGCTAAGGAAAGGGCCTCCTATAGAGGAAGAAACTGAGGGCCATCAGTAAGTTGACAATTACTATAAAGTACCTACCATGTACCTGTAGGGGTCCACACGTCACAGTGCACATAGTTCTGGGTCTGGAGTCAGAAAGATCTGAGTTTCAGCTCAGATTCTAAGTGTGTGACCTTGTGCAAGTCAATTAACCTGCCTCAAAACCTCCCCAGGATTGTTGGGAAAATCAAATGAATTAATATTTGCAAAGTTCTTGGCGTTTATATTTAAATGTTGATTATTATTCATGAAGAAAATTTGGAGAAAGGCTCTTCTTGGGGGGGAGCTGAGATCGAGATGCCCCCAGGACATCAGGCAGAATGCCCACTGGGCAGTTATTGGGGGGAGGTTGCACTGAGGAGAGAGACTGAGGCTGGATGTAGAGGTCTGAGAGATCAAACCCTGGAAGCAGATGAAAGCATCAGAAGGAAGCGCAGAGAGAGTAGCGGGCTCAGGGCACAACCTTGGGAGAGGAGAGGAACAAATGATTTTTTAAAAAATTGATTTGTGAAGCCATTCTAGCATGGCCACTTAGGAGCAGGTGACCTGGCTCAGGGGGCACTGCTGCTGCCCTGAGCCTCTTGCACTGAGGGCCCTTAGAGCCTTCTGGGTCTGCTTCCTGAGCAGCAAAAAATTCACCCCTGGGGATCAACCTGCTTATGATAATTAGAAGTAAACAGGATTCCTGTTTGACAAGATTCCACAAGGAACCATGATGGCGGCTGATGTCAGCAATAAGGCTGCAAGTTTACGGGCACATGTTCACTTGGTTTACTGGAGATGTCCGACAAGCACGGGAGGATGGCGAGAGGCCGAGAGGGAGAGAAGCTCAGGGATCCAGACACCAAAGGCAGAAAGACTTGGGGTTCCGGGATAGCTCTAAGTTTGGAGGCAGCCCCTCTGAGAACACTTGGAGGCAGCCGCTCCAAGAAAACCTGGGGGCAGCCGGGTGAAAACGGGGTGAGGCAGCCCCTCTGAGAACACTTGGGGGCAGCCCCTCCAAGAAAACCTGGGGGCAGCCTCTCTGAGAACACTGTGGGCAGCCAGGTGGGTAAGGCCGAGATCCGCCAAGAAGGAAGACACTGTTTAGAAGAGCCAGGTGCTGCCCCTCTCCCTGAGCCAGTGTGACAGGGACATCCCAGAAGGGCTTTTTCAGATGAAGGTCCAGAAGAGTAAAAGCGGAGAACGCGGCACAAAGCATGAACATTAGAGGGAAGGGGGAAATCGAGGGGCAGCTGCAGGGGCAGCAGCAGATCCCAAACCAGCGCCAGTCAGGAAAAGGAAGCCCACTGAGAGGAGAAGGGGGACGGGCCAGCTTGGGAGGCAGAGACACAGAAGATCTTGAGTCTGGAACTTCAGAGGCCATGGAGGCCCATCAGCTCATGTTACAGAGGGAAACTGAGACCAACAAGGGACTTAGGAGGCTGGGGTCATATATGTAACCACAATGTACATATGAGGAAACTGAGACCCAAGAGGCGGGATTATTTAGGGCCTACCTCATAAGGCTGCTGCAAGGATTAAATGAGATAATAATTGTAAAAGGCTCACAGGTATCTGGCACATAGTAGGTGCACTATTAATGCTTATTCCTCCCTAGGATCCTGGGCCTATAGAGGCAACCTGAGACCCAAAGAGAGGAAATGAGATAATATCTGTAAAAGGCTCAGCATAGTGCCTGGCACATAGTAGGTGCTAATTTTAGAAGGCTCCAACAAAACTGGATCCTCCGGGCACCTCTGTAGCCCCAAAGGTTCAGCCATGGCCACCAAGCCCCAGCTCTGGCCCCACCTATCCACCAGGTGCCAAAACTTCCCCAGGATTTTGTACCCAGACACATAGTAGGTGCTTAATAAATATTGATTTATCAGTTCATTCATTAATGTTGAAGCAAAGTGGTCATGTCATCTTGGCCAGCAGGCAGTGGTCACTCCACCATAAGAACAAAGTCTGGCTCCCACAAATCTACTCCAGAAAAAAAAAAAAAAAACTAAAAATAGCACCAGACTCACAAAATGACCGAGAATTCCAATGAGAAAACAACAGCAAATTACTTAACCACACCAGAATTGCAAAAGTCCAGGGACAACAGGAAATAGGACGGACGGACACACACACACACACACACACACTCTCTCTCTCTCTCTCTCTCTCTCTCTCTCTCTCTCCCCTAATGCCAGAGCAGGAAAACAAGAGGGAACCTCCAAGAGGCATCTGTCCCTATGTTGCAAAATTCTTTATCCAAAGGATTCCCCCCCAAAGCCACGGGAGATCAGAAATCCATTTGGATCTTGGAAACCAGTCGGAGCCGCAGTGACCAGCACAAAAGGGCCCTGACTAAGATGTCCTGGTTTCAAGAACCAACAAGGAAGAACTCTGATAATCCAGTGGCCCAAACTCCAAATATGTGGGGGGACGACCAGAACCACTGGCATAGACTCACCCCGTTAAGTGGAAATCAGGGCAGAAAGTAAGGTATTACAAATCCAGACTAATCAGGGCTGGCCAGCCTAGCAGAACACCAGAGCAAATTCTGGCCCTGGCCCAAAGCTCCGATGCAAGAACAAAGATGGAAGATCTGAGGAAGATACAAGCATGACTTTTTAAAATTGCTAAACATCTGAAAATACCTCCAAACTGAATCTATAATAAGACTAAGCAAAGGCAAAAGAGGAATAACAATAGGGATTGCTACAAATTTCTGCAACAAAAGGAAATTCTACATAGTCATGATAAAATATGAATAACAAATATTTATATAGCACTAACTGTGTACCAGATACTGTGCTAAGTACTTTAATAATCACCACACGAATAACAAAAAGAAATGAATCAAAAGATGAAAAAATATAAATATATTGAACAATTGGAAGGAAAGCAAATAGCTTAGAAAAGAAAATGGTAAACCTTACTCAAGTAATTAGCTCTATGAAAACTGGAACAGACCAAGCAGTAATCAGAGTACAGGAGTCAACAGAAAATCTTAGGATAAAATTTAAAGATTTTGGGGTAGCTAGATGATGCAGAGGATAGAGCACTGGCCCTGAAGTCAGGAGGATCCAAGTTCAAATCTGAGCTCAGACACTTAATACTTGTGATGTGATCCTAAGTAAGGCACTTGACCCCCAATTGCCTCACCAAAAATAAATAAATAAAGTGAAAGATAAAAAAAAAAAGATCATGCATAAAATAGGGCATGAAAAGCAAATGACCTAGAAGACAGGTCAAGATTATTTAAGAATCAATGAACTCTCTTGAAATCAGAGCAACAATAACAAAACCTATGTATTATATTTCAAGCAACAATACTTTGGTTGTTGGGATATACTAAAGTCAAGAGCAATATGTGCAGAAAAAGGGAGGTGTGATTGTGAAGAGCAAGGATAATAAAAGGAAGTGAGAGGTGGAAGCAAAGTAAACTTCAGTTTCACAGGGGAGATACTAAAAGGAAGATAAAAAAGCAAAAGAAAAGAACTGGAAATTAAAGGGTGCCTATTAATTGAGAAATGGTGGGATAAAATGTGGCATATAAATAAAAAAGAATTTTATTCTTGTTAAGACAGTTCCAGAGAAACCTTGTAAGATGTAGATGATATAGACTTTAGTGAGCAGAATCAGGAGGACAATTTATAAAATAACATTATAAAGAAGAAAAAAAAAAAAACCCAAAAGCTTCACACCCTTAAATACTTTAAAAAAAGCAAAGCCCAATGGGCTCTCCAGAGAACTGATGATGAAAAGCGCTTCCTAATTTTTAATAAAACAAGGACAGAGAGAAGTTTCAGAAAGAAATATGTTATTGGACATGGCCACTGTGGAAATTTGTTTTGTTTTGTCGGGCTTATTTGGCAAAAGAGTTTTTAATCCCTCTTTTAATTGTAGGGGTGAATTTGAAGGAGGAAAAGAGGGCTATATATAATGATGACCTGTACCCCACAGCCAAAAGTACCTTTTTTTTTTAATAGAGTATTAAAAAAATTTTAATGGGCCTAGAAGGGGAAAGAAATAAATTCAGAAAGAAGACAGAGAGACGAATTTCTGTTTGAATTTATGGTATACTTAAAGCATAAAACAAGTGGTATGGGACAGAGATTCACAATTTTATATATAAATTTTCAAGTTCTCTTTTGTGGTTGGAAAACGCTCTTTTTATATTAACTTCATAATAAAAAAAAATTGTCGCTGCCGTTGTTCACTCATGTCTAACACTTGTGTTGATCCTATTTGTGGTTTTCTTGGCAAAGCCATTTTCTTCTCCAGCTTATTTCACACATGAGGAAACTGAGGCAAACAGGGTGATTCATCCAAGATTACCCAGATGGTAAATATCTGAGGTCAAATAAACTCAGGAAGATGAATTCAAAACCAAAAAATTTTTCATTAAAAATTAAATTATCACCAATATAAAACAAATGATATTAGATTAGATACCCTTTAAAGGCTTTAAATCTATGAAATACATTGGACATGGCAAGAAAAGTTTCCATTAAAATAGCTTAATCCCTACCCCATCTCTAAATTTTAGTCTTAAAACCGTTAACCCTAAAGCAATCTGGAAACCCCAGCTCTCCAAAATGACAGATTCCCAAAAGTTCAGAGGGAGTTTGCGCTATAAAAGATAAGCCCTCCCTCCCAGGCATTTGGCATCGACTGAGCACTTAGAAGATCAAACAGAAGTTGGGTAGACCTAATGCAAAAACATGAAATAGGGTAAACAACAAGTCCAGGCTTCATTGGGTTCAGAGCCAGATGAAGTAAGGATACCCCAAGCTTCAGGAGTTCAAGAGGGGAAAGACACATGGAGATGGGAATGGAGAAGGAAGATTGTGGTTGGATCTGAAGGAAAAGCAGGATTGAGAATAAGAAGGTAAAAGAGGAGAACCAAAAAATATTAGGTTGAACGAGATCACTGATAAGGTCTCTTCTAAATATCGAGTTTTTGGTTTATTAGCAATAATTAATCTCTGAAAAACACTGCTTGGAGATTTGGAGCTTTTCCTTAAGAATTGCATGAAGGAAGGAAAGAAAAGGGCATTTATGACATGGCAAGAATTATGAAAAGCCCAGAGTTTACAAATATAAAAGGGAGACAGGCCTTAGCTCAAGAAGTTTACATTCTAACAAGAGGAGACACACATGGAAGAGTTTGGGGTTCTGGGAAAGCAAAGAGCTGGTTAGGGGGAAGGATTGATGGGTCTTTGCCAGCAGCAATGGTAGCACTGGTCTGACTGCTTTCCCAAAAAGAGCCAGAAGACGGAGGGATGCTCAGGAGGGAGTTAAGGTGTGATGGGGCTGACGGCAACAAGAAGATCCAGGGAAGTGATATGTGTCTGAGGTGGAAGAGACAGATAGGACAGTCTGCAGAAGTTTGGTCCCATCCAAGGCAAGGGCTCCAGAAGGAAATCTATTACAGGTCAGATGGCATGGAGGGCAGACAGAGCAGAGGGCAAGATGATGGCTGCAGTGGAAAGGGCTTTCTCTGTGATGGGCTCATGGGCAAGATCTGGCCATTACGGGATCACGGATTATCCAAGGACTTTCTTGGTTCCTCTAACTCTAAAACCCATCGCTCTTTCCAATCCTCCATTTCTTTCTCTTTGTTCCTGATAAAATGGAAGGAAAATGGTACCAGGAGTCAGAGGCTCCTTTATGCATGAAAAGATGGACGTCCATCCCTGCTGCGTAAGGGCAGCTGATAGCCATGGCTGAACTGGGCAGATGAAGATGCCCCGGCTAAGGTGATGTATACCCAGACACGACAGCCCCAGAGCACCCACCCCAGAGCTGGGCTTCAGACACTCAGTAGCTGCATAATAAAGTCATTTAAACTTTTGTGCCTCCATTTTCTCATCTATAAAATGAGCTACAAAAGGAAATGGCAAACAAAGCACTCCAGTATCCCTGCCAAGAAAACCCCAAACGGGGTCACAGAGTGCTGAATATGACAAACACACCTGAGGTCTCATGTACTATACCATAAATAACAAGCAAAGGGCGAACCATTGCATGCGACCATCTAGGATCTCACATTGAAAATCCAAACCCATTTCAACAGGACTGCTATTACTTCCATTGTATTCTATAATAGAGAATAATTAAATTATTATGTTATGTTATATATATATATTACATATAATCTATTATATTTATATATAATCTATTATATGTAATATATCATACATAATACATATATATAAAATACATGCTCTAATATTAACATATATTTAATTGTATAATATATATGTATATATTAAAATAACCCATACTTCCCTCCCTCCTCTGCAGAGATGGGGGTCCATCGCTACAAGATACTGGATATAATGTCAATCATTCTAGGGGTTAGATTTGCTGAATTACATTTTCCTCTCTCTTTAATTTTTATTCTTTGCTCCAAGGAACAGTTCTCTGGGAGAAAGGAGAGATGGATTTGGTAATTAGAGATAAAAAAAAAAATAAGATCTATAGAAATTTATAAAAACCTCAGTTCCTTTTTCTGGGAAAAAATGGCCATTTATTTACATAAATGTAACTAACCTTTGTACACAATCTTTTTGGAGACCTCAGCCTGTTAGATCTCCACCTCCCTTGTGGTTTTCTTGCATAGATTTATTCCACAAGGCAGCCTGGGCCCAGATGGATCCAGGTCCATTCAAAGCCTGCAATTCTGGCCTCATTAGAGAGGGGATTGTCAGGGGAACCCTCTTGGCCATGTCACTCAGCTCAGGGGCTGCCTCTCCCCTCGCAGACAGGGAGACCCTGAAGGCATAATTACACAGAGGAAGAAGCTGAGACAGCCTGATGAGGCAGCCAAGCAGAAAACCCGAGAAAGAATCGAGGAGGCTTTGCCCCTTTGTCATCCCCAGATTTATTTCAGAGGGGCCCCTTCCAACGCAGGAGGAGCCGAACAAGGACTGTTCCCTTTACCTGAATGACTTATTGTTGGCCATACTTTTATAGGCCTTTCTCCCCAATAAAACCTTTTTTTTTTTTTTTTTTTTTATCCAAAGAGCCGCTCATTTCAACATAAGAAATGATGGACTTTGACCCTCACTGGAACATTAAAATTCTGCAGAATCGGGGGAGGGGGGCCGCCTTCTCCTTCTCTTAAGGGAGAAAAGACATATTTACAGTGAGGGAGGGAAGGATGTTGTTCACCTTTGTACCTCCTCATGGCTGCAAAGGACTCTGCTCAAGGCAGGCATCCTGTCAATGTTTATCGAATCAGAGAATTTGCCGGCTCCTTTTCTTTCTGTGACTGACCCGATTTCTGGGAAATGGAGCCGACAGGGAGACAAAGCCACCCCTTCCCCACAGGCTGAAAATGGAGAAAACAGCGGCAGCGAGGGGAGAGTTGGGATTATTTCACTCCTGGTGTGATAATGAGTGTTTTCACGCTATCTAGGGTCAGAAGGTAATGGTGGAAAGCACATTACGCTGAGCACCGGCAGCTGGAGCTTGCCTTCTGAACTCCCAACTAAAAAACTGCAGCCATGGTTAAGTTAACTCAGAAATGCAGGTCACCTAATGGAAGGAACATAGATCTGGAGGCCGGAGGGATTCGGAGGACGGGTCATCCAAAGCCCTCTTTTTATAAATGGGGAAACTGATCCCCAGAGGGCAGAAGGGCTACAGATGAGACTCAAACTCATATTTTCTAATTCCAAATCCAGAGGCACCTGCTTCTTCAAACCATCAACCTGATTTCCCCAAGACTATCAAGTGATATCTGTAGTTTATGTGTGGACCCCTTCTTTCATTGGCGGCTTTCCCTGTGCACCCCCAATTACCCCCAATTCAGGGTCAATTCTCTTTGTCTTCTTTGCCCACAAACCTAATCTGACTGGGAGGGGAAGTCCAGCCCAAAGAGAAAGCTGGATTATCCTATTGCCAGTGGCTTTGAGGCTGGTCAAGGAATCTCTCTGCATGGGCCTTTTCTAAGAAATGGTCATTTACTCACCAACTTGTTTTTATCACTCACAGATCAGTTCTATTTGTGAGTCATAAAATATGTTTATAGTATGTCTTAAAAAATTGAATGCCAATGTCTTTATTATCATAAGGATCATTCTCTGGATAGAGAACAAGAAGGGACAAAGATGATGTGAAAAACCAGGTGCAATTTATTATTATTACTAGAATAAAAGCTTTTTTCCCCAAAACATCCACAGAAATAATTTTCAACATTCACCCTTGGAAAACCTTGTGTTGCGAATTTCTCCCTCCTTTCTTCCACTCCCTCCCCTAGATAGCAAATAATACAATATAGGTTAAATATGTGTGATTCTTATATCCTTATTTCCATTCACATTATGCTGTGCAAGAAAAATCAGATTAAGAGTGAAAAAAAAGAAAGAGAAAAGAAACAACAAGCAAACAAATAAGGAAAAGATGAAATGCTATGCTTTGATTCACATTCAGTCTCCCTAATTCTCTCACTGATATGGATAGCACTTTCCATCATAGATCTATTGAAATTACCTTGAATCACCTCATTGTTGAAAAGAATCAAGTCCATCACAATTGATCACCACAGTAGAATGTTCTTTTGGTTTTGCTCACAAACCACAAAAACAGTGAAAATACTATGTTGTGATCCACACTCAGTCTCTACAGCCTTCTCTCTGGGTGCAGATCAGGAGCTTTTTAAACAGAAAAAGGGAATAATCTGCCATGGCCAATTTCAGTTCTGGTTTTGTATCCCAGTGCTTAACAAATAGTAGGCACTTAATAAGTATTTGTTGATTGGTGACCAGCCATTTATTATGCAAATCTAGTAAGGATCTATGTAAATGAAAGCACCTCATTCTCCCCTAATACAAGTGTGAAACTATTAGCTTGGATATACAAGATCTGTTTGCTGAACTGGGTCCCCCCCACTTCCACCACTGCATTTATCATGGTCAGTTCTGCTCAAGATTTTTTTTTTCCTAGTAAGTTTATTTATTTTGAATGCTCATTTTACTCAAGACTCAACAAATGCCGTTGACATTTTCCCCAGAGTAGATGCTAGACACTGCCCCAAAGTAAATTGCTCCTGCCCTCAGAAGGCTTACATTCTACCCAAGGGATGAGCAAAGGTGAGTCTAGACTATATACAAAGTCGCTATCAAGTCCTTAGAACTAAAGACACAGAACAGTAATAGTGTAACAAAAGGAGAATATGGGGAGGGAATCTGGAAGTGAATCCTATGGGAGACAGCTCACGGAGGCTCCACCACTGAGATGTGGGATTTTAGGGGGAAAGACAAATGGGTCGGTGACCAGAGGAACAAACTGAGACCCAGCTGAGACTACCTACTTAGGGCTGGGATGGCCAATAGCGGTCATCTAGGTAAAAGAAGGGGGCCAAAGAGGTTCCGTTATGTAGCATCGTGGCCTTCAAGTTGAGAGATCACCTAGGGAAGTCCAAGTGCCCTGTGTTATAGATCACAGAGTCCAGCCTGGCTGGGGACCTCGGGGCAGCTTGGTAAGGAAACTGATGCTTGGGGACACTGGTGGCAGACAAAGTCACACGGGTGATAAGGGGCCAGTTTAGGCTTTCTGCACATTGTGTCCAGGACTTGCAATAGGATAATTTAAAGTCTTGATCGGGTCAAAGAGAGACTCTTCACCATCCAAGAGGCAGTGGGAAGGATGCGGATCCTGGAAACAGGACCCAGAGGCCAGAAATCCATCCCATCAGAGAGAAGCCCGGGGCACCCTTGGCCAGGCTTTGTCTGAAAAGGGGGCATCGACCCTCAGCTGTGAGGTAGCTGCCTCCCACGAGCAGACCCTCCCCACTGCTCCAGGAAAGCTCAGCTCTTCTGTCTCGGCAGACGTCCATCCCCCGGCTCTAGCAAAGCGTGAAAGGGGTCGAACACAGACACCCACAGAAACAGAGAAACGGATTACTCACCACTTTCAGCTCTGGCACAGATCGACTCAGCGTCCATTCCTGGCTGTTCACGAACGCATCTGTAAAACAGCAAAGGGGGATACAGATGTCAGAAAGCTGGGACGCACGAGAGGCCCAGATTCTCTCCAGACAATCACACCCTCCCACGGGACAAAAGCCTGTGAAGTACGGGGAGGAAATGGAAACCAAAATCAGAACTCAACGCTTTCGATTGCACCAGCCTGGGCGGTTTTGTTCTGGGCCGGCCGCCGTGGAGCTCACTCTCCAAAAGTTCCAGGCTCGTCCGGCCTCGCAGTGAGAGCCAGTCGGCCCAACTCTTCTCCACTCATGTGATCAGTCTCAGAGGGCCGGAATCGAGCCATATTGTACATGAAGTGTGACCTCCTCATCCCCGAAAAACACATCAAAGCACATGGTCCACTGAGAGCAGCTGAGCAGCTTCTCTGTATTCTAACCCTGACTCCAACATGGAGGAGCGGTGGACAGTGCAGAACCCAAGCGTCCCTTTTACACCCTCAGGACTTAAGTACCCTCTTAAGGGTCTCTGATTTCCCCCCTTATCTCTATTTCTTCTATGATAATAGGATGACATTTGCTCTTAACATCTCTTAAAGGGCTCTAATTCTTCCCCTTGTCCCTATTTCTTCTATGATAATAGGATGACATTTGGTTTTCACTCTCTTAAGCCCTGGGTGGGAATCGGAAGTGCTTCCCCTACTACCTACTCATTCTGTACACAGTGGTAGTGTGATGTCATGGGCAGAGCCAATTTCCAGTAGGAAGACTTGAATTCAAGTCTGATTTGATGCCTATCGGCTGTATGACTCTGGGAAATCACTTAATCTATTACTGCTTCAGCAACTCTCTGGAAACTACAATTTGCAGAGAAAATTGTGCTGGTCAAGGACAGGACTTCCCAGGTTCAGTCCCCGTGCTTAGTATGTCCTAGCATAGGGTCCTGTGATCGTCACGACAGGTAAGCTCATGACAAGTGAACATTGTGTTAAATGCTGGTACATGCAAAGGCAGAAATCCCTTTGCATGTATCCACATTTAACACAATGTTCAGTATGCAGTAGGTACTTAATCAATGCTTATCATTTTGAAGGGAACGCCAAGCACAGAGTTAGACAACATTGAACAGATCTCACATTGGGGAGTGATCGCTTGCTTAAAAAAATAAAATAAAAAGATGATTTCTTAACAGAAGCTTGCACAAGACTAGGAAAATACCTCAGCAGAGCAAACAATCTCCATCACTATGGATTCAAAACATGAATTGAAACACACACAGGCGTTGCGTCAGCTGGACCCACATTCAGAACTCCTGAGCCGCCGCGTCCATAAAAGGACCCAAATCACATGTGTTTACACTGCAGAATTGGAAGAATGAACACTAGCTGCGGGAGGACGGCAGCCGCCTCCGGCTGGGCCGGGCACGTGAGCACCCCCTTCCTAGCGGCTGGCATCTTCTCGGGACACCTCAGGGGCGTGGGATGCGAGCACTGGAGATCAGGGCAAGGGACGCAAACACTGGGGACCAGGGCACCTGAGTCGGATCCAGTTAGAGAAGGAAGCTCTATGGTTCCGGGCAAGTCACTTAATCCTCTCACCCTCGATCTATAAACTAGGGATAGCAACAGCACCAACTCGCCAGGGTCATGGTGAGGACCCCATAAGGCAAAACTTTAAAGCACTTTGGGAACCTTAAAGGGCTCTCTAAATGGGAACTTTAAAGTTTGCCTCGCTCTTTGTAGCTATTCCACAGTCTGAGCCTTCCAATAAGCCTGGAGGGTAGGGACTATAGAGTTTTATAACGTTTAAATAAATGTTGAGGAAGAGGAAGGGGAGGAAGAGGAAGAGAAGGAGGAAGAAGAGGAGGAGGAGAAGAGGAGGGGGAGGAGGAGGAAGCATAGGTTGTCCTCAGAACGCTGAATGCTTCAACCACAATATCCCACAAAAAGTATCTACCAAGAAGAAGGCAGGGGAGTTGAATGATTGCTACTGAGTTGTTTAGTTCTCTCCGACTCGTTGCGACGTTTTTGGGGATCTCTCGGCAGAGACACAGTCATAGTTTGCCAGGAACCTGAAGCCAACTGGGTAAAGTGACTCGTCCAGCATCCCACAGCTAGTGTCTGAGGCTCAGGCATTCCCGGCTCCGGGCGCCGGCACTCAGAACCTCGAGACCCCGAGATGGGCGCTGACAAGGAAAGTGCCCCCCAGACAAAGCCAAGCACTAGGAGACATTAAGGTCTGGGACACAGAGAAATGCTGAGGATCCACAGAGGCGTATAACCCCGAGCTCCGGTTTCTATCTCGTGACAAAAAGCCACAACCTTTTACAAATATTCAAACCTAAATCACCAGCTTCTGATCTTGCAAATGACAAAGCCTTGGTCTGACCCAGGGATCCCTGTTCTCAGAGTTAGTTTAGGGATATGAGAAGATTAACCCTAATCCAGCAAAGGACATCTTCCCACGGCCTGCAATATGTGCAAATACTCGATTTGTGTGGAGACAATTAACGGGCCCTGAGAGACTCGGGGCCGGGTCAGCGCCCCTTTCCCAGACATCCCGGCCCAGGCGGAGACCTGACGGCATTCTGGAGGCTGATGGAGACACTCCTCGTGAGCCTCCTGCCAGGCATGAAACCCTCTCATCTCACAAATTCTATCACACATCACACGTATTAATAACATCGAGCATTTCTACAGCAAATTATCCGCAAAGCACCACAAATATAATCTCGCTTTATCTTCACAACAACCCTGGGAGGGAGGGGCTACTGCTATCTTTCTGCAGATGGGTAAACTGAGGCAAATAAAAGTGAAGTGCCTTGCCCAGGGTCACACACCTGGTTCTGAATTCAGTTCTTTCCTGATTGTAGGTCTAACACACTCTTCACCAACTAACTCTTCTGCCTAAAGCAAGACCTGGCTGGGAGGCTGGAGAATGGAGGGTACCTGAGATAGACTGTGGACCAACCATCAAGCTCCCTGGCAGGAATCTCTCGGGTCCTCATCTCCCCATCTAAAACAACCCACTACTCCATCCACCCCCAGCACTCCAGGCTCCTGAAGTTTAGGCTGATTTATTTTCCCGCCTCTGCATCCCAGCTCCTGCCCTCCTGGAGAGAAGGCCTAGGGTCCAGCCTTAGCTCCTCCTGGTTCTGGGACCGAACATGCCACACCTGGCCCACGGCTCACCTGTGTCAGCCTGTCTGTACTGTGGGAAGGACCTAGGAGCTGGCGCTGTGGGAGAGCCTGGAGATACATGCAAAGACAAAGAAGAAACTGTCCCCATGACCCAGGAGCTGAGAGTCTTCAGGGGATTCATAGGATGCAGGAAATGGGCTGAGAAATACGGCCAGAGCCTCGAGAAACTCACAATACTAGAGTCAGGATATCGGGCCGGCCGCTTACAAAGAACCTGGTACAGGTTTCAGAGAAATTGGGCCAGATATTATAGGTTATTGGGGGAGGGGAGAGAGAGAGAGACAAAGAGAGGGAGAGAGACAGAGAGACAGAGGGGGGGAGAAAGGGAAGGGGAGACAGAAAAATACAAAAATACAGAGAGATAGAGGGAGAGGGAAAAAAGAAAGAGGGGGCAGAGAGGGAGGGAGAAGAGAAAGAGCTCTAGATAAACTTATCCACATACCCAGACTTTAACTCAGCACACAGAACTTTCCTAATTAATAAGGCATCTTTCAAATGAGAATCATACAAATAGTCTAGCTGTGAGGGCAGAGGAAGATCTCTGCCTCCTGATGCTCCCCTGGCCGCCTTCAAGGGAAGGTCACCTGAAAAGGAGCTGGCCTGGAAGCCAGGGCACCAATAAAGGCCCAGAGGGACGTGGGGGTAGGGAAGGATGTGTAATTCAATCCCGAGCTGGAGTCTTCATCATGTCGCCGTCAGCACCAGCGCATGGCTGCTGGTTCTGGGCCACTTCCAGCAGACAGTCCCAGGTGAGGACAAGGCCGTGCTGAAGAGATCCAGTCCCCCAAGTTGTAGAAAATGCTACTGAACCATAGTTTTCATACAAACATGAGCCCGTCACCCTGACCATCTTGGAACTCCCCCTGTCCAGGTACAGCCAGAAGCTATTTCCTTTCCCCTTTTTTTGGAGGGAATTAGGCTTAAGTGCCTTGCCCAGGGTCACACAGCTAGTAAGTAGCTGGAGCCAGCTCTGAGCCCAGTCCTCCTGCCTGCAGGGCTGGTGCTCCCTCCACAAGTTTTTCCCTCGGAAAGTTGTCTCTCGTTCAGAGAAGTCAAGTTGGCCATCACCGGTTGTGGTGGGATTTGAACCCGAGTTTTCCCAACTCTCCCCTCCATCCTCTTCCTCTCTCAACCTTTCTCCTTTTCACAAATCAAAGGCCAGCTCACACTTGATATTCATTGAATAAACAATCCCCTAAATTCTCATAGTCATCTTTCCTCTGCTCTAAGTGATTAAAGAGCCCTCCTAATGGTGACTGAAAGAACATTTAAGGAGCACTCTGCATTAATGTGCTACCATATTGGATTTGTTATAAAGCAAACTCATTTACTGCTGTTCAGACAAAGAGAAAAACCTCTTATGGGATATGAGTCGATGGCAAATGGAGATAAGGACGGTCCTTATTTGAGGAAGCATCTATCAAATGGTCTGGAGCAAAGAGTCTGAAGGGAGGGAGGACCAGGAAGCGAAAGTGGACAAATTACAGGGTAAGACTTGGAAAGCAACACAGAAGGGACCTCAGGGCAGCAAAAAAATTGCTTTAATAAGCAGTAATTAACAGCCCTCAACGTTCAAGGCCGATGCTTTGTAAACACCGATATTCTCCTGGTCGTGATGCACGGCTTCGAGATGGTCTTGGAAGGGTTCCAGTTGGCAAAGGAGATCCATGTGGTGGGCAGAGGCAAGAGGTAACAGCAAGGCATGGGCAGGGAAAGGAGCCCAGGGGGAATCATCAGATGGATAGCTACAAGGACAGGGAGCTGGACGGGGCCTGTTGCCAGGGGGAGGGAGAGCTAACATATGGCTTCCAAGTAGCACTGAGACTCAAATGAGGTCTGGAGAACTGGAGGAAGGCTCCTGGCTGGGCAGATGACCCTCATGGAGAATACAGGAAACTTTCCAGCAAGAGTCCCAGAGCAGAGAAGAAGGGATGGAAAGATTGCAACCTGTACTATTACAGGGAGAGTTCAAATCAAGGAATATTCAAGTCCACCAAGGAAAGATTGAGGCAGGTACTAGGTAGGGTAGGAGAATAAATAAGGTACAGCCCACTCCCTTAAGGAGATTAGATGCTTTTTTTTTTTTTTTTTGGCTGAGGCAATTGGGGTTAAGTGACTTGCCCAGGGTCACACATCTAAGAAGTGTTAAGTGTCTTGAGACCAGATTTGAATTCAGGTCCTTCTGAATTCAGGGCTGGTGCTAGGAGATTAGATTCTAATAAAAGAAATACAATTGATTAAACAAATAATTGCGATATGAAATGAAATGTAAGAATACCCCTTGACTAGTTGCAAAAGATATTGTGGAGGGGCAGAGAAAAATGGAGGGAGAAATGGGGAGACAGTGATCGTGATGCCAGAAAAAAATTAAAAAGAAAAGAGACAAGAAAATATTTCCAAAATACACAGGCAAGAGTGGAAAGAAGTTGAGAAGGGGACAAAAATAAGCAGGGCGGTGTTGGACCTGCCATTGCAAATTCAATATATACTTTAAAAACTGTACATGTTAGAAATTCATACCCCATCCAGTCATCCTTTACTGTTTGCACTGGACCATGGGAAGGTTTGTGTGTGCTGGTGGTTGGTAAATTAATTCATAACAAAAAAGAAGAAAATTAAAGCAAAAGGAATTGAATCTAAGAAACGAATGCGATGTGGGGAAAGGACATCATGGTACTTTGAAGGAAGAAACGACTCTTTCAGTGAGGGAGAAGAGGGGATATTTCAAACAAAGGGAGACAATGGAGCTGACCTTGCAGTGATAGGTAGGAGTTTAGCAAGTACAAACAGCTGAAGGGCATCTCAGGAGTGAGAAGAAGTATGATAAAGGGATGGAATCAGAAAATTATGAGTCATGGTGAGTTTTAAGTAGAATACTTAAATTCAGGGAAACAATATGGTTTGGACCCCTTACACCATGCCCCAGAATGTGATATCCAAGTTCTTCTCAATGATATTCATAATGACAAAAAAAAAAAAAAGCAGATATAGGGGAAATCACCTGGATGGCAAAGATCTACCATCCAGATCTACCATCTTGCAATTGAACATCCTGATGTTTCCCAGATACTCAAAATCCAAGAGTCATGATTTCTTAAGACTCGGAATTACAAGTCATGCAGAGGTCAAAAAAAGCAAAGGGTGATTATGGGTAAGTTGAAACATATAATAAACAATGATGTGTCCATGAAGTAAAAAATAATCGTAGTAGTAGCAATACAAATAATAATAATAATAATAATAATAATTAACAGCTAACATTGAAGCTTTTTACAGAGAGCTTTATACATATAATTTCATTTGATGGTCACAACAACCCTATAAGCTAGGTGCTATCATTATGCCCATTTTATAGATGAGGAAGTTGAGGCTGACACCGATTTGGTGATTCATCCAGAGTCAAACAAATAATATAATAAGTGCCTGTGGCAGGACTCAGTCTCCCAATCCAATTCAATGGTCCAGCCATTATATCGCCTAGCTTTAGTATGACTAAGAGGCAAAGTAACACAAAAGGGGACATCCAGGACATCAATGAGTGGAAAAGATACCATGGTCAGTCCAGGGTCACCAGATGGATGCTGATGTACCAACACCACTATGTCCAGAACATTAAAAAAAGGAATAAAAGACCCTTCCTCCCCGTCTCTGTGCCCCATGCAGATCTTCCTTGGATGGAACAACTTCTGTATTGTCATGGGAAAGAATCATACAGGATAAAAAAAGGGTGGGTGGGTTTTAGTTGGAGCTGACGAAACACAAAACTAATCATAAAAATGTCTCTCCTTACCCAAGAACTGGCAATGCAATAATGATATTGCAGAAATTGAAGTCAGTATTTACAAAGTTACAAGACACCAACAGATAATTTTGTGTGGATGAAGTTGAAAATGAAGGAAAAATGAGTCAGAGGTTACTTGAAAATAAATTCTGTTCCAGGCAAATAGCCACAAAGAAATGGAGAAAACGATCTGGATGGTGTGGAAGAAATCCTAATTTGGAAAATCTCTCCATAGACACAGATGGACAACTATCCTGCTCAGAGAGTTGTCTAAGATACAGAGCATAAGTGACTTGTCCAGAATCACACAGAGAAGGATGTGACAGGGAAGTTCATCTCAACTCAACATCCATCATTAATGCTGTCTCTCTCAGTAACTAAATGGACATTTCCCCTTCCCTTTTATTGTAGTTTAACATCTTTTGAAAACATTTACAAATGACATACATGATAATTATAACAACCATATCAATCTAGATTCTAAAACGTAAATTATCTTAATTCTTCATTTGAGCCTCACAATAACCTTATAAATACTACAAGTATTTTTTATCAACCCATTTTACAGATGAGGAAATTAAGGTCCATAAAAATTATATACAGCCTCTCAAAGATCTCATATATTAGGTATGATAGGTATTAATCTCATTCTCATTTTATAAATAAGGAAAGAGGCAGAGGTAAAATAATTACTCCATGGCCATATAGCTAATAAGATCAGATCTAAATTCTGATCCCTGAAAAACCATGCCCAGTTTTCTCCATCACCCCTGACTCTTTTATATGTACACTGTAATATACTGATTTTCTAACAGCTGGGGAGAAGAGATTGAGAATTGCAAGGATTTACTCATAGTAAACTAGAAATGGAGTGTCAGTTATAAATGCTATTGCTGCACTCAAACAGAAATAATTAGACAGATTGTCAACTCAGGTGAGATTCCATGATAAACCACTTCTCTCCCCTTGTTAATGCTACTCCACATGCAACAGATGGTTCCATAAACCTAAAATTGCACTGACAAATGACACATTAATGCATGACCAATATCTACAAATATTTATTTAATGTACACTCAAGTGTGATAAATTGTGCCCAGAATATTCTAAAAGGATTCACTAAATGGAGACAATTTTGAAAAAGACCATACGGATGTTCTCTCTCCCTCTCGTCTCCCTAGACGTCCTTTCCTCGGCTTTCTTTTCCATTGAGAGTGACCAGCCCCGGTGTCTGGTCTAATTTCAGAAATATATATTCATTTCACATGTTTTTTTGCATCCTTAAATTTGAAGAAACTTCCTTGCTCCTTAAACAAAGGCAAAGGCCATCAAGATGCTTTTGGTAGGTATCTGGCCATGGTGCTGACAAGGAAAGTGCAAACTAGCATTTTCAGTACATTCAATCCCACTCAGCAAGGTGAGTTAAAAAATCCACACCTGAATCCAACCATGGAATTTCAGCTTTCAGTGGGAGATAGATTTAGATCTGGGAGGGATCAAAGAGTCCTGTTGGGTGATCCTGTCATTTTAAGGATGAAGATACTGAGGTTTCAAGAGAGAGCCATAATCTGCTGGGAGACCTGGCTAGGATGTGAATCTAAGTAGTTCCAAATCTAGTGCTCTTTCCACTGAATCACGTGTGAAGAGACCTCAGAGATACTTTATCCAAACCCCCTGCAGCAAGCCTAAGGAAAGGACAGGGTTCCAGCCTCTACCTGTAGACCTCCAATGAGGAGAGAACCACTGAACAACACCAGTTATTGGTTCCCTTCCAATTCTGGGCAGCTCCAATTGCTAGGAACTAGTCTTTTACTTACACTTGACTTTCCCTTAAAAAAAAAAAAAAGCTGCCTATTGCTCTTGTTCTAGCTCTAAGGCCAAGCAGAACAAATTTAATTTCTCTTTGCCTCTTTGGGATAAATGATCATCCTCGAGTCTTTTCTCTTCCAGGTAAAACCCTTCAGATCCTCCAAGTAAACTTCTTCATCCTTGCTACTCTTCTGGATGTTCTCCAGTTCGCTGATGTCCTTCCTATACACATGGAGGAGACCCAGAACCCTCCTCATCCCTGAAAGTTTCTCTTCATACAAACCAAGATTAGAAAGTGGATTTCCTTTTAGTTGACATCTTGGAATTGCAGTGCGGTCAAAAATACCTTGAACAAGAGATCAAGGGTGAAGTGGGCAGGTCTTAGGTTCAAACCCAACTTGCTCCCTGTTTGAATCAGAGAAACCCACTTCAGTTTTCTCTAGCCCGGTGCTTTCTCTATAAAATGAAAGGCTGCTAAAGGTCCTTTCTGTTTTCTAAATCACAAGGACACTGATGAAGGAGCCAGGAGGGGCTGTGATAGCCATCTAGTCACAGGCTCATGGAAGAGAAAAGAAGACCTGGAAAAGCCATGAAATCAAAGCCCCTCCAGGTACAGATGAGGAAGTGATAAAGAGACAGGAGCTGACTTGTCCAAATTCCAAAGGCTGCAGCTAGAGGCAAACAAAAGGTGAAGCCGGGGTCTCCTCAGCCTCCAGATCCAGAGTCCTCTCCAAGCCCTACCCAGTCTTCTCTGCTTTTATCATCTCACTGACTCACACCAAACTTGCCGTCCAATAAAACCCACAGACCTTTTCCAGACAAACTCTTGGCTAACCACATCGCTGCCATTAAAAAGAGATCTTTTTTTTTTTTAATAAACTTTAGCAAACAGGAATATTTAGACATTCAAAAAAACTGAAGCGGATTGTGTCAAAAACCATGAACTTTGGTTATGAACTTTGTTTTAATTCACTTTTTTTCTAATGTTCACAATATTTTTTTGCGAGAAGTTTTCATTTTCTTTTGTGTTTTTTGTAAACGAATGTAAAACTTAAATTTGGAAGAAAGCTTATGAATAATCTAGTCCAATGTCCACATGTTGTATGAGGAAACTCAGACCCACAGAAGGAATCAATCTGTCCCAGCAAGTTCACAGACTGAAAGAGCTAGAGAGAGGATCGAAGGCCAGGTTTTCTAATTCCAAATCCAGCCATCTTTCCCCTCAGTCACAATGTTTCCTTAGCCCTTATGTTAGTGAGCACTGCAGGGTTTGGTTTCATTTAAATCCAGGCCTCTGCCTTGCTACCCAAGCTTCCCACTCAATTTGACACAAACAGGCCAAGCTGCTCTCTAGGGATGAAAGTGAGAAGGATGGAGGATTTTCAAGGAGATCGAGAAAGAATCCCAGCTTTGATGATCTGTAGAAAGCTTCTAGAAAAGCTGCCCTTAGCACCCCCAGATCCCCCTCCTGCTCGTGGTCTGGGACAGGGAGGGAACAAGAAATCAAGCTCATTTCAGGTTGGGGGCTTGTTTCCCAGAACAAGAGAAAGCAGTCGCTTTGCTGAAGTGCTAGAAAAAGTAAGATGGGTCATGAGTCATGGTGGGACAGCCATCCCTCCACCAAGTACCAATGAGAAACATCAGATTTCTGGGTGGCCAAGAGAGCTTCCCTGATACTTGCTGGGTGAGAGATTGGTAGAGGGACAGACAGAGAACACAGAACATGGAATGAGCACCCAGTGACAAAGATGAGAGAGCCAACCGAAAGCTACCTGAATCTCAGAGATACAGGAAGAAGGGAAGGAGATGGTGTGACAAAGGAGAAACAACCCTGGCTCTGAACCAGAGGACCTGAGTTCAAAACCTGGTTCTAAAACTAATTTCTTGAAGATAAGAAATGACTTCCTAAAAAAAAAAAAAGAAAAGAAATGACTTCCTAGTCTCTTCTAGTTCTATTATCCGTTATCTCCTTGGGGCTTGCTTTCCTTATCTGCAAAATGGAAGAGTTGGCTTCCTTTCCCAAGGGATGGCTTTGATCCCATGAAGGAGGAAGTAGAAGTCAAGGGAAAAGGTCCTGGGGGGCAATCCTGGTTCTGATTTGCATGAGCTCCTGCAGCTTGGAGAAACCATTTCTCCTCCCTGATCCTCAGTTTTTTCTTCTATAAAATGAAGATGTGGGGCTAGAGGATGCCTTTCTGCCTCTCGATTTGTGATTTCATGAGCCTATGAAAACAATGCTTTCATTTCTCTCCTGAGAGAAACATGTTTCTCCCTCCCTACTCCCCCTCACCCCCCAAGTCTGGACCTTCAGTGAAATTCCCTCTGATTACACAATTCTTTCGTTCTGTGCATGCCTGATGAGACTGATTGAGGGATAATTACTCGGAGTTCCATATGATTAAATAATTGTGTCTACTCTATGAGCAGCAATATGTTAGCCCAGGCTCTGCCGTGAGGCACCTGTCAGGAAATTGCTTGAGAGAAACACAAATTTCCCTTGAATGGAAAGGACCAGTAGTTGCCTGAATATCAAGCACATGGGTACTGGGGAGAAGCTCGTCTGGAGATGCCCTGGCTCGCTAAGAGGGGCTCCTGATTTCTCCACAGGGTTTATGAGAAGAACATTTGTCCAAATAAATAAATAAATAAAATCCAGCAAAGCAATAAGAAATGTGAAGGACCTGCTCCCCAGTGGCCAGGCAGACACAACAAAGCATCTCAATGTTTTTCCCCTCCTGGATGACTGATAACAGGATGCATCAAAAGCCTCCCAAGACTTAGTGCTTGGCAGCCTCCCATTGGAGTAGCTAATAACCTCCATCGTGAATCTCAAAGTCTTCCGCTGAGATGTCTCCATTTATTCAACTGAAGACTTGAAGGACAATTAAATCCAGCACCAGAGCCACACAGGAGGAAGCTGAGCCTTGATGGATGGGAGGCGAGCTTATGGCCCCTGGGAAAAAAACAAAAACCTAACCCAAGAAGTAACTGATTAATTGCTCCAATATTCTTCAGTATTTCTGTGATCTCATTAAGGTGGGTATTAATGGCCACTGTGTTCATTCATTCGGCAAACGTCCCTCTATGTCGGGTACCAAAGAAACATGATGAAAATGACATAGTGCCTGCCTTCCGAGAGCTTATACTACTCCACAGGGAATCACAGGGCACACATAGGCACAAACCAAATGTCCCCAAATCTGAGCCAATGGGAGGGCACTAGCAACCAGGAGGAATTCAGGAAAAACTTCTTGTATGAGCAGGGACCTGAATTTTGAAGGAAGCTGGAGGTAGGGGTGGAATTGCAGGAAAGAAAGGTAAAGTAAGCCTGAAAGGTGGCAACCTCTCCCTCCCTCTCATTCTCACTGTGATCCATCCCTGCCCATATGGCCGGTCCATTTCCTCTCCAGTTCCTACTGTGATTTTAGTTCTGACAGCTCAGGAATACTCGCTTATAATGCAAGTTGAATTTGAGCAGTCTGTATTCATTGATACCCAGGTTCCTAAAGAATAAAGGATGTCAAAGTTTCCAATCAAGAGATGCATTCATTTTGGATGAGCAAGAAAGAGAGCTGATTAGCAAATCAACTCTGCCCATGCTCACGGGTCCTTCTAAGGTGAAACTTCTCGTAGATGTCCTCGGAAAGAAAAGACAAGTCAACTGCTATCAACCAAGAAGAGCACTGCCTGCTTGTTTCTTTGTTTAATGAAAAATGGAGCTAATTTTCCCAGATAATGAGCAGAGCCTCTGCCTCTCTTCCTCAAAAGGGACAAGGTAGACAAAAACCTAAAGGCTAACTGATGATTGGATTGAAAAGAATCTGAATAAAACTTTGTTTTTTCTGAAAAAAGAAATCATTTTTTAGAGGCAGGAACAACTTGACTTGTAATTTTGTGTTTAACAGAGTCATTTTCCTTCCCTCAGTCTGTCTTGATGAGATGTTGTTGGAGGAATACATTTTCACATCTAAACACAGAATAAAAACTGTTAAAATCACACATGACTTTATTGAAACACTTTTCTATTTGTGGTACTCAGACATGGCAGCTTCCCAATGACGAGTGCCAGAAAAGGCCAGTATAATAGAGAGAGGAATCCATATTTATGTTGTTAAAACAGTCCTGAGGAGCTCCTTCCAAACTCTTTCTCAACAACAATTCCTTAAGGCTGAAAAGATACATTAAAGTGAGTTTTCAGCATAGAAGTTAGAATCATCGTTCACATTTTGCTCAATGTTGACTATTTCTGCACAAGAACAAAAACTTCCTCGTTCACCCAGGGCCTAAAATCGCAAGTCCCATAAACCTCGCTGTTTCCTGAGCAGATATTCTCTCAACTAGTTACAAAGATCTTGAATATGGCCCCATCCAGCCTCCTTCAGCAAAGAGCAAAAGAGACTGAAAGGGAGGGAAGAATTGGAAGGTGACCAATGGATAGGGCGAAGTTAGAGGACAAATGACGTAAAATAGCATCTTCCCACACCATAAAACCATGAGTTCAGAAAACAAGAGACTCAAAGATGCCTTGAATTCAGAATCTGACTCCACGCTTCCCACATGTCCCAATGTGAGCACCCCAAACCCAACAACAGAGTTAGGATGGACACACTGACCCCATAAACTAAATCCCCAATACAAGGTCATGCTATAAGGGCTAAACATTCTATTACTTGACTCAAAGGTCATCTAGTTTAAACTCCTGGTTTCATATGTGAGCAGTCGAACCCCCCAAGAGGTTCAAGGTCTTGCCCATAGCGCTAATGAGCTCCAGATTCAGGATCTGAACCCAAGGCTTCTTGGGTTCTTTCCACTGAACCACACTGCCTGCAGCCCTTTTGCTTGCTTGCTCTGTCCCCAAAGGAGGGGAGGGATCCATATTTGGAAGCCTAAATTATTACTCAGATGTGCAACACATGGTCAAAGCTCCATCAATTTTAAGAAGGCTTAGATTGGCCCATCCATCTTGTGAGGCAACCCTGAAAGATCAGAACAACCTCAAAACATACTGTTTGGAAGGAGCTTCTTTGAAATGTCAAGTTTCTAAGTCCCCCAAAAGAAATTCAAAGTCCTGGGTGAAGAAGGCTGGGGCAAAAGAAAGAGAGAGCTTCCATCACTGGGGGAAGGGAGGATTTCCATTCTCCAGTCTTTGACAGCAACACCAAATTCTATACAGAAATGAAAGGAGAAATTCTTTCTAAACCAAAAATATGTGGGTTTTAGGAATGGAACCCCGACTCCCCATGGCAGATAAGAACTCATTCGATGAAGATTCCACTAACACTGCAATCCAGAATCCAAAAGGCTGATCATCCTGAGGGGCTGAGATATGGATTTTTCATGCCCAGGTGTATATATATTTATGTTTTCTGAGCACTTATCAATGAAACCTAATACCCTCATCTATGGAGAGAGGTGGGGGACCACTAGGTGTGAATGGCAGATACACTGTCAGATAAACAATTTCTACATAGCAGATTTTTGCTTATTTTTTTTTCTTCATTGTAAAGGGAAGATCAATTTCAGGAATGAGGAAGGGAGTGTAGTTCTGAATGACTCTGATGTAAACAATAAACAAAAACTTAATTATTAAATTAAAGAACATTAATGGTAGTGGTAAAGAACATTAAAAAACAAGGAGAGAAAAATACATCTGCTTCTCTAACACACACACACACACACACACACATACACAATTTGGGGATTAAGAAAGGAAATAGCTGACTAGTGTAAAAGCAGAAATCCATTTCAAAGACGATCAAAGGGAGAGCTGTGGATTAACTCCAGTCACATCCCAGTTCTCCAACAAGCTCCCTATGAGATCTTAAACAAGTCGATTGATCTCCTGCTCCTCAATGTCCTCATCTGAAAATTGAGAGGTGTGGACAAGGTACTTTCTCAGATGTGTTCCAGCTTGAAATCTCTGAGCATACAACTACACATTTTTAATAGAATGATGTTGCTCTAAAGGAGATGACACTTTTATCTGGAGAATTTTTCTACCTATACAGAAGCCACCCTGTTTAGTTTCTTATTTAAAACAAAGTAAAGGATTTAGTCACTTTTAAATAATGTTCTTTTAAAAATGCTAATAATGAGACCCTTAAATAAACAAGTCAGTTAGGGAGGGAAGGAAGAAGGCAGGAAGAGAGGAAGGAAGGAAGGGCTCAGGGATTTAGGTTAGGAAAACACAGGGCACTCTAGGCCTGTCAAAGAGCATTTCAGATTGCTTATGAGAATGCCCCAGGTGATCACTGGGCTCTTGGGAACTCCTGAGGGGACCACTTGGCTCTCTGGAAGTCCTTAGGGGACCAATGAGCTCTTGGGAAGTCCTTAGGGGACCAAAAGGCTCTTGGGAAGTCCTGGGGGGAGGACCAGTGGGCTCTCTGGAAGTCCTTAGGAGACCAACAGGCTCTTAGGAAGTCCTTAGGGGACCAACAGTCTCTTAGGAAGTCCTTAGGGGACCAACAGGCTCTTGGGAAGTCCTTAGGGGACCAATGGGCTCTTGGGAACTCCTCAGGGGATCACTGAAGTCATGTGAACTCCTGAGGGGACCCATGGGCTCAGGGTTGCCTCAGGGGATCCTGGGGCGCAAACACCCAAGCAAGGTGGAGGGCACTTAGAGAAGCCCCAAAGCTTGCCCTACTTTCTGGTGATTTGCTTCAGCCTGGCAGGCAGCTAGTCTGTGATTACCTGGACTTTGTGAGCATCGCACACTGTGGCCCTCACCCCCGAGAGCTATAATCAGCACTCCCTACTCCTCTGGCTCCTGAGTCCACAGCTCACCAGACTTAAGGGCAGCAGAAGAAGAACTTGGATTTTAAAATAAGAGGCTAAATTTGCAGCTCTGGACAAGCCAGGAGAAAGCTCCTCCCTTCTTAGGAAGATGTGGGGTGGCTGAGGGTGTGGGATGTTCTTTCTCCTTCATCAATAGTTTTTGCTTAAAGACTGACTGTGTCCAGGAGAGCGTCTCCTGAAGTCCCTCCTTGGCCCTTGCTCAGGGAGGGCTTGGGAGCAGGCTCGGGAGCACTCATTTATCTTCCAGTTTCTGTCTGGGGAATGGGGCGAGGGGAAGTGATGACCGATTTGACGGATGGCTTTCTCAGAGTCACAGCTGTGGGGGAGCACTAGCAGGGCATCCTTGGCTGGCAATCTTGTATTCCAGCCATTAAAGAACAAGCATTTTGCCAGGGTAAGATTAACAAAATGGACTCAGTCTGGCTGCCAGATGCGACCATCTTCCCCTCACATTCACCTGCGTGACATCAGAGGGCCCGGAGAAAACCCCTGAAACGCAAATCCCGAGTTTCTCCATATTTCTGGCTTCCACCCAGAGCGCAGACGTGGTCAGCAGTGGAGCCGGACCAAGGCGCGGCCAACTGGGTCCCACACAAAATGGTGCCCGCAGCCTGTGCCCCCCCCCCCAGGAGCCCTGCTCTCAGCTGCAAAGGCCCCACCGGCCTTATTCTAAGCCAGGGATGGGCGCCCGAGCCCTACTTCCGTGGCTGCAGCTTCCCAGCTGCCCAGTGGCCCAGGGCCTCTCCCACAGTAGCAGGTAATGTTTCCAGGGCGGCCTGGGGACACAGGGAGCCTCCTTCCTGAGCAGTGATGGCCTGGGGGCAGTTCACCTGAACCTTCTCAATGGGGACCCAAAGAGACAGGCCCCCAAAGCCCTGATCACCCAACACTCACAGGGCAGGAGCACCATTTCTCCGATGGCTTTCCCGCATTCTCCATCTGGGCCTTAATTTCCCCAACTGTCAAATATAGGCGTGAATTTGCCCAATGTCTAAGGTTCCTGGAAACTTGAACTCAATGACCCTTTTATCCCTTTTCTCAAAGAAGTCCCCTTGTTCTTCAGTCAAAGCCAGAAACCATTTCCCAACCTGACTCTGGAAGGAGAAAACTAGCAGGTCCAGGATGGGGGCCCCACAGTGGGAAACCCGGGCCCGCCCGGCCGGGGCTCCTCAGCCCACGAGGGGCAGAGAGGGGTGCACCCGCTCACGTGCGGCTCAGACGCCGCCTGGTTTGGGAACCGCGGGCGGTCCCACCACCCTCAGGCGCCCCGGCTTCAGTGAGTCCCTGACCCTGCCGGGAGGACGGAAAAAGGAAGCTCCTGGGGAGCCAGCCCATATGCCCAACTTGGGATCGACTTAGAGCACAAAGCTCAGGCGTGAGGAGCCGGTCCCAGAGCTGGGATCGGGCGTGGGGTCAAAATCCAGTGTCGCTTCCACAGCATTGAGCCTCCTCCTAAGGATGTCAGGTACAATGAGTCTGGGACGATGCGGAGGAAAACAGAATGGCCACTAAGAAACCAAGGACTGGTGAGTGCCCATTTTACAATGAGAAAATGAAGGTCCACTTGGTGAGACCTACTGAGTGTCTGCCATGTGGCAGGGCCCCAGAAATCCGAAAGCCGAGACCAGCTCAACAGCCAAGGAGACTCGGTTAGGCTGTCCAAGAGGGACGGGGCCCATCTGAGGAGGCCTTGGGGCCTAGATTACCTGTGCACATCCCACTCCTGCCCTTGGGGGACCATTGGGAGTTTCCTTCTCTGCAAGTCCCCTCCACAGCAGGACGGAGAATCAGAACAGAACCCACAACGGTACAGCCATAGTGGGAATCTGGACCCCAGTAGGCATGTGTGCCTGGCTTCCTGAGGGCTTCATTGCAGATTTACAGGTTTAGTTGGGAAGGACCCTCAGCAGCCAACAACCCAGCGCCTCCACTTAACACAAGGGGGGACCCCTCCCTGGCCCCTCAATCCGGCTGCCGGGGGAAATCCCAGGGGCATCTGATTGGCCCCAGCCTCCTGTCTAACCAGCCTTAGCACTGGTTTAGTTTTTAGAAATAATAACAAATTTCATCTAAGAAAGCAACAAGGGTAACTGGGGGGGGGGGGGGGGGAATTTAACCCTCTATCATCCAAGCTGCCCGGGGAGGGCTGGACGCCCCCTTGTGAAGTTAATACCAGCCAGCACATGTAACCACACAATAAATCCCATCCTATCGTGGTCTGGTTCTCATAACTTTCTTGGAAATGGAGATGCTTCCAAATTGGATAAACAGATTTCTCTGGGGAAAGAAAACATCACTTTCCAAAAAAACAAACTGTAAGGCAGGGAGAGCTCTGGGCCTCCCTGACCCAGGATTCTTTATCTCGGAGGCTTCTCTTTTTTAACATTCTGCCTTCCATAAAAGGAAACCGGATTGGGGGGTGGGGTGGGGAGGAGGTGACGTGACCAGAGCAAATCATGGAAACTGTCATAAAAACAGTTCAGGGGCCAGCATTTATGAGGGTACACGAAGGGTCTGTTCAATCATCCCGGGCCAGAGGCCGCGGTAACTGGCACAAAGTGGGGGCTCAAGAAGTGTTTTCTGACCGTCGGGACTCACAACTAGAATATCTCAGCTCATCTGTGAGGTTAAATTCAAAAGTGATTTTATTCCAGAGAAGAAAGGGATGCTAGAGGCCACCTGACCCCGAATCCCCTCCAGAACCAATCTGAAACATCACTATCTCCTTTCTACTTGAATATCCCCACTGATGGAGAACTCACTACTCTGCAAAATCGCTCACCCCTGCTAAGGACACTCTTCTTTCTGCTGAGGGGAAGGGTGCCCCCAAATCCTTTCTATCGCTGAGGGAGGAGTCGGGGAACAGCCACTTAGTCTTGACAGCTGACCCCAGCTGAACCGCTGGGAGCCAAACTGGAATGGCACCCTGCCCGTCACTATATCTGAACACTACAAACACGGCCTCTCCCTCCTACTCTGCTTCTCGTTAAAGCCACAACCGCACTTATCCTCGCCTCTCCAAAAATATAAACCATCGGAGCCTCGGCTTTTCCATTTGTTAAACAAAACGTAGGCTCCTCTGACGGAATGTCTTCATTTGAGCTGCAGAAAATGCTTTCAAAGAGCTAGAAATCCACATTCCTTCAGGAGTCTTCCCCCAAATGTACTGAAATCTCCAAGGGAAAAAAGCCTTCTTTCATGGCAACTTCCAGGAAAAACACCTGGGAAGACAACGGAGAATCATCACAACCCCTTTCACCAGGAGCTAATGTACTCGGATGAGTGGACACATCCCAGGGACACATCAACTGAAATGAGCCAAAAAGGCAACGGTCCCAATTTGAAGGCTGAAAATACAATTCTGCAGTTGTAGTAAAACAAGCCCTACTATGTGCTGTGTATTAGAGAATCAAATCAACTGATCTCAGCCCCCAAGAAGTTTATTTTCTTCTGAGAACACGAGGATTCTGGGAACAAAATGCCCTGAGCCCCGGCTTAAAGGCACTGCCTTAGCTGGGTTAGAGATTCCATTCACCAGGAGCCTAAATGGCTGGCACCTTCTGTGCCCGTGTGGGAACCCAGCTCCGAAGTGCCAACTGTTTCCTAAACCAGATCAAAATATAATTAGGAAATGTGATGATGGTAATTTGATGTTTTCTTAACGGATAGATGACCCAAAAAGACAGGGTATACCTTGTTCCTAGAATATAAAGCAGGTGATACGCAGAGTTTGGATAAATAATAAACATTCCCAAGACAGAGCTGGGATGGAGTTTGGTGACATGAAGTCCACCCTTCAGCTGAACAAGAATCCGCATTATAATACACCCTTCCTATAGGGTCACCCAGAAGGTCTTTGAAGGTTCTCCAAGAAATCTCTCTCCAAACCTGGTCTGCATATTTGGCAAGCTTGTGCTCGGCCTTCAACCGGACTAACAATCTATAGAAGCCTTGCCATAAATCTCTGAATGCTTCACTTTTTATGTTATAATAACGTTGCAGTAACAAACACAGGGAAAGCCCACGGGCCTCCCCAGATCGAGAGCATTAACTGTAGTCTTTTCTCCACACTTTGGGGTTTTCAATTATTTTCTTCTGAGGTAAGGTACAGAGATAAGCTAAAACACTAGTAATGGAAGTGGAAATCCACTTCCATTAGCAACTCATATCACTTTCTGTGCTGTGAATTAGGGGTTTCAGGGGCTGCAATTGATATTCCTCCAGACTTGTGCCTGTGTGAGTCAGTTTCTGCCCCTGCCATCCCTCCATAACTCAAAGGTTGGGTCCCACTCAGGTCCCTTCCAATTACCGTGACCCCATGAGAAAGCTCATGACAAGAGGTCAGGGATCAGCCAGACATAAGCAGCTCAAGCCAATGGGGCTTTCTCATCATTGCATTCTGGGAAATAAAAGACTTTTACAAATGTGACCTTCAGGATCTCTCAAAATGTCTCGACACTTTCGACTAACTTTGGAAGTCTCCAAATGTGGGGGTTGTTAGACAGGACAACCCCAAGACAATCAAATAATTGGGTCTTGAGACACAGAGAGAAAGTTACTTCCTAGACACTGAAATGAGCTGGAAAACCAGGCAGTTCTGGACAGCTGTTCTTAGAAAGGAGAAGACTAAAATGGAGATAGGTGAAGCGACAACTCTCAAAAGCCCTCTTTGTCACGCAGCTTTGACATTGATACTCAATGCGTCAAGGGAGGATTCCCGGGGAAGGGGGGTGAAATGCTCTCCTTGTTGAGGCGTTCAGTTACATGAGTGTCAAAAGCAGACCAAGGTAAGTTCTCCAGGCTAAATTATTTACTGCTCCTGCCTGCCCCAAATGCTGGTCATCACTCTCCTGAACATAATCAAGTTGGACAGTCTTAATTCTGTCAAGGAACATAAACATCAGCCACCAAAACCCTTATTCACAACACAGTGCTTAGCAGAGAGCATGAATTACTAATAGGAGAAATGGAAGTCTCTCAAATTACTAGTGTGGGGATCATCAAAAAAAAAGCTTTTCTCTGTACCTCACTTTGGAGCAAAATAATTCAAGCAAAAACCCCAAAATGTGCAGCAAACTAGACAGTCGACACTCCTGCCTAGAGAAACCCAGAGGGCTTTTCACACAATGTTATTGTGCTGTAAAAAATTTGATAAAAAATGAACCATTTGGAGATATATGAGAAGACTTATATCAATTGTTGTAGAGTCAGAAGAATCAACTGGACAATATACAGTGTGATGGCAATAATATAGAGAAAAATCATTCTCCTGGCAAAGCAAACGGAGTAAGACTCAATCTTGGCCATGGAAAAAAGGTCACAAAATCCACTTGATTCTTCCACGTGTGAATGGGATGGGACACTGCAAGCGTGGCACCTAAGGCTAGTTGGAAGGAGCTACCATTGGAACCCTGAATTTTTGCTTAACATTCACTGGTTGGCTAGTATTAAGGGACAGGTCAATTCTCCAAGAGCCTCTACTGCTGTGGACCATAATATCTCAGTCTCCTTGTAGCATCCTCTCACAAGAGGAGATCCATTCTGGGTTGGATCTCCAGCAGCCACTGTCAGGTGGCTCCCGTGGATTCCAACAAACAGTTCCCATGATTCCAACGGGCTAGGGACACTCTAGGTGCTTTGGAGTCTGCAAAAAGGAATGGTTTGCAAAAACAAAAGTAGCAACAACTTAGTTTTAAGCGTCTTTCCATAAAGAACCAAAATAAAGAACATGGTAGACATCAATATTTGGGTCGGTCAACAAATAATAATTACAGCTAATGATTATAGGGCACTTACTGCCTTGTGCCAGACGCTGTGCTAAGGGCTTTACAATCATATTAATCATTTGATTCTCACAATAACTCTGCAATGCAGGCACTATTATTATCTCCCAAAATGAGGCAAACAGTGACTTGCCCAGGATCACACTCAATTATAGCACTGAGTAGATCAATCCTGCAGGGGAAATGTGGATTATTTAGACATATAAGCCCAAGTCTTGGTTCCTGTCCTGCCTTAATGAAGTTTAAAGAGCAGAGAAGGAGAGGAAATGCAAATACAAGAACGTGAACATGAACATAGAGAAGGGAACATGAGAAGGTGGGATTAAAGAACCTCAAAGAAAGGTCTCCATGAATTCAGAAGAGACCAGCATGTCCTGCCAGGGAGGGAAGCATTAAGGGAGATCTGGAAAAGGTGGCACTTGGGTTGGACCTGGAATTGCGGATAGGAGAGATGGGGCTGGCTCATCAACGACCATGAGAAAGGGCTTGAACAAGGACACGGGGAGGGAGCAGAGCACTATAGTAAGGAACATAAAAAGACCAAAACACAGATGAGAATCAAATTGTGCAGGACCTTGAATGTTTGGCCAGTAGTTGTGTAACAGCTTAGATATGCTCATCGAATCTGACTGGGTTTTCAAACCACATCAAAATGACCATGTTGACTTTCCTAAAAAAGATACACTAATTTTTTTTTTCAAATAATGGAAAGGGGGCTTGAGCCCCAGGCACCCCTCAGTGCCCGGGCTCCCCAGAAGCAGAGGATGGGTCAGAATAAAATGTCTTAACCTCTTGACCTGAAAAGCAGAGGAGCTGTCCAAAAAGCGGCAAGTTGGGAGACTTCCAAAAAGCTTACAACAGGAAGGGGATGGGGTCGGGGGAATGGAGGGGGAAGGGAGAGAGACTTAAATGGATTTGTTCTAAACTGGTTTACAGACAGAACCCAGGCAACAAGCCGTAATTTCATGGTGCCACTACCAATTATATGGCTACATTATACAATTAAAATAAATATTATACATTAAGTTTCAATAAGAATGAAATCTAATAATATCATTCCATAATAGTGACTGCATTCTGGGATCTGGCAACATGCAAATGAATATCTGATTCCTCTTTCCAACCCTCAGTTTCCTGACCTCATTTCCAAGGTCATTAGATATGAAACTCAGGGACTGAAATGGTTATTTGCAGCTTTGTACAGTATTCATCTCATAGTCACTGACATTTTGTGTTCCTGATGGGAGGAAATAGATAAAAAAGGAGACCCAGACCAATGGGCGTTTCCTCCACTACCAGCCTTTTTATGGAAGGGCTTCCTGATTCCCCAGCAGGCTCTCCAGCCGCCTAAAATTCTCATCAGCTCTTCAACAAATCCAACAACAGGACATGGCCGCCATTTTTGTTCCCCCACTGGAAGCAGATCTCTGAGGCTCTCCAATCACACGGTGAAATGTGGCCACTAAAAACAAAGTCATTGCCACTCAATTCCAATGGTAGCCTTTAAAAAATCACAGCTGCAGAAGAAAGAAAATCATCGTTCTTGCCCAACATTTGGATTTCTGCTCCACAGAAGCCCCAGTTAAGGAACAAGTCCCTCTCTTTCACAAAGGGAAAGGCAGCAATGCCATCCTTGTGCAGTCTCCCAAGCAGGACCCTCTGGAGGACTTTCAATGATGGACTAACATCCAGCAGTTTTATGCTGGGATAATTCAGTGAATCAGAAAAACCTGGCGTTATTTCTATTGGCTGTTCCCCCTTCTCCAGCTGCTTCATCAAGGCAATGAAAAGTCCATTACTCAAGACTGACTTGATATTATTGAAGGCTGAGGTGATGTTCTCAAGGTAACAAAAACCCTTCCATAAAATCATCTTAGATTTCCCAAACTGATGCAACCTTTCTCCAGTCTTGTGATATTTTGCTGACATATGTTAGTCCAGTCATTTTCCCATTTGGGATTTTCTTGGCAGAATTACTGCAGTGACAGCCACTTCCTTCTCCAGCTCATTGTACAGATGAGGAAACTGAGGCAGATAGCATTAAATGAATTGCCCAGAGTCACACAACTAGTTAAGTATCTGAAGTCATGCAGATGAGTCTTCCTGATGCCAGACCTGACATTCTATGCACTGTACCACCCAACTGCTCTAACTTAATACACAGTGACCACATTAAGTACCTAGCCAACCTTCTTTCCTTTCTCTTTCCCTTGTCTTTTTCTTCCCTTTCTCCCAAGAATAGTTTAAACTAGAAGATTCATAGGGGAGTCAATCCAGGGCCCTAGACCAAGGTCCTGAATACAACAGGTGCTCAATGCACATTTTAGGAATGGATTTGGAAAATACCTGGCATTGGCAACATACCTAGAGTTTTCTGATGAATAATAGCACTCTAAGAGCCAAAAATTCAATTTTCAATCAAACGCTCTTCAAAATGTTTCTTGGCAGGGAAATGGTCAGAAAAATGATGTAGGGGTAAATACAATGACCCAGGAACACAAAGATTCAGAAAAACAAATCCTAGCAGAACTGAGCTGCTCAGGGCAGGGAGCCTAAAAGTCCATTAGAGAAAACAGATAAGAAGGACATTCTCTCTAGTATCACATTAAATTAAATTTATTTTTTTTTCAAAAGACTAATAGAAATACGTGATTTCATGCACAACTCTTTTGGGGGCTTTTTGTATATGTAATGTACAAATGTAAATGTAACATATGTAAGTTGATTTTAAAAATTAAAAAGAAAAAACAAACAAAGAAACAGTCTAAGGAATGAGTCCTTCCCTTTAATCCCTGACCGTCTGAGTAGTAGCATCATCACACCCATTCCTACGGCGTAAAGGGGAACCAGATCTGGGGGCACCACTCTTCCTGGCCATCCTGTGGCATGGGCACACAGCAGTTGGCCTGAAGTCTTCTTTATCAGAAAATTAATGATGAGAAATTGAAAGGCAACATCCGTGCAGACAAGGCTAACCGTGTGCAGAAGGCCCAAGTACAGCCTCTGTGAATCTTTCCATCTCAGCTAAGGCCTGCCAGAGCTGCCCACCCAGGCAGGAAACGCCTGGCATCCACGCCCACCTGGCACCCAGGGAGGGAAGAAGGAGGCTCGGCTACTTCAGATCCGGCACCATGGAGAGCAGCACGTTCAGCCTGTCACTGAGCAGGAAGTCTGAGTGGCGTAACCTCCAAGAGCCCCCTGTTGTTGGGGAGCAGGGGGAGGTCAGTGTGACTTTTTTAGGTAGTTCTCCATCGAAGGGCCCTTTCGATGCCTCCTTGGAACATGTGTTTTCCTGTTCATTCATGTCCCCTTCGTGTACTTCGAGATCTTGGTTAATCACTTCCTTTAAACATGGTGAGTTCTGTAAGATCCCGCCCATGGGCCCCAAGCTGGGGCAGGTCCATCGGGTGGGAAGGTGTCCACCATTGGCTTGGTGGTCCCACTGAATGGAAGGACCCGGTCCATGATGCGCCGTCATCCACAGAGAGAGTCTCGTTCACGTCATCGGCTCTGAAAGCCCTTCTGTGGGCTTGGGGAGAAGTCAGGCTGTCGGTGGAAAGAGCCCCCACACTGATGAAGCCACAAGCCAGTGAAGAACTGCCAAAGATGGAGGTCAGAGTCGTAACAAAGACCGAACTTGCAAACTGCCCTTGTGCCAGATGATCTGTCTCTTCTCACTGTCTCTTCCCCCTTATTTGAGAGGAGACGACGGCCATCTACCTTCTTAGAAAATGAAAGAGTTACCGCTTCTCCCTCCTTTGCAGAGCTGGAGGATTCCCACTGGGAAACACCATCTACTCTACCTCCCTTTGCCCCTCTGCCTTTGGGAATCCTGGGCTTTCTTCATTTGGGAAACACCTTCTCCCGGGAGGGCCTTGACCTGCTCCCCCACGATGCCAGGGGCTCCCCGGCAGACATGCCTTGAGACTGCTCTGTATCTGCTCCATAAACGTGCATGTTTCTTCCCATTAGGATGCAAGTTCCTTGAGGGCAGGAGTCTTTGGCTCCCCAGAGCCTCCTGCTTCCCCCGTCCATGGGAAAGCCTCACAAATGCTTGCCTGCTTCAAACTTTTCCTCTGTTTTTTATTCTTTGTTACGAAAGATGGCTCTGAGTAAAGGGGAAGGTAAGCAATGGATTGGAAAGTCATGTCGTGGAAAAATATGTCACCCTCCAAAATAAAGAAAACTTTTTGTTGAAAAGGTGGAAGGCTACAGATGGGAAATGCTGCGCACAGCATCAGACACGACTGAGGTAGCAGATGTTTGGCTGAACATCCCACACCCAGTTATACAAGGGCAGAGAGAAGGAGACTCACAAATGTGTCTGTCACAAGGAGAGGGAAATAAGCATTTATGCAGCACCTACTATGTATCAGGCACTAAATGTCTGCTCATTTGTTTTTCAAATATCTCATTTGAGCTTCAAAACAAACCTGCAAGGCAGGTGTTCTTATTGTTTTTATATATGAGGGATTATTGTTATATCATATATTATAAACATTATATTAGGGATTGTTATTATCCCTATTTCATAGTTGAAGAAACTGAGACAAATAGGGTTAAGTGACTTGACCAAGGCCAACAAACTCCGTCTGAGGCTAGAGTGGAAGTCGGGTTGCTCTGCTTCCAGGCCCAGCGCCCTATCTCCTGCCCCACCACATTTCAGAGAAAGGCTCTCTGGGTAAGGGAAGGGTACACTCAGAAAATAATCAGCACCAAAAAAGACTAGGCACCAATAAAGCCAAAGAGAAAGCCTGAACCTATTTCAAGTGATCCCCGGTCGGGATGTGACAAAGCCTAAGCCCCGAATAAATGCTTTTTCATTCATTCACCCGACAAATGTTTTTCCCTATTCATTCAAGTCCTCTTCACGTACATCAAGGGTTCAGATAATGGCTCCCTTTGAACACTCTTATTGGAAATTGTTCCCATAATTAGTGCCCGCGCTGAAGCTGGCAGCTGAGCCTACAGAGGCCTGGCTTGCCCCCAAGGAGCCCCGGAGGAGCCGTCAGTCCAGACAACGGCTCCCAGGCAGGCCCCTCGGCCAGCTGACCCATCCCTTGTTCCCCCACAAATGGTGGGAGAGGCCCCGGCTGGCACGGTGAGAAAAATAGAAAAGATTTCGAGCCAAGACGTCACTGGTCGTGGCCAGTTGGGGGCAGGTCCTGAACCACTTCTGTATCAGCTGAAAAGACACCTGCATCCTTGAGCTGAAAGTGAGCACCAGAGACGGCAGAGCCCACGCTAGACAAGCAAAGTGGGGCAAGACCCAGAGGAGGCCGGGCAGGTTTCTGTCCACCGGCCTGCAGCCGTGACTCATTTCTCAGAGAGGGCTGTGGCTTGGTAAGAGAGGCTGGTTTGTGCCACTTGCAGGGTATGTGACAGCCCGGGTCACCCTGGACAGCCCTTCTCACTCCAGGTGGTGATTCTACGACTGCCCCATCCCTCGCCTCTGTCTCCTAAGGGGCTCAGAGACTCTGCTCTATATAATGGGGTCAAAGCACTTCCCAAAATAGAGGGGTTGCCTTGGGAAGCAGCGGACGGATTTCCCCAGAGCGGGAAACCCTTCTTGTGGATTATGGGGGGATATGCAGAGAGACAAAATCACTCGCAAGCTTGAGAGTGCTCCAGAACAGGTAATATCATCATTGCACTGAGATACACGATTTGGGAAAAGGCAAAATCAAAGTCGAGCATCCCATTGCTCCTCTCAGTCCCAGTGACACAGAAGTAGCTCTAACGCTGAATCCGATCGGCCTATTTGAGCAGGCCGAGGCCAAGGGAGACCAGCTTGAGGCACATTCACAAAACCCCCGCCCGCCTGCCTCATTTATCACCCGCCATACCGGGGCCTGCCCAGGTCGGAGGAGAAGTGGAAGGAGCGTTCTTTGGTATGCAGGGAGGGGACATACCAAGAATTACTGGGGTGGAAATGCCGAGAAAGCCGGAGCTCCCTTCAGTCGTCTCCCTTTATGCAAGTGGATTTCATTAATTCCCAAATGAGGCTGATGTTTCCCACATTCGTTTTCAAGCCAGAAATCAGCCTACCAAGGTGCCCACATGAAAACTTGAGAGGGGTCGCTCGGTACACCAAGGCGTGCAGCTGAGAGGGGCACCCATGACCTGCTTAAGATAAAAGATCCCCAGGAACAGGAGGAAGGGGCTGAGCCGGGCCCCCCGCACAATCATGCAGGGAGGTGGGAGGGGGGAGCCGATCAACTGCCCCCTTCTCTTTGCTCATCTCTGTTTGCCAGCGTGTGGGCTTTGTTGACACACCAACACCAAGAAGCATTCGGTGCTCGGGGAAGGAGGGCCGTGTGTCTGCTGTGTGAGCTGATGTCAAACGTTCCCCATTCGCCCTCCCAAATATGCACTTGACATTTGTATTTCCAGATTTTCTGGTTGGAAAAATCACTCGGCCACCAAACACCACGTGTCTGCTTACAACGGCCAGAGCGGTGCCCACATAAATCCCATGCATTCCCCTTCTTCACCTGGCGCGCTCCCAGAGAAGCTGGCCCTGAATGCTCACAGGAAGCCAGCTCCCGGCAGAGAACAATAAGGCTTTCTGCACATACACTGAGAAGGTCATTTGAAACCAAGAGCTATTTCCCTTTTCAATGTCTAGCTCGTTTCTGGGCTCCCGAAGGAAGAAGCGAGATCCGGGGCCCCTCATGTCAGTGTCATGATAGCTTTCAGCAGAGCCAAACGCAGTCTTAAAGCGACAACGGGAAAGGGAGGGTCTCCAGCAAGGGGCGACCTACCCTGTACACAGAGCACGGGAATTCCCCACCCAGGGCCAGAGCAAGTGGAGAATCAACACAGCCAAGACAAGTCTTAGGTCCTGGGGAGAAAGAGCCCTTTCCCCCTCCCATGGGGGATTGGGGAACAAACCGGGGCCTAGGAATGGAATGGAAATCCTATTGCTCCAGAAGAAATGACTACAGAGAATTATCTGGGGTGAGCTGACATATAGCAGGTACAAAGAACCAGGACAGCAAACAACAGAAAATGATTGTAGGTCAATGCAGTGACCAATCAAATGGCACATCAGAGCCAGGATTATCCACATGTAAAGAGACATCCATGTTCACACCTCACCCAGCAATCTGTCTCCTGGTTTTGCTTATTACAAGGGATGGTTCCAATGGGGATGGGGAGGGGGATACAGAAAACATCAATAAATCATTTAAAAACAATTAAAATGTAGGGCTCCAATAAGGAAGTTTAGGAAGCAGCTGTTTTTGGAACAATACAGATGTTAGCCAGGTTGAGCCACGCACCGCAAGCTGTCCCGGACACAAGAAATTCACACTTGAAATACTCCACTATCATCATGCGGGTAATGGCTCCGAGCACAGGGGCCAAAGAGCACAAGGCGATGATGCTATGGACACTAAGGCTCCAGCCCTCCACTGCACCATCTCTGCCCTCAGGGGTCTATGGCATAATTTCTCTCAAGTCTTCTTCTGCCTCTTTTGCTCTCTCCCTGCCTCACAACTCCTTCCTCCTCTCCCCATTCTCCCCCCTCCTCCCTTTCCCCTTCTTCCTTAATTGCTCTTCTCTTTCTATCTCCCTCTTTCTCTCCCTCTTTTTGTCTGTCTCCATCTTTTTGTCTCTGTCTCCATCTTTTTGTCTCTCTGTGTCTGTGTGTGTCTCTCTTCCTTCCTCCTCCTCCTTCTTCTCTTTGTCTTCCTCCTTCCTTTGCTCTCTCCCTCCCTTTCCTCGCTCTCTCCCACCACCTCCTCTCTCTCTCTCTCTCTCCTTCCCTCCCCACCAAGGACCTCAGTGAATGTAAGCCGACGTTTTTCTAGCCTTGTCAGGTACACGGCTTTTTTGAAAAGCTGGGCATCAAACCCCCCGATCAATTTGCTTACTTGTGGAAACATGTTTTCTAGGAATGCCTCATGCGCTAACTTGACCACCGTCTCAATAATTTCAATGGGAAACCTCTAAATGGTTGATAGTAGCTTTTAAGGACTCTTATTCAGGGAAAGGAAAAGTTGCACTCAGAAATGGGGATAATGACACGATTATCTCAGAACATCTGCAAACATCCGGGAGAAAATCCAAGGCTGATGGGAGGCCAAAAGAAAAGAAGGAAGAGCAAGGAAGGCTTTAGCGGAACGACGACAATTCCTACCATTAAGAAGAAAAAACCCTGCCTCTGGGAGCCACTGAGAAAACAGGATCCTAGGGACACCCTTTTACCAGAACCAAAACCCGGTGCCACGTTGCCATCTGGTCCATCCCGGGCTCACAGAATGCCGGACTTGACAGAATGTCTGTCTCGTCACAGAATCAAGCTCCTCCTGGCCTCCCAGCAACACATGGGTGCCCACCCAGGCTTCAGGTGAAGTCAAAGCTTCCCATTTCACTGTGGAAAATCGGAAATTGTGGAGAAATGTTTCTTCAGTCAAGCTCAAGCCCTTCACCTGATGGATGAGGAACAAAGAAAGGATCGGACTTGCCCCAAGTTTCCCTTAATGACAGAACTGTGACGACAGGCCAGGTCTCCCAGCTCCCCGTTGCCCCCCAGTTTCCTATATTTTCCCATGAACTATGGCCCTCCTTTCTACTCTCCAACTTGTATTATGAATTCAGTCAATCCCAGAAAAAAGGCCAACGCTGGCTCGTTCAATCACATGGGAAAGAGTCCAATGTAAAACATTTTATAAACCTTAAAGTGCTATATTAATGTCAGCTATTATGAGTATTATTATCATATGGGAAAAACCCAAAGCAGATTATATGGATTTGTCATGGAAAAATTCAGAAGCCCCCACTAGATTCAGGCAAATCTTAAGGGACTTAATTTAACCTAAGATGAAAAGCACATTTAATAAAGCCCTCTCAAATTGTAAAACACTGCAGCTGAATTCAGTTCGACCTGGTAATAAATCAGACTTCGCCGGTCACGTTTAGGAATATAAAGGCAAGAGTGAAAAGTCCGGCTCTGAGGCAGCACATGCTAGTGGGGGTAAGGGTGGGGTTGGGGGTACAGGGTATACACAGGTAAGAAAACAGGGTAGGGGGCAGTTTGGAGAGGAAAGAGACGAGGAACCTGCGGTCTGGATGAAAGCGGAACACTGGGTTTGGAGTCAGGAGGTCCCCATCTTCAGAAGTTCAAATCTGGCCTCAGATACTTTCTAGGAAGTCACTTAACTGTTTGCTTCAGTTCTCTCACCTGGAAAATAATTTAGAAAAAGAAATGGCAAACGCCTCCAGTGTCTCTGCAAAGAAAATCCCAAGTGGGATCATGTAGAGTCGGACACCACCGAAAAGTGACTGAACAACACCAAACTAGACTAGCCTGAGCAGAGAGAAGGAAGCAGATAGTAGAGCTGTTACAGTGTTGGAGCTGACAAGAAATGAAAGCAGTAAAATCATCTATTTATCAAAATACAATTGCTAAAAATGTTTGTGGCGGCAAGAAACTGGAAACTGAGTGGCTGCCCATCAGTTAAGCAATGGCTGAATAAGTTATCGTGTATGAATGTCATGGAATATTATTGTTCTGTAGGAAATGATCGGGGTAGCTCGGTGGTGCAGTGGGTAGAGCACCAGCCTTGAAGTCAGGAGGACCTGAGTTCCAATCTGGCCTCAGACACTTAACATTTCCTGGCTGTGTGACCCTGGGTACCATATGTTGCTCCATATGTTGGATTGAACATATAGTTTTACCATGTTTAACATCCATTGGATTATTTGCCATCTAGGGGAGGGGACGGTGGGAAGGGGGAATTGGAACACAAGGCTTTGCAAGGGTCAATGTTGAAAAAATTATCCGAGCATATCTTTTGAAAACAAAAAAACCTTTAATATAAATGAATAAATAAACAAATGAATTAATTAATTAAAATGCAATTGCTAGAGCTGCTTTTTGTCCAAGCAGTCAGATCACTCCTGATGCACCAATTTTTGGATCCGGAGAAAAGCAGCATAAATAGGGTGGACTCTCCAAGGGTGATCTGGGGACCCTGGGAGATCCAGGAGATCCCATTTGTAATAGCAAAGCCATTTTCTCAATAATAACAAAGTGTCTTCATTTCTAATACTGAAAATATCATTAAATATAATTCACACAAGCAAGAGTTCTTAGGGACACCTTCTGATATGGTGGAAAACACAACTAGAAGCTGCTTGATCCCTTCACCAGCTTGTGTGTGTGTGTGTGTGTGTGTGTGTGTGTGTGTGTTGTGTCGGCCCTTAGGAATACACACACGCTGCCTCTCTAGACAGAATCTCCTTGGGGGTCTGCATTTGTTTTAAATTTATTTCAGTATCTCCAGTATTTGGCACAGTACATGGCCCATATTAGGTACTTAAAAAACACATTTTTGGGGGCGTGAGAAAATTGTAGTTCAATGACTTGGTCGGGGTCGCACAGCTTATGTCCATCTGAGGCTGGATATGAACTTGGGCCCACTTCACTCCAGAGCCGGTGCTCTATCCACTGTACCATCTCACTGCCCCAGCAAAGACTTTTTGATGGAAGTCTCTACCTCTGCTCAACTAGGTTATGTAGCCTTGAAGACCCTTCTCCTTTTAAATGACCAACTTGCCATTTTATTTCCTCTGGGCTAGACTTGCAGGGACCATGGCTGGTGGAAGCAGCTGCTCAGTGAGACCAGGATTTTTACCCCATCTCCTCCCCCTGCCTGCTCTACCAGCGCGAATCTCTGACTGTCTGGAGGATGGACCCTCTCACCATCCCACCGACTTCCCATCCCCTCACCTCCCTCACCCGTAGGGCCATCACTCCTCAGCAAGCAGAGATCCCCTCATGAGACTCTAAGCTCCTGCAGGGCAGCGGCTGCTGGGCTAGTTTGTATTTGTAAGAGGGGCTCGGCACAATGGCAGTAAGGCTCAACAATGTTTTTGCTTTATTCCTGTTCCTATTTCTAAAAAGACCATCTACATAAAATCTGGGGCTGCCCAGATGGAGGGCAGTTATTCTGCGGACACACACAGTGTTTCCAGGTTCCCTCCCCCAAACAATGCAGGGCTACAAACATGGCTCCCCGAACAGCTTGGTCAAAATCTAGGAGACCAAGCCTATATATACAGATGTATAGATATCTATATCTATCTATTTATCTATCTATCTATGAATATCTCCAGGTCTGGGATTCTGGCAGAGCTGCCTCTAACCCTGGACTCGGGTGGAGCTCCAAGAATTATGCTCAGGAAGGCCTCTCAAAAGTACTCCCGGGATGTCGACTGAATAACGTAAAATTGCCACCATGGAAAAAAGAACAACGCAATGGATTCGCCCAAGATCTCCTAAGATAAATAAACACTGACCAGAGCGTGAAGCTGTTCTGGGATAAAATCGGCTACCAGGGACAGCCTGAAAGCCACAGCTGTCTCCAGATGAGCTCATACCAAATAGAACTTGCTGGTGACCAGCAACATCCTGTCGTGAAGGAAATTACAGCTTTTCTGAGGGAATTTTGTTTCCCCTCAGTGTCTCCAAACCATCCCGATCCCGTCTACGTCTGAGCTCATATTAAGATAGATCGGAGGGAGGTGATCCAGAGGTCTCCAGTATCGTGCCAGTGGAAAGCAAATGCTGGAAGAGCCTTCCCAGATGGGAGGACTTCACCCACCCCCTCTGCCATCCTTCTGAGGACAGCCAGCTGTCCCTGAGCAAGCTCACCTGCAGAAGCCCAGCCATAAGAATAAACCTTACAAACTGGAAAGGCAAATGTCCTCCTGGAAGGAGGCTTCCTCTCAATCAAACTCTGGCACAAGAAACATTGACTAAACAGAAGAAATACAAATCCTGCAATAGCTTCCTAGCCAGAGCTCTAAGAATCCTGGCTTAGCTGCTCCTTCCTACGGGGGGAGGAGAGGGAACATAAGCAACTTTATCTCCCTGGATCTCAGTTTCCTCATCTGTGAACTAAGGGCACTAGACTAGTTCCTCCTAGCTCTGGAACTAGAACTCTATGAAACAGCATGGTATAGATGACAGGGAACTGTATTTGGAGACAGAGTCCACTATCTGTAGACAAGCTCCCAATTGCGGCTCTTCACTTGTAAAACAGGTTTTGTTCTGAGTTCTCCCATGAGCTCTACTTCTCAAGGCAGCCTTCCGAGTTCTCCCACGAGCTGGAGAAGAGCTGGAGGCAATCCTGGGGGGCTCCTGCACCAACTCTCCAGCCAATGGATGGATACCTTCCTCAGCACCCACAAGAAGTGGTCATCAATCTGTCTGGTTCTAAGATCCATCAAGTTCCAAGCAAGGAGAAGGCTGGAGGACTTCAAGGAGGAGGAGCATTGGACTTGGGCTCAGAGGATGGACAGGAAAATGACACTTCTAATACAAGCCCCACACGTGACCAGTTTTCTGGACTTGGAGGTAGCTTAAAGTGTGTGTGTCCAGGGCATGAAACCAAGAAATCAATCACAATGCATTTATTAAGCACATACTAACACCAAGTAGAGAAGGATGCTTTTTCTCTTTCGTTGCAAGCTTGAGTTCTTCCTTCACGATCCTCTTCCCTCCCTCATTTCCCCCTTCCTTGAACATTTTTAAGGAGTTAAAAAAAAAAGCACTGGGGGCAGAACCCCAAAATGCTACAAAATGCTCCTTGTCCTCAGAAAGCTTGAATTCTTGGGGACAACAAATGCACAGGTGCCTAGAAAGGAAACCCTGGCAAAAGTGCTTGGGATCAGAAAAGCCTGATCAGGAAGATCAGGAAGGGAAAGGTAAGCTCTGGGCCCTGAAGAACAGAAGGACCTGGGAAAGCCAGTAAGATGCTGGACAATGGTGGAGAACTGGCACCTGGGCCATGGATGATTCAAGGCAAGGAAAGAGCCAAGTGGGCTTGAACATTTTCACGCATGATCAAGAATGAGGGCTGAAAGGCCCTGGCTGGAGAGACTGATACCCCCCCGCCAAATAATAATAAACAGGAGAGAAGCCCCCTGGGCTGGTTGTGCACCTCAGCCCAAGAAACTTGGACAATGCACAGGCTGCCAACCTGAGTCTCCGAGCTCATGCAGAGGGCAGAGGGGAAAGCCCAGTCATGTCGGGAACTGGACTCCAGCTCATCTAGGACACTGAAGATAGTGCTTCTAGCCAGAGGAATCAAAGGCTGTTCTCATTAATGCGCCGGGACCCAGAAGGGCTTCCGTTCCCCGCTTCCTGCACTTCACCCCAACTGAGATTGCCCAGAGAATGACCTCCCCAGCTGGGGGCTGAGATGCCAAACAAGCCCCCTTTACAACCTGCCTGTGTTCCTTCTGAAACACTGCATTTCTTCAGGAAAGAGCCGGGAACAGCAACTATTTTCAGCAACAAAATTTGTTTTTGATTTTTGACAGAAAGATCTATTACTCTAAGGTGCCCAGATGGCATTTTTGGTAAGAGGGATGGACATGGGCATGAGGAAACCTAGTCTTGCTGCAGACAATGAATATCCTGGATCTCTAACTACTCACTGAGCCTCAGTTTCCCCATCAGTAAAATGAAGATAATAAGAGCCCCTGCCTTCCAAGGTTATGCCTTCCAATATACATACTAATATCTATACATAACGTTATAATCTGGAAGTATTAAATAAATGTAAATTTTAAAAATCTCCATAGGTTATTGTGAATAGCAAATGAAATAAAATGCGTAGAGGGTCTCACAAGCTTTAAAGGTAATAGAAATGTCAATAATTTTCTTGTATCAATCAATAAGTCCTTATTAAGCGTGTGCTCCGCTGATCAATTAAAAAGCCCTTACCAAGCACTTGCTCTGGGCCAGATGTCACACCAAGGACTGAAGCAAGAAAGACAATCGGGAAATATCACCTGCCTGCTGGGAGCTTATATTCTGCCAGAACGCTGTTGCTGCTATTACTACAATCTGGGGTTTCTTCTCAAAGAGAAACTGTGGATGCTGCACCAAGACTGGAGTCAGGAACACCTGAGGCCAAATCCGACCTCACACCCTTAGTTATGGACGAGTCTCTTGTTTTGTCTTAGTTTCCTTTCCTGTCAAATGAACTGGAGAAGGAAATGGCAAAGCCAGTTTCTCTGCCAAGAAAACCCCAAATGGAGTCACAGAGAGACGGACAGGACCGAAACGATTCAACGACAATATTTATATTCATTATTCATCATCATCAGTAACGTGGGGGTTGTGAGTTCTCCCCACTTTTCCATCCCAATAAAGGTAAGTGTGGACAGGTGACAAGAGTCCGATGATAAACCAGCACGAATGATCTAGGACAATTCTAGTGTCATAAATTCCAGATCTCTGGTAGAGAGATGAGACGACCTCTCTATGGTCACTGAGTCATCCCAAAGGACAAGATGCAAACGGATCAAAGAAACGGAGGCGAAAAACCCAGGATCCTCAAGGCCTAGAAAATATGTTGGAAATCAAAGAAATAAAAGCATCGCTGCTACACAGCTTGACAGCTTTGGCAGTTCCCAAATGGTACCGAAAGAAAAAAGGGAGGGGGCAGCCGCGAAGATTCTAAACCATGGAAACTAGAGCTCTTCACCACAGTAAATGTGCCTTGGAGTCACCTGTGCTACTTCTCTGCAGAGGTGGGAGCCTCTGGGTGCAGAACGGCGCATATAATGTCAAACCTTTTTAACATGTTGGAAAGTTTTGTTAACATTTCCCCCTTTCCCCATTTCTCCATCCCAAAAGATGGCTCTCCACGAGAGATATATTGGGAAATATAAGTGATATTTTAAAAAATAGCAATAAAAATGTATTTCAAGAAGGAAACTGACAATTTCTGGCATGTTAATCACAGCAGATGGCATATTAATTTTTCAGAATGCTTGAAGTTTTTTTTCTTTACACAACTAGAAGATCATTTCAAAATTATGGAATCCCTACAAAACAAAGAGGGAAGAGACGACTTGGAGGAAGTGTGAAAGTTGGCTATAGGTGTTTGAACGAATGTCACGGGGAAGAAAGATTCGCTTTCTTGGCTTGGGCCCCAAAAGTAGAACAAGGAACAAAGGATGCAGCTCGGTTTGAGTTTGATTTCCTTTTAATTTAAGAAAAGCTCTCTAAGATTTGAACTGGAATTGCAAGTGGGATGGGCGGCCTCCTGAAAGACTCCCAGAATGCACCAGCTTATCGCCAGGCTGGCCTGTTTGGGATTCCAGTTCGGCTGACGGCCTCCCGGATCCCTTCCCAATTCTTGGATTCTGGGGCCAACATTCAGGGTTCTTCAACATCACTTCCAGCCTCCTTCCCACCCAGGGCAGGCTCGAAGACAGGGGCCGAGTGATCGGAAAGTCGCCCTGAATCTGTGGAAGAACAAGGCCAAAGGGGAGCAACAAAACCAGCAGTCTCCAGAGCAATTCCCATTTAGACGCCATTTTAAAACATATTAGTAATTCAAATAACATCAGGTGCTCCAATGACCCAAGATGTGAAGACATAAAGTAAAACTCAGAAAGATAGAATTTAAAATAGGTTTTCAGAGAATGACGTGGAAGAGACCAAAGTTGCTACCTAGTCCAACTGCCCACTGTACAGATGAAGAAACTGAGTCTTCAAAAAGAGGAAGCGCTTTCCCCAAGATCACACAGGTACTAAGTGTCAGAGGCAGGATTCCAAGTCAGAATTCATAACTCCAAACCCAACAGACCACACTCTAAGCACACACCTCCCTCCTTTCCCTCCACCTCTTCCATGGCACTTATCGACGCTGATATTTTACTGCCAAAGAGTCATTCACATTCCACATTTAATTAGCTCGTGCATGCACAACACCCCCTTCTGTCTACAAACAAGGTCATCACCCCAGTTCCAACCCTGGCTTGAACAAGTGCAATTGCCTGCAGTCTCTCCCTTGTCCAGTTTTCCGCCCAGGTGGCTGTCAGTCAACGTGATATTCTGAAAGCGCCGGCCAGATTTTGGCCCTGCCCGCTCAGCAAACTCCAGTGCCCCACCTCGGGCTCACATCCATCCCCCTCCCCTTACCCTAACCTTCAACCTCAATCCAGATTGCTTCCTGCCAGACTGGCGGATCTGCTGTTGTCAGCCCTTGACAGGACACCTCCTCCCACGGAGGTGAGTTCCTTATCTTTAAGGCCTGACTTGGTGCTTGTGAAAAATATATAGTAGTTTTGTTTTTTGTTTTTTAAGCTTATTGAATTGAATAAAATGGAATCGTTTGCCAATGGCAAATGCAAGGACCCAAATGTGCCAAATAATCACAGCGGCACTTTTTGTGGTAGTAAAAGAGCTGCAAACAAAGTAAAGGCCCATGGATGGAGAATGGCCAAAATGTGGCATCTGAACGTGAATGGAAGGAACAATGAAAATGATGAAGACAGAAAAACAAAGGCGGGAAAACGTACACACCGTGCTGTAGAGTCAAACAAAGAACACCAGGAAAATACAGACAATGACTTGCCACAATATAAATGGAAAGAACAGTAGCAACGAAAATTGAATTTTGTGAATTCAAAATGACCAAATTTCTGGGACCCCAAAAAGACATAAGAGAAGAGAAAGCACTTTCCCGTCTCCTTTTGGAAAAGACGGCGGACTACGAGTGGATATGGAATAATAGAGATATCAGTTAGGGGAGGGTGGCGCTGGCTGATTTTGTTGAATGGCTCTGATTTTTTTTTTTTTAATAGATCGTGGGGTAATTGGGAGAGCACACATAAGAAAATGTAGGTAATACAAAGACAGAAGAGATTTCTCTATAGATAACTCTACAGATGTAGACATCTAGACATGGATGTAGATAGAAGCTCTAAATACAGAATGAAGTTTGCATTTTCAGAGGTAGTCAGCAGGATGTGAAGGATTAAGTGGATTTACTGTTTACAAGGGATGTTTTGGAGAATGAGAAGGAAGAAGAAATTGGAAAATGTCAGAAAATAAAAAAAAATAAGCATCAATAAAACATTTCAAAAGGGGGGAAATGGTGGCAAGAAAAAGATCGCCTTGAAAACCTTATTTATCTGGGCACAGAGTAGGCTCCACAAAAATTGAGAAATGATTCCTGTGGGCTAGGAAATATACTAAGTGCTGGGAATAGGAAGACAACAAAGAAAAGTGGTTGTAGGCTTCCTTGTGTAACCCTGGGCATGTCACTGAAAGTCTCTCAGACTCAGTTTCCTCATCTGTAAAGTGAGAGGTTCTTTCTAGCTCTAATGCTAAGAATCTAAGAGCCAATGATCCTACCGTCTGCTGGGGAGTGATAAAACATGTGAGGGTGAACATGAAGCATTTAAATAGATGGAATATTAAGAAAAGCAAAGTGTAAAATGCTGGGGATGATGAGCAAAGAGAGATTCTGGTAGGAGATGGCACCTGAGATGTGCTTTGGAGGAAGTTAAGTATGATTAGCAGCCTTAGAATTTTCTCTTCCAAAAAATATCCAAGAAAAAAATATTTTGGAGGAAAAAATTCTGGCCAAATCCTTACTCTGCTTTCTTTTGACACGAGAGCAGCACACACACCAAAGCATGCTGGGATTTCACCTGTTTCAAGGTCAGAATTATGGATGGATATAAGAACGTGGCTAGTTTCTTCTTAATGGGATGACATTCTCCTTCCAGGGAACATGTGATGTGAGCCCCTGGAGCAAATACCACCTATTCAAGGTCATGAGGATTCCCAAGGGGGCCAAGCCTGACGTAATAAAGAATAATGGCTTTCCAAGAAAACAGCTCCAGGATTGGCAGCAGCCAGCTTGCAGTTCACTCCCCATCCATTCCCCGGCAAACCACCCCCATGAAAAATACTCATCCATCCCACCCGGGCAGAGATGACCGCAGGTGACACTGACAGAGTCGGTGTCTGGATCCTTGCAAAGCTGCTGCTTTGGCCCAATGGCTGCACAAGGATCCTTCTCTCTAATCCTGTTTGGGGAAGAAGTTCCGTGCCAAAAAGGAGAGGAAGCGGGTACGCCTTAGGCTGCCGGTAACCTTCCAAGTCAGGAAGATCAAGGTCATTCGTCTAGGAACCTCCTGCCAACTTGATCCTCCTTCTGAAAAGAACCCCAAGGCTTCTGAGCTGGGAGGGAGAGCATCACGTAGCTCATTATCTGAAATGTTAAGGTGTAATCCTTTCCCCAAAGTGTCAGCTTTTTCCTTACAAACAACTGTCTAGATCAGGCTGCCCAAGTGTAAATACTGCAGGATGGGAGGGCTGAATCCCATACCACAGACTTGAGAATTATCTTAGCAAACCTAAATATTTTGCATAGAGGGACAGCCAAAAATGCATTCCGCATAAGCTACTGCAGAGGAGGACACGATGAGGGCTCCAGGCTACCTCAGTTTATCATCTGGAAGGCTCCACATGGTACCACTTGGGACCTTCTCCCACCCCGCAGTCAATTTTTCAGGCAATATTACCCCTGTCATCTGAATGGCAAGGATCTGGTGGGCAAAGAGGCTTCCACTCAGTAGAATAATGTTTACAGCCATTTAGGGGAAAAGTCCAAACAGTGAGAAAAGGCAGAATTAGACAAACTTAAATGGTAAAAAAAAAAAAAAAAAAAAAAAAAAAGGCTTAAAAATATAAACAAATTCAGCTTCCATTAGAAGAAGACGACCCTCTAATTCCAATACTCCACTTAACATGTATTTTAAAAGGAACAGTGAAGAAGAAGCTCATTCAATTACCATCTCTCAAGTATCTGCTATCCACACAAACTGGGGGGCATGTAAACTGCATCGTCTAAGCTGAGGGCAGGAAAGGATCACAGGATCAAGCATAGATTTAAAACTGCGAGTGACTCGGAGGCCAACTAAGTCAGGGAACTGAGGTGAAGTGGACTGCTGGAGATCACTGAGCTCCAGGGCTCCTTTTACAAATGAAGAAACTGAGGTCCAGAGAGGGAAAGTCACTCACCTTTGGTCACATCGGTCCCTATCCTAAAAGTAGTCCCGGCTGGAAAGCTCATCTGGTCGGGAGCACCAAACTACCAAACAGGGAGCCTGAAACTGGTTTTTAAACATTCCAAATGAACGATTTAGGGACAGAGTTGGGGACAAAATGCTTTCAGGTTCAGGGTCACCAGCAGTTTCAAGCATTTCTCCCCGTCCTTCTGAATCCGAAATCTTCAATCCAATTGCAAATCAAAAAATTAATCTTTGCTACGAGAAGAGATGGAAAATGGCTCAAGCATTCTGACGGCTTTGGGCTCCACAGACTCAAGAATTATCCCAGTAAATCTATGGATTTCCACAAGGATAAAAAAAGGAAGAGATGTCTGGAAGCAGTCTGTAGACTATGGGGGGAGGGAAGGGTACAGGACAGTCGCTCACCACTGGGTCATCACTGAGAGGCTCTAGTGGAAATGGAGGCTAGTCTGAGCTGCTCGTTTTATAGGAAAAATGCTGAGGCTGGATGACGGCCTCCATAGAGGCCATTAATCCAACCTATAAACTGCTCCCAGGAAGATTAATGACTCGTCCAAGTAAATGACACAGTTGGGTTTTGACCTGGGTTCTCTGACTGAGCCAAGTTCACACAGCTTGGAGACCAAGAGCAAGAAGGGACCTGAGCGATTATGTGGTCAAAGGTCTCATTTTACAGCCGAGAAAAACTGAGGCCCAGTGGTCCTCTGGCTTGATACTTGTCAGGGTCCCAGAGTTGGTGACTGACCGGTGTAATCCAACTAGTACTGAAAGAAGTGTCCAAGATGTTGAGTAGAGGAGAGAAAGGGAAAAATAAAGGCAAAAATGAGGAGGGAATCCTAATTTCTAAAAATGAGAAATAAAACCTCTGATGAATTGACTGTCTTACCATGACACAGACTTCCAAGGCTTGTTGAAGAAAACTAGGATTTCAAGAAGAGAAAACTCTGAAAAGTACTTTTTGCCATTTTTTGATGCTCCTCAAGGGCATCCCTCTGATGAGGGGAAAAGACAGACCAGAAACCGGCTCTTAGACTGGCCATCTTCCCTCCAAGTAAACACCTAAACATACCTAGAACAGTCAGATGCAAGGCCTAGGAAAGCTGCCCACAATCCACATCCCTAACTCTGAAGTCCTTTTCCATCGTTTCCTATCCCACACAAGGAACTATTTTAACAATAAGCATTTATTAGTTATCAGAGAAAGAAACATGTAAATAAGATAAATGATCATCACCTTTTCAAAAAACAGTATTCCTGAGATTTAGGGCCCATCCTTAGAAGAGTGCCCAGTGGAATCAAAGCCCCCTCCAGGCTGGGGATCCTGCCCACATGTTCCAGGGCCCCCATACTAGGTTTCCTCCTCCCTTCAGACCCCCCGCATCACAACAGTCACTGGTAGGGATGGCAGCTGCAAATACTTAATAAATCCTTGTTGGATGAATGGATGAGCCAACACTGGACCCTTTCAGGACGAGATTTCCAATGAATGAAAACCCAGAAGAATGTCACCCTAACTGGTCCCCAAAGATTGTCCGCTCAGAAGAGGAAGAAATGCTCCATATTTACCAGAAATAGCCTCCTTTGAGAGCTGCCAAAATCTGGGTTCCCAGGAGCTTTTACATTTGCTCTTCCTAGGAATTGCCCTGAATTGAAAAGCTCTTTTTGCAAATAATTGGAAATAATTCACAAATTCAAGATGGGTCAATATTTTAGGATCTCTCTTTTTTTTTTTAAACCAAAGGAACAACCTCCCCCTACCCAGTATCTTGAATGTTATTTTTATTTTCTTTTTTTTTTTCCCTAAATCCCTTGACGAGGCCCTAAAATAAATACACAGAGATTGGGTGATCAAAATGTGTTCCCAGGAATAGTTTATAAGCCCCACCTAGTTTCTGATAAGCTTCTCATTCTCAAGATCTGCTGGCATACAGGGCTTAGTGGATACAGCCCCACTGATCTTTCCAGGATCACTTCATTCCCCCGTACTGTCCGGACTAGCTCTCTGGAGGATCTCGGGACCAACCTTGGAGACGAAGGGGGCAGGAACACTGGCCACAGACAACAATCCATCTCCTACCTCCGTGAATTTGCAGAGATCATTCTCCCAACTCTGAATGGCATTCCTTCTCATCTCAGACTCCAAATCTCAACCTTCCCTAAAGGTACCACTCAACGACCCCACTTCCTGACCCTATCTTCCAAGTCGTTCCTGCTTTCTTTCTCTTGAAATGATTTTGCATCCAATAATCAATAATCAATCCAATCATCATCATCCAATCAAACCAATAATCAAATGTTTTCTCAAGAGCCAGATAATTCGGAATAAAGCATTGTTTTCCCTGGAAAAATATAAGATTCTATGGGGAGGGAGATTTCTTTTTTCCTTTGTACTTTTCTTTGTGGTTGCAACACCTATCACAGTGCCAGACACACAGTAGGTGTTTAATTAAATATTTATTGAGTTGAATGTGAATACCATAAAGGCCCAGGGATTCTGAAAAGACCGGGCAAGGTGGACCAGCATCTTCTAACTCCAAAATTCTACAGAACCCACAGATGCTCCTCATCTCTCTTCCAAAATCAGAGAAATCCACCCAACAGGAATATCTACCCCAGCCCTTTGGGTTTTTCACAGGAACAATAAGTGGGTAAATACAGCAATCCACCAAGAGGAGATGGCAGGAGGGAAATAAATGATGGCATCACATTCTAAAAATCCACATCTCCGATTCTGGGTCACCTGCAGCAGCCAAATAAAGTAGAATTCTAAAATTGAATGTGATTTTTGATCTCTTCTAAATATAAAAAGGAAAGGGTGGGGGGGGAGACCCCATTCGAAGCATCTGGTACTCCCACTGATACCAGGACATTAATCCCTCCTCTTTTCTCTCATTCAGTGACCTTAATACCTCCTCAGTTCTTTGTAATCTGGATATATTAACTCAGCTGCTATCCCCTTCAGCTCCTACACAGAGCTGGCCCAATACACAAGAGATTTCCTTCTTTATTCCCCTCCCCCAGCTGGTATACTTGGTGACTTCACTCCAGAGAATGAGCGTTTCTTTGTCCTTTGGGTTTTCATCACGGAAACATCTAATAAGACATCTGTGGTCCCTATACAAATTGTTACCACTGATCTTAAAAAAAAATTAAACCCACGTCCCATCATAGGAAAAAGCTATATTTAGTCAGCAACTGGAGCACTCGCCCCACACTCCATGGGAGATGCCCCAAAGAGCAGCAGGAACAAGCAGATCCCTGCCTCGGTCATTTGTGACTGGGTGACCCCGGGCGAAGCGCTTCCCGCTTAATGAATGTCGGCGGCCTGACTGAGACTGTCTCCTCCATGAAGAGAGGGGCAAGGAGTATCAGGATCCAAAACAAACCTTCCACACTTACTTGTTGGGTATCTGTAAACCAATCGCTGGACCACTCTGGCTTTCCATAATAAGGACCTTTGACTTGATGATCTCTCACCTTCTTTCTATCGCTAAATCAGCAGCCAGAGCAGCTAAATGGCACAGTAGAGTGCCGGCCCTGAGGTCAGGAGGATCTGAGTTCAAATTTGGTCTCAGACACTTAATATTTCACAGTTGTATGACCCCGGGTAAGTCACTTAACCCTAATTGCCTCAGGAAAAAGAAAAGAAAAGAAAAAAAAAAAAGAAAGTCCCCAGTGTCCAGCACATAGTAGGTGCTTCTTAAATTTGTATTTCACAGAGAACCATTCAACAGACATAAAGAGGGAAACAAAACCAACTCAAGTACCACTGGCAAAACGTGGAATCATGGTCTCCAAAGAACAACTTTCCAAAAGGGCCCCACCAGGGACTGCTCTTTGCTAGTGAAGCCAGCTTACCCAGCAGAGCCAAGGCAACTTTATTTACTGGACGCTTTGGCAAAGGCAGACAACCTCTGAGAACACTGGGTATGTGCGGAGAACTGGACTTAGGTGCAGGACACCCATTCAGAGATTCCCAAAGAAGGGCTACTTGACACATTCTCTCTCTCTCTCTCTCTCTCTCTCTCTCTCTCTCTCACACACACACACACACACACACACACACACACACACACGCTTTCCCCTAGGAAAACCTACTAATGTTATCTAGCTGGTTGCAAAAACCACATTGCTTTGAAAAGCCTGCTCAAGCACTGGCTTCTTAAGACATCACTGTGCCTGATGATCTCTAAAGAAATCTTACAATAAAGTGTTTAAAATGACAGGAAAAGATAATGATAAATGATGGGGGCGGGGTAGGAAAACTGGGACACTGATGCATTGTTGGTGGAATTGTGAACGGATCCAGCCATTCTGGAGAATGATTTGGAACTCTGCCCTAAGGGCCATAAAACTGTGCATACCCTTTGACCCAGCAGTGCCATTACTGGGTCTGTATCCCAAGGCAATCTTAAAGGAGGGGAAAGGACCCACATGTGCAAAAATGGTTGTAGTAGCTCTTGTTGTGCTGGCAAAGAACTGGAAAATGAGTCGGTGTGCTTCAATCGGGGAATGGCTGAACAAATTGTGGTACATGAAGGTAATGGAATATTATTATTGTTCTACAAAATAAAAAGATGAACAAACAGATTTTAGAAACAGCCTAGAAAGATTGACATGAACTGATGTTGAACCAAACAAGCAGAACCAGGAATAATACATTGTATACACTAACAGCAAGCATGATCAACTATGAAAGACCTGGTTCTTCTGAGTGGTTCAGTTTTCCAAAGCAATCAGAAAATGCCATCTGCATGCAGAGAAAGAACCAAGGAGACTGAATGTAAATCAGCACATGCTATGTTCACTTCTATTTTCTGTTTATTTATCTCTCCTATGGTTTTTCCATTTTGCTCTGATTTTTCTCTCCCAACATGGTTTGTAAAGCAATGTGTATTGAAAATAAAAATAAAGTAAATTATATAGTGCAGAAAAAGAAAAAAAAATATCTTCCCTGGCGTTTGTACATGACACCCATGCTAGGGGAGAGAAACTATCCATTCCTGATTTATTTACCACTAAATGGGCCCTAGAATAATTCATTGGGGGTATAGACTAGACTATCAGAGCTCCTGGAGTTCCAATTTTCCTCAGGAGGTCCAGGGAGGGAAATTATAAAATCCTAGAACTGAGAGGTAGAAGGGACTGTTATCTATAATAAGGACCTTTGACTTGATGACCTCTCACCTTCTTTCTGTCTCTAAATCAGGGATTCTAAACGTAGGCTCTTGGAATTTGACTAAAACACACACACACACACACACACACACACACACACACACACACACATATCCCATAATGCAAGATGACTAATGTCTTTTATCATTCTCAGTACTTTTTAAAAAATGTATTTAAATGTATTTAAATTTAAAAAGGTATTTTAAAATATACAATAAGATCATGGAGGCCCAAAGAAGGAAAAGCATCAAATCTTAGGAAATGGAAAAATGCTTGGGAACCATATGGTTTAGTGCCCAAATTGAGCAGATAAGAACTGGACATGGGAAGTCATGCGATCAGAGCACTAAGATTATTAAGTTCCTACTATGTGCCAAGCCCTGTGCTGGACACTAGGGTCAAACACCAAAATTAAACTATTCCTGAGGATGATGAAGATAACAAGAGAGAATGGCCATTCAAGAGAGTAAATCTAAGAAATCACATCTCAGTGTTTTGCTTTGAATTAGTGTCTTGCTCCACAATCTCTTTTTTAAACTAAGCAAATATCAAATCTCTGCCTCACAGAGAATATTGATTCCAAACCTCCACTTCAAGATGCTCGGTGAACCCCAGTGAATTATTTTAACAAACAGCCGAACACAGTAGGTCAACAATAAGGGTCTGTGCTGAGAAGTTACCCTATAAAACATGTGTTGCCTAATAATTGGTCCCCCATCACTAGACTCAGAGAATTATAAAACTATTTTTCTACCATAAGAAAGGAAGGAAGGAAAGTCAGTTTTCTGTCTTGCTGGGATCCTATTACAATTCATCTTTAATTTCTTGGAAATTTTATGCATTTACTAAAAGCTAAAAAGTCAGATCTTAAAATAGCCCACAAAGATCAAGATTTGACTTTGCAAGGGCCAAGAAACACAAAGAGCGCTGGCATCCTTCCTCACCGCATACCACTTTTGCACAACAGACAGAAGATCTAAGATTTATATGTCAGGCTATTATTACACGGGCCTACGATGGGAGAACGGAAGGTAGATTCATTATGGATTTTACACCAGAAAAATTAGGCCCCAATCCCAATACTTTCTATGGAAACCTTTCTTTAAAGCTCGCCATCATGGGTATGTATGGGGGAAGGGAGAGAGCATGAGAGGCTCAGAGCCAGAGAGGAGGTTATGGCAAGGGAGACAACTTAAAAGCTATAGAGAAGGGGGTGATTTGGGGCACTGAGGAGTGAATCCACCCCATAGGAAATCAAATAGTCCAATGACCTCATTTTAGAGATGAACAAACGAAGGTCTAGGTGGGTTAAATTATGTGCTCAAGGTCACTCCAGTAATAAGCTTTGGACCCGAGATGAGGACCAACAGAAGAAGTTCTCTTTCTAGTACATCCCTGACTCCAACCATCCTGGGCTTCAGCATCCTGACTCTGCAAATAAGAAAACTGGACCAGAATGCTCCTGAGGTCCCTTCCAATTCTAGAGCCAAGGACCGGGAATGTTCCAGACATTCAGTGGAAAGAAAATTCTCCAGTCCCAGAGAAAAATCCCGACTGTTCCGCCGTAACTATGGAAGCTTCATAACAAAGCTGGGCCCCGGGTCCTGGTTGGATTTGCTGTAACTGCCCCACATCATTCCTCGATTTTATTAACATTCGGTGCTTGCTGTTCAGTAATTCAGAATCCGCCTGGAAGGTTTCGGACTAATGCAATTCCTGGCTGCATTCTATCACAGCCAAAAGCCACAAAATCTTCCACCAAAGCACCCTCGTGTCCCCGGAAGCCCAGGGAGGGAAAGAGGAACTCTACCGTGGGACCCCGCATCGGCCATTCCCAGGCCAGCTGATCAATATCTGCCCCCCAGAAAGGACAGAGGCCCGAGTCCCCAGAGCTTTTATCTTGCAGCAACAGGTCTCCCCTCCTCCCCAGCCCAGCCCCCACCCCGGGATGTTTTTATTCTGAGTAATTGCCTGGGTTTTTATTTTGCTTACCTCTTTGAAAGGCACTTGTCTAGGAACTGAGCAGTTAATTACTGTTTTCCTCTTAGGTCTATGATTACTAAGATGCAAAAGACCAATTAAAAAGGGCTAGAACTAGGACCCCGTAGTTGGATTCTCATCCCAACGTATGTAAAAGGACGCAGGCAGTAGGTGTAGACTGTTTGGGAAACACAAAGCAACCATTTCTGGGGGGACTACAGTAATACAAATACAACTGGCTGTTGGTGTTGTTTTTTCCAGTAAAGGGGAGAAAAATGGTTAGAATGGGGCCTCCTTGTCTTTGTTCTCCTGGCCGGGGCTGACACATCCACTAGTTGTCACCAGCCTTCCAACCCCACTTGGGCTAACTTCTATCTAGCCAAATTTACTGCCAAACTATACGGTGCTTCATCTCCCACCTTCAGATATTTGTACTGACTGTATTCTCACTCACTTCTGCCTCTTAGAAGGACTCCCTCCAGCTCAAGCACCATCTTCCAGCAAAGCCTTTTAAACTGGGGCTCTCAACCCCATGAGGAAATGTAACAATGTGGGAATCGCGAAATTACGATTTATTTGAACTAATGTTTGATTCGTATGTCGATTTTATACACATACACAAAACACACACACACACACACACACACACACACACACATATAGACTTGTTTATGCTTATCTATATCTATGTCTACATCTATCTATCTAAATAAATATAGAGAGACAGAGACAGGCAGAAAAAAAGACAAAAAGACAAAAACAGAGACAAACATACACAGTGACTGGAGTCCCATAAAAATTTCTTGTACATAAAAGGGTAGAGAGTGGGAAAAATTTAAGAAACAGTGTTCTACATTCTCACTCTTTTTGTTGTTGTTGTTCATTTGCATTTTGTTTCCTTACTCGTTTTTTTTTTCTTTTTGATCTGATCTTTCTTATGCAGCAAGAGAATTGTATAAATATGTTTACATATATCGGATTTAACATATTTTAACATGTATAACATATATTGGATTGCTTGCCATCTAGGGGAGGGGGGGGAAAGGAGGGGAAAATTTAGAACAAAAAGCTATAAAAGGATCTATGTTGAAAAATTACCTATGTATATGTTTTGAAAATAAAAAACTTTGATAAAAAAAATAAAAAATACAAAAGAATCAATGTTCTATAGGAAGCCTCACCTGGTTCCCTCCCTCAAGCTATTAATGCCCCCCCCCCCCCCACACACACACACACATCAATACTACCTGTTTGTAGCTAATCCATTAACTCCTGGGGGAGAAGGAGCAATTTGGTTTTTTTGTCTTTATATGTCCAGAACCTGACACAAAGTAGCTGCATTAGAAATGCTAGCTGACAGGCTGATATATTTCCAGTCTGTCAGTCAATAAGCAATTGCCTACTATGTGCTAAGTGCTGGACATGCAAAAAGAGGGAAAAGGGGCAGCTCAGGGTGCAGAGGATAGAGGCCCTGGGGTCAGGAGGAGCTGAATTCAAATACGAAGTTAGACACTTGACATTTATTAGCTATATGGCTCTTAACCCCAATTGCTGGAGGGCAAGGGGCAGGGTAGAGGGAGAAGACTCCTTGCCTTCAAGGAGCTCACAGTCTCATGGGGGAGACAAGGAAATGTGGGCAAGGAAGCTGCATAAAGGAAAAATTGATGATAATTAAGGGAGGAAAGGTTTCCTTTAGAAGGTGGGACTTTAGCTGGACATTAGAGGAAGCCAGGAGCCAGGAGCCAGAGGAGGAGGGAGAGCCTTGCAGGCATAGGGGAAAAAACAGAGAAAATGCCCAGAGCTCTGAGATGAGGGGGGGGGAGAAGGGAGGAGCTCATTTGTGGAACAGCCGAAGTCAGTGTCCACTGGATCAAAGAGTCTGTGTCCGGGAGGGATGTGTAAGAAGCCTGGAAAGGTCGGAGGTTATTCTTAGGCAGAGTGAGCCCCAACAGAAATCTAGGAAATGATCACCCTTCTCCCTTGCTCAAGTCCAACTCCCTCCTTTTACAGGTAAAAAAAAAAAAAAAAAAAAAAATAGAGGCACAAGGAGATTAACCTATTTAGCCAAGGTCACAAAGGAACTAAAAGGCAATTGTGAGATTCGAACACGAGGCTTCCGGGTGCGAGTCCAGAACTTTATCTCCTACTCCTTTTGCCTCTGATCCTCTCAAGTTTTTCTAACATACAAACAAATGAGGCATCTTAGAAATGGGACCATGTCCTGGGTCCTCTGGTTCCGAGAAAGCCTCTGGCCTCCAGAATAAGCTTGGGAAGAACCAGTCTGGCCCCCCACGGCTGGGCTCCAAGCTTGGGCCAAAGGGATTGGGATTTTTCCCTAACCTGCCTGGAGGCTCCAACCTGAAGCACACCCCCTCCCCACCCCCATCTCCACCCACAGAATTTCTCCTGTTCTCTTCACCTTAAGACTCACTAGGTCCCACCCCCTAGAGAGCCCTTAAAGTGACTTCCTCTGGGGATGGGGGAGTCCCCCCAAGGTACCTCCTTGAGCTAGACCAGGAAAACACCTCAGAGGTCACCTAGTCCAACCTTTTACATGAAACAAAGCTGGGTGGGGGCAGAGGGCTGAGGCGGTATGGGGGCAGAAAGGGCACCACTAGCCAAGCTGCTGGGGCCCAACCCTGGTTCTGCCCCCTCCTCCTGGGAGACGGCACCCAGCCTGTGGGGGGCTCCCCCATGGGATTGTGACCCGATGGGGCTGATAGGGAAAAGGTGCGCCAAATCTGCGCCCAGCCAGACAGGTAAGGAGGAAGGTTGGCCCTGAACCCGGGTTAGGATTCCCAGCCCTCTGTACCCCACACACTGCTCCCTCCAGGAACACTCCTCACTCCAGAGAAAGGAGGTGGGACAGACTCCTCCCTCCACCTGGCCTGGCCACCTCGGCTCTCCCTTCCAATGGCTGCAGGAGGAAGCCCCCCCCCCCCCCCCCTCACTGACACAATTGAGAGGCAGGTAGCGGCAGAAGGTCCTTAAGTGAGGGAGAGGTCACCTGGGGCCACAGAGAATGAATGAATGCGAAAGTGAATGAATGAATGAGTCCCAGGTGCAGCTCCAGGAGAGCAGGTGTGGGGGGTGGGGAGGGAAGATCGCCAGCCTCATTCCCAGAACACCCCCACCCCCACCCCGGCACTTTCTCTAGCTCCCCAAACCATCCGGGCTCTCCCTTCGCTTTCTCTCCGAGCCCACGGCTTGCAGCGGCCTGGCCAGCCCCGGGGGATCCAGGCCAGCCCCGCAGGGCCCCAAGGACACGGTATCCCCCCCCCCCCATCCAGGGCCTGGCCCAGCCCCGCAGGGTCCCAAGGACACGGCCTCGCAGGGTCCGGACCGGCCCCGAGGGGGCCCAGACCGGCCCCGCAGGACGCCAAGGACACCACCCCCCGCCGCGGCCGGCCCCGCAGGGCCCAAGGACACAGGCTGACCTTTCTGCGGGGAGCCGCCGATGCTCTCGCTGCTGGATTGCATGTCCAGGGCGGCCCTCTTGAGGCTGCTGAAGTAGCCCCGGGAGCGGGCGAAGCTGCCGCGAGGGGAGCGGCCGTTGGGGCTGGCGAAGGGGGTCGAGGTGCCGTCCTTCCTGGCGAAGATGCCGCTGAAGAAGCGCAGCAGCCGGTGCTCGGGGGCCCCCAGCGCGGCCCCCGGGAAGAGGCCCCGGCCCCCGACGGCCTGGGCCTGGGCCCGCTCCAGCCGCTGCAGGTCGCTGTTATCCAACGTGCGGTTCTTACTCTTGCTGCGCTCCCAGCGCTCCAGCTCGGACAGCGCCAGCGGGTCCACCTTGCTGAGCACCTCGCCCACGTCCAGGGTGTTGCGCTTCTCCGAGGGCTGCGCCGGGGGCTGCGCCGGGGGCTGCGGCTGGGGAAGGGCCACAGGCTCCTCCGAGGCTCCGGGGCCCAAGGCGGCCGCCTCCGCCGCGGCCAGAGCATCCCCGGGCTCTTCGGCGGCCCACAGGGGCTCCCCTTCGGGCGGCTGGTGCAGGCAGCCCGAGCTGCGGTGGTGCTTGTCGCGGGAGAGGGCCCGCAGCCGCAGCACCTCCCCGCCGGGCCAGTGGCGGAAGCTGAGGCTCCTCCGGAGGAGCCGCTGGGGCTCCTCTTCGGGCCGAGGGGCTCCGGAGTCCTCCTCCCCCACCTCCGGCTCGGGGGCTTCCTCCGGGCTGCCCGGCCCGGTGCCGGCCGCGGCGGGGCCGGGGCTCGTGGTCCAGGGGCCCTCAGCCCCGGGGCCTCCTTCACAGCCCGGGCTGCCCGGGGCCCGCTGCTGCTGCTGCGGCTGCTCGCCCTCCACCTCCTGCTGCTGGTCGCCGTGGCCCCCGGAGGGGCTCCCGGGCCTCCGGCCCGACGGCTCGGCTGCCCCCGCGCTGGCCGAGCTCCCCGACACGGAGCCTCGCTGGAAGGGCTCCGGCCGAGTGGGCACCTTGAGGCGGCCCAGCTCCAACTGGCCGGTGCTGCGGGTCCGAAAGCTGCGGGGACTGGGCACCCGGTCCTCTCCCTCCCTCTCTTCCAGGCCGTCCTCCTCCTCCTCCTCCTCCTCCTCCTCCTCGGCCAGGTCCTCTCCGGCCTCCTCCATCAGCAGGCCGCCCCGGGGCAGGCTGGCCGTGGCCGTGGGCGGCCGCCGCCGCCGCCGCTGCCGCGGAGCCCCGGGCCCCTGGGGGCCCGCCGTCCCAGGGGGCGGCGACGGCGGCTGCAGCAGCTCCTTCTTCACCATGGTCACGGAGATGCGGTAGACGGTCTTCCTCTGAGGCGTCCCCCGCTGCATGGTGGCCGGGCCCGGCTCGGGGCTGCTGCTGCTGCCGCCGCCGCCGTCCAGCAGGTACATGCCGGCTCCCGGGGCTCCTGCCGGGAGGCCCCTCGCGCCGGCCTCCGGCTCAGGCAGCCTGCTCCCGGCCGAGCATCCCGGCCCGGGCACCGGCTCCCTTCCGGGGAGGAGGCTGCAGGAGGAGATGCCCGCGTCCAAGGGATCCTTCCGTCCTCCTCCTCCTCCTGGCGGTCCTCCGCCTGCCCCGCCGCCGCTGTCCTTGCGGGCGGGGGGCTAATGCGGCACGTCGGACTCCGGCAGCGCCCCCGGGACCGGGGTGTCCATGCCCGGGAAAACGAGCGTGCGCCCGCCCCGCCCTGCAGAACCAGCACCGAGCCCGATCCGGGCTCGGGAGAAGGCGGGAGAGAAATCCGAGGCGGGCAACGGCCTGGAGCGAGGGGGCGGACCCCGCCGGCAGGCCGGCCGCCTGAGGGATGGACGGACGCACGGACGGACGCACGGACGGAGCGGCCGGGAGCCAAGCTTGGCGAGAGGCTCGGAGGCCGGGGCTGCTGCTGCCGCCAGTGCCGCTGCCGCTGCAGCCTCCTCCTCCTCCTCCTGTGCTGCTGCCGCTGCCGCTGCCGCCGGGGGCGGGGCGGGGGGCGCTTCGGGGGGAGGGGGCGCGGGGAGGGGGGCGCTCAGGCCGCGGCCCGTGCAGCTGCTGCCGCCGCGGCGGGCGGTGCGGAGCTCGCGGGCGGCCGCCTCATTGTCTCGGAGCCTCGGGGCCCGCCCGTTCGCACCCGGGCCGCCCTGGCCCGGCCCGCTTCAGGCCCGAGGCACCGCCCCCTCCGCCAGCCCCGGGCTCGGGCAGGGGCAGCTACGGGGGGCCGAGGGCCGGGCCCCCGCCCAGCATCCTCCCGCGCACACGCAGGGCTCCCGATCCCCCGGGCCGGGCGCGGGCGAGGGGCGGAGCGGAGCCGCCGCGGCCGCCCAGGAGCGAGCCGAGAGCGAGCAGCGAGCGGCGGCGGCGCCGACAGAGCGAGCGAGCGAGCGAGCGAGCGAGAGCTCGGGCTCCGGGGAAGCGCGGCGGCCGCGGAAGCGCCGGACTGGATTCCCGCCTTCGCTGCGGGAAGGGAGCCAGCCGAGCGTGGCTGCAGAGGCGCAGGAGCCCAGCCCCCTCCCCATGCTGCCCCACCGGGAGGACCCCCCCCAGTACTCCCCGCAGACCCCCCCAGTACTCCCCGCAGACCCCCCCAATACTCCCCGCAGACCCCCCAGTACTCCCCGCAGATCCCCCAGTACTCCCCCAGATCCCCAGTACTCCCCGCAGACCCCCAGTACTCCCCACAGACCCCCAATACTCCCCACCAGACCCCAGTACTCCCCACCAGATCCCCCAGTACTCCCCATAGACCCCCAGTACTCCCCAGAGCCCCCAAGTACTCCCTGAGACCCCCAATACTCCCCACCAGAACCCCCAGTACTCCCCCCGAACCCCCATATCCTCCACCAACCCCCAATACTCCCCATGAACCCCCAACTACTCCCCATGAACCCCCAAGTACTCCCCATGAACCCCCAATACTCCCCAGAACCCCCAGTACTCCCCACAACCCCCAACTCTCCCCTCAGGCCCCCAATACTCCCCGCAGACTCAGAACAGGTAGAGAGGAAGTAGAGAAGAAAAACTACCACTCAAAGAAGCCAAGGTGAGCAGGAAAAGCCCCCAAGAAAAGCCCCCAACAACTTCTAGTCCTTAATTCATTAGATCCTCTCGACCAACCCGGGGAGGGAGGGAGGGCCAACCATCAGTCCCCTTTTGCATCTGAGGAAACTGAGGCAGACAGCTTCACATAGGTCACATTTGAAGTGGAGTCTGCCCCACTCAGGCCCGGCACTCCCTCTCCCGCAGCAGGAGCCCTCAAAGAATGAATTGGCACTTCCTAAGGTCTGCCTAGGGTTTGTAGGACCTTTGAGAAGAGTGAAAGGGAGCAAGATTTGATTGTAACAGTGACTGTGAAGAGGTCAGAGAGGACCCCGGAGAAGGATTTTAGCATCTGATGCAAAGGGAAGTAAGCAGAATGGCCCCCAGCACAATGGCCTTCATCAGAATGGCCTCCGGGTCTCTTCTAACTTTCTAACTGGAGCTCTAGAATCCCATGAACCTCTGCAGAACTCCCCACTTACCCCACAGAACAACCAATCCCGATTGCCTTCCATATTTACCTGGCACCGGGCTGAGCTCTGAGGATTCACTGATTAAAAAGGAAACGCTCTCTTTCCTCCAGGAACTCATGTCTAGCCAGAGGCCGCCTCCACCCCTGAGGCTTTCCATTTCTTTTCCAGGAACCCGTCCCCCTCAAGAAGCCTTCTGGTCTTTAGACCCACTATAAGCACAACTATAAGACCTTGTTTAAAGGGGAGAGTTTTGTCCTGTGGCTGCTGCAGGCAGACAATGCCACTGTCACTGAGACCAGAAGGCTGACTGTAAGCTCCTCGAGGCCAGGAAAGAGTTTTTTCCCGGGGTCCCCTTTGCCCAGCAAGTCCCCACAAGGTGAATCGGCTGATGGGTTGCAGGCCACGACTTTTCCATACCTCATTAGGCCCTTTCCAGACCGACAGGGCACGACAAACTCCCCCAAGCCGGCCTGCCAACCTTCTGGGGATGAGCATCTTCCCTTTTAGCTGGGTTGGACTTCCAAGAAAACCTCAGTCCCGAGAGGCAGCGATGGGAGAAGAAAAGTACTAGACTGGAAATCAAGAGTTCAGGAAGGCTTCTGTATTCTGTGACCTCTTGCAAGCTGCTCATTCCCCTGCCCTGGATCTCTTTCTGCATTTATATAATAAAGGGACACAAGCAGAGCACTGCTAAGTCTATAATCTTCGGCTGGACCTGCCAAAACCTTCCAAAACCCTCTGGCCCCCCAGAGGAAACCGAAGCAGGAAGGATAGAATTTTTAAAATCCCCAAGATGCTTCTTTTTTGCCTCTTTTCAACTTTGAGTGAAGCTTTAAAAAAAAACCCTAGCAACCGGATACCCGAGACTCCGTCCCTCCTCTAAATCTGAGCTGCACCACATGAAAACTCCCTTGTCTTTGCAGTGTGATGTCCCGGGCAGCTGCCACGCCATGTGTCTCTTCTGGAGAGAGTTCTGAAACAGACTTTTAGAAACAACAACACAGGAGAAAAAGACCCAAAGCCAGGCTTTCCTGCAGGCAGTGGGCTGGGGGGGCCTGTCTGAGGTGAAGGAGGTGCTTCCAGTTCCAGCCTCCCCAGCTTTAGGTGACCCCCGGCAGACAGACTCAGGTCTGTGAGCCTCAGTTATTGCTCGGTAAAGATGAGGGACCCCCCCCCGAAGGTCCCTGACAGCACAGAATCCTCTGAACCCCCAAAAGCAAGATCATCGAGTGACTTTAAGACCTCAGCCCAGAAAGAAGGAAAAAACTCAGAGCTGGAAGAGAACCTCCCTCTTTTTACAAGTGAGGAAACTGAGACTCGGGGGATCCAGGTCACCAAAGCCTCTTATTCCAAATGCAGAGAGGGCTCTTTCTCCTCCATCTCATTCCCTCAGGACAGTTTTCTGAGCGGGAAACAGAAGCCTGGAGGGGACTGAACTTGACAAAACCTTCAGGAATCATTCATTTAAATCTAGAAGGAGCCTGGGAGTCTAAATCCTTCAGTTTACAGGACAATGAGTTTTAGGAAACTGAGGCTCAGGGGAGGGGACTGTACGAAATCATCCCACAAAAGTAGGACGGGGCTGTAAGGACCCCAAGGGATCCATTGCTCTGCCCTGCGGCGATGTTCAGTCATTTCAGCCCTGACAGTTTTCTCGGCAAAGCCGCTGCAGTGCTTTCGCCATTTCCTTATCTCATTTGACAGATGAGGAAACTGAGGCGCAGAGACGGGGAATCCACGCGGCCCGGGGCCATATGGCTGAAATCTCAGAGGTAGAACGGGAAGCCAGACCCCCGATCTGCGGCCCTTTCTCCTCCTCGGCCCCCGATTCTCCTCAAATCTGATCCATTTTTAAAACTGCCCGTAAAGTCGGCCCCGAGAACCGCTTGGGGATCTGGCTCGGGAGGAAGGCCCTGGCCGCCAGGACCCCTCCCCGCCCCCGGACCCCTCCCCGATGCAGCCGCACCGGTGCTCTGCGCAGGGATGTGCTCTGCAGTTGCCAGCCCCATTCCAGGCCTGCTCCAGTCCGGGCTTTCCCTCCAGCCATACTATTAATATGGGCTAGGATTAGACAAATCCATCCTCTCCCCCTCTCCTCCCCCACCCCTCCACCTTACAGGGCGCAGAACCTTCCCAGCGCTCGCTCTCAGCTTCCTGCTCGGGGATCTCGGGGTCCGGGGTCCAGCCTCCCCCCCCCCCGGCCAGATAAGCAAGGGCTCGGGCCCTGCCGGACTCCCTAGGAAGACGATCCCAAGGTCCAGGAGTAGCCCCTCCCCACTTCCCCAGAGACTTGGGCCCTTCCAAAGCATGGCCAGCCTGGCCCAGACTCTTCCCACAGGCTCCCCTCCTCCCCGGCAGGAAGGGGGGCAGCCCAGCCACAATCCCTCCGCGGCTTCCAGCTGAGTCCTTCCACCACCTCCCATCTCTGCTCTCACTTCTCCCACATCCATGTCCCCACAACCAGGTCACTCCCCAGCTCAAGAAGCTCCGGGGCTGTCCCGGCCTGCTCTGGCAAAGCTTCACGAGTGCAGCCTTTCTTTTCTATTCCCTGGCCCAGAACTTGGCCTCCCAAACAGGGCATCCCCTGCCTCTGGGCCCGGCCCAGAACTTGGCCTCCCAAACAGGGCATCCCCGGCCTCCGGGCCCGGCCCAGAACTCGGCCTCCCAAACAGGGCATCCCCGGCCTCCGGGCCTGGCCCAGAACTCGGCCTCCCAAACAGGGCATCCCCGGCCTCCGGGCCAGGCCCAGCTCAGGGAGCGCAGCCAGGTGTGGGGGCCACGCCCCTGCCCATCACCCCCAAGTCCTTCTCTCTATCCCCAGTGTATCTGCTTTCTCAGGGAGAGCTGGAGAGCTCTCAGAGGCCCTGATTTGGGCAAAGGAGGAAACAGGTTGGGGGGGGGGGTTGTGCCCCACAGGTCGCCCCGGGGTGGGGTTTGAATCCAGGTCCTAGGATTTCAAAAACAAGACTCTTAACTTGGGGATTTTCTCCCCACCCCAAGCTCCCGGAGGAACAAAGCCCATAAGCTCCCTGTGGATGGGTCCCTCCCTCTCTCCGAGGCCCTGGGCACAGAGCAGGAATCAGAAAGCATTTGTTCATCGTTTGATCTGCTGGGAGTGAGCCTTAGGGTCTGTAATAGGAGCTGACCTCGGGGATGGGCTCAATGAGCCAAGCCAAGGAGTGGCTCAAAGGCTAAGTGGGGGCCAGACCCCTCTGGAGGGACCAGCGGCACTAAGGCTTCCCCCTGGCCCATCATTGCTGCCCAGCACGGCAGGCCCAGGGATCCAGGCACAGCTCGCCACCAAGCCCCGTCAGAATTCCTGGGATCACTAGATCCCTGCCTGGAGATTCCCAGGGAATCTCTGGATCCCTTGGTTCAAATCTCTCATTTTTTGAGGGAGGGAAACTGAGGACCAGGAAAACTAGTGTCTGCCCAAGACCCCATAGTTGAGAAGCTTAAAAGCCATATTTGAGTCCACATCCATTCACTCCTAAAGCATTTCCACTTCCCAAGCTGCCTTGTTTTTGGTAACCATGTGATTTACCCTGTTTCACTTAGAACCCCCCCCCAACACTCCATCCCCTTCCCCTTTTAATTAAAATCACTAGTTTGGAAACCCCTGTCCTGGGCCAGTATTCCAGCATGTGGGGGAATCAAAGAGCAGATGTGAGCTGCAAGCGTGTTCACTGTACTGAGAAATCACCCCCAAAGAGGGCCAGAAGCAGGGGCTGAGATCCATCTGCTCTCTAGGAGCTTCCCTTCACCCCGAATCAAACCTGCCGGCATCCAACAAAGGCAGAGCATCCTGGAGGGCTCCCTAGCCTTGGGCGTCAACAGCTGCTCAAGGGCTAGCCATCCTCTCCCCCTGCCCCAAGTGGCTTCCAAGGGCTCAAGGGCCAAAAGGCAGACGGCACGAAAAAGATTTTCGGAGAGTCCCGGTTCTCGGTCGGCAAGGCCGCCAGTTCGATGCCCCAGCCTGGGGAGATTAAGCGACTTCCCCAGGATGGAAAGCGCCAAGGCGCCATCCTAACCTGGGCCTCCCAGGCTCAGGGGCAGGTTCTCAGTCATTAGGTGACAACACGGCTCCATAACCAGAGGAAAAGGAAAGGATTTTGTGACTTGTGATTCTATTTGCCATTTAATTTGAGAAAAAACTCAATTTCAGGAAGGACTGATCAATCAACCAACAAACTCTTAGTAATAATCCTTTCATACTTATAACACACTGGCCTTTAGGAAGGGTCTCTTCCCAATGGGGGTTTAAAGCTGAGCTCCTCCAGGAGGTGCCCGAGTCCCCTCTTTTCTAAAGGGGGTTCTAGGGGTTCTAACAAGAGTTTCTGGTTCTTAGCCTTGAAATTTAAATCCTGTGTTGGTTTTGTGTGTGTGTGTCTGGGGAGGAAGAGATATTGGGGGTGGGTATGTATGCACACATGCATGCGCTCTCCTGGATGGTCAGAGAAAACCCTTTCTGCTCAACCAGCTAGAAAAATGGTTAATTTTCATCATCACACCATAAAGGCAGCCTCAACTCCCACAGAACAGACCGTGTGGAAAGCAAATCAATACAATTTGCAGCAAGGGCCAAAATGTCATTTAAATGGACAAAATGACTCTTTTTCTCTCAGCAAAGTTGGGAGGATGATGGCCTTGTGAAAGAATCCCCTCATAGAAATATACTTAATTCTGTAGTAAGCCCAAAGGCCACCTTACAGAATACATATATATGAAAAAATATGTGTTTATGTATATATAGATACACATATAGATACACAAATATATGTGGTATGCATGTGTGGGTGTATATAATAAAGCAAACCCTGGATTCTGGTTCTTTTTTTCCTGAATTCTTTTTTTAATTTTTATTTTATTATTGTGGTTTCTGGCACATAGAAGTGCTTAATACCCAATGAATGAAGGAGTTCCCACCCTCTTGGTTCAGAACTGTGAGCAGAGGGAGCTCCTGGTCTAGCACTTCCCAGGAACTCGGAAATCAGGCACTGATCCTATCCACAAGCAGCTCCTCTCTTCTCTGGTCATCATTTGAAAAGTTGAGTGATGGGAAATGGTCTTTGAGGATAAAAATCTGCCGAAGCCCTTGTAGCAAGTGATGCTGCCCTGACATCCCCAAAACCATGTGCAACAGAAACTAGGAAGGACCCGTCTCGCTGACTGGTGGACCAGTGGGGCTGCTCTATTATTATTTTAAACTATTATTATTATATGACAAAGCAGGGATTTGGACCCAGGCCACTCTTGTATGAGGTCTCTCTAATATCGTGTCCAATTCAACAAGTTCTTAATAAGTACCTACTATGTGCTAGGCCAGGTATCATGAATGGCAATAAGCAAAGTGCCTGATAATACAGTAGAGACTTAATTATTATTACCTATTGACTGACTGAAAATGAGTGATTGCCTTTTCAGCCTAAAGTTCCATCCTCTGTAAAAGGAGGAGGAAAGATCGGATCAAGAGCCTTTCTCACTCTAGACCTGTAATTTAGGAATTCACCCAAAGATAGAAATGGAAAGATTGACCATCAGAGCAAAATGAGAAAACATACGTACGTATGCATGTATAAACGTGTGTATGTCCATGTTTGTGTGTGAGTGTGCGTGTGCTCACAACATGTGTATACGTGAAAAGTTCTTGACACTCTCATGAAAAAGGAAATCGATCCGCGTGGGGCTCAGTCGATTGGCTTACTGACCAAATGTTTGGAATAAAAGTGTGGGGGAAGCGCTCGCCCCCGGGCATAGCCAAGCTCCCAGTGCCCTTCTGCACTGGCGAGCTGACAGCCGGCCATGTGTTGGCCCTATTAGGACGGAAATAAACGCTGATCCCCCGGGATGTCCCCCCTTGGCCAGAGGCGCCCCTGATTTCTCTGGGTCTGTGCCCTGAAGGATGCCAGCTCTGGCAGTACTTAGAGCCAAAAGGTCTTGGGCCAGCCACGGACCTAATCGTGGGAAAGACGGAGGCCGGCAAAGAGAGGCTGTGATCCACATGGGCTGAGAGAAAAGCCAAATTAATGGAATCCAAGATCCTGTTAAACGTGAAAGAGAATTCAAGCTCATATTAAGTCCTTACCAGGGACCAGCTCCTACAGAGACCAGAACAAACCAACTCTTGCCCTCAAAGAATGGAGCTTCGAAATTCAATGAAAGAACCAAGATGAAGTCACAGGGAAAGAGGAGTGGCATTCTGGACCTGGAGGGAGGAAGACCTGGATTCAAAAGCTCCCTGTCAATCAGGCCTTTGCTAACATCTTGGGAATGTCCCTTCTGTCCCCTGACAGCCATGTCCATTCCCGGCCCCACCATCTCCCACCTCTAACCCCAGCCTGCTGCTTGCTCTGCCAGCCTCAGCTGTGCCCGCTTGCCCTGGCATCGTGAGCCTCCTAAAATCCAGACTACGGCAGCTCTTATTGGTTTCTCTACAGTAGCAGCGAGCCCTTGGTCACCATCAGCATCAAATAGAAAACCCTCTGTTGGAAGCAAAAGCCCTTCACATCCTGCACAGGACCTTTACACCTCACACCCCCTCACACACGCTCTGGGATCCGGGGCTGCTGCCCCCCTAGCCTTACATACACCCTCACGACGACATCATCAACGGGGAAAAAAACACATCAGGAAACTAAAGGAAGCCAAAGGCTGAGCCCCTAAAGATGAAAGAATAGGAAAGGGATCCGTAGCTGCAAGACAGTTATAGAAGCTTTTTTTCAATGGTAGCAAGAAGCTGGAAACTAAAGGGATCCCCTCTATCGGGGGGCAAATTATGGAGTAAAAATGCAAATAATGTAACCTTATTGTGCTAAAAGAAAGGCTGAAGGGGAGAATTTCAGATAAATATTGGACAGTTCGCTGAACTGATGCAGAATGAAGGGAGCAGAACCCGGAAAATCTTTTGTACCCTAATAAAAACAACTTTGAAAGGCTTCAGAATTCAGATCAGCGCAGGAAGTGGGCCACTGCTGGTGCCCACTTTCACCTCCTGGCAGGGGCAGGGGCCTTAAGCTGCAGAAGGAAACCTCCATGTTTGGATATGGTCAATGAGGGAATTTGAGTTCACTGATTATGTCTATCAGGGTCTTATTTTTCTTTAGATTTAAGGTAGGGGAGATGAGGAGAGAAAAATAAATGCTTGTTGGCTGAAAATAAAATCAATTTAAAAAAATAAAAATGAAATATTTCCAATATGTAATGACTACATTTGGCTCCAGAGCTGAGCCATAAGATAGGTCTTTCTTGACTTTTTCTGCACCCATAGAGAATTACAGATATCAGATTTACAATTAGGAGGGAGGGTAATTTTACTGAACAATTTCTATTTTGTGTTCTTTGTTGTAAGGGAGAGTTCTCTGGGATAGGGGAAGAATCATGAAATATATGAAATGGAAAAAAATAAAATATATAAAATGAGTTTTTAAAAAGCTAAAAGGAGGGACAGCTGGGTGGCGCAGTGTATATATACAGCACCAACCCTGACATCAGGAGTACCTGAGTCCTTAACTTAACACTTAACACTTCCTGGCTGTGTGACCCTGGGCAAGTCACTTAATTTTTAAAAATTGCCTCAACCAAAAAAAAAAAAAAAATTAAAAAAAAAAACAACTAAAAGGAGCCAAGTCATCTTCCTCCTTAATGTGAATAAGACATGTCCGTGGAGAAAATGACTGAATGAGTAAATGAGATTCTTTGGATTTCATCCAAGTTTCCCTTTTTCCATAAATGAGTCTGTAACTGTTCCTACTCAGGAAAGATACTGACAAGCCAGATGATAAGGAAAAGTTTACAAGCCTTTTCTTGTTAGTCAATCTCTCTCTGTCTCTGTCTCTCTCTTTCTCATACACATACACACACACACACACACACACACACACACACACACACACACCATTAGAAATGACACCTGGTGGAACATCTCCGCCGGCCTTAGGACGATTCACCAGATTTTGGGAGACTGAGCCGAGCTTTGTTTCCTAACTTAGGCCCCGGGTTCAAAGCTGCCTCTGCACCCGGGACGGATGCCCCCCTGCTCCATCCCTCTCCCCCCGTTTCCAGTCTGGCAGGGGCCCAGATGTGGGGAACTCGAAGATATTGCTGCAGCCAAGCCCGCAGGAAGGCTCTACCTGATGGCTGCTGGATGGGAGTGGGCAGGACCATGAGGACCAGAAAGCTGGAAGGGAAAGGAATACTCGTGCCCAGCAGAGCCGGCCCTGCTCTGGCCCGCAGAGGCGAGCCGGATGGGGAGGACGGGGAGATCCCCCTCAACTGAATGCGACTGTATGGCGTGTCCTGAGAGTACGAAGCTCGAGGTCAGAGCCAGCAGGGCCCTCCCCACTGCCTCTTATAGGTGAGGAGTGGGGGTCCCCAAGGGCAGGCTCTGTCTGCCCTCCTTTGTCTCCCCAGCTCTTAGCCCAGGTCCTGGCCCACAGGCGGCACCTAATCAAGCTTGTCGAAGATTCCAAAGCCTTGAAGGTCAGCATCTGGCCCTATCTATTTGTGTCCTCCCCAAAGGGGTCCCCGGCCATATCTCCTTTTGGTCCCTCCCTTACACTGATCCCTTCCCCCATCACCAAGCTTCAGAGGCAGGGGCTCCCCCTTACCTGTGAGATAAATCAGACTGACCCCCCCCAGAAGCCACCCTGAGCGGGGCACCTAAAGCCCATCGAGACCTGCTCCAGAAGGACAGCCCCTCACCCACCGTCTGTCCCAAACCATCCCCGTTCACTGCCCTCGGCATCCCAGCTTGGCCTCTCCTGGCCCTCCTACACTTCCCACATCCGGCCCCCTGCTCTCCCAGAAGGCCCAAGTCTCCGCCACCTGGAGGAGCCATCTCTGGTCCCCACCCCTGTCCTTGGAGCTCCTGATGCTGCTCCCTCTCACTCTATCTCCTGACCAAATCTAGCTGAGCTCCTGACGGTGCTCCCTCTTACTCTATCTCCTGACCAAATCTAGCTGGGTGAATGCCCACCGGGTGACCCTGCCTTACTGCCCACCAGGGGGACGCCACCCCAAGCCTGGCAGGACTGGCTTAGCTCTGCCCCTATTCCCAAGGCTTTAGCAGTGCCCGCCTGGCACACAGTAGGAGCTTCAGGATTGGAATCCAATCAGAATGGGGGATTTCGGAGCTCCGGAAGCGCCCGGGTGTCCCTGCAGGCCTGGATCTCAGCCTCCAAGTATGCTCGCTCACTCTCGGGGCTTCCTCAGATCTGGGGGCGCTCGCAGGGAATGCTGGCGATTCTTTATTCTTTCCTTGCCGTTCACCACGGAGCAACGAGGTGCAAAGTCAGACTTGGATCACTCTGTAATCCCTATGTGCCTTTAAAGCAATGATGCTGAATTCAGACTGAAACCTGACCCCCGAGCCACACCTCCGGTCCCTGTGGGCCCAGATGGACCTGGCTATACAATGGGAGACTAGCCCTGGCCCACTCTACTTTTATTGACTGTGTTAAATATCCCCCACTGCATTTTAATCTGGTTCTTGCATATCTGACACCTCTGCTTTATAGGGTCACAGAACTAAGAGTCAGAAGGCATTTTAGAGATCCAGCACCAGGGTCTCTTATTTTAAAATAAAATCTTATTTCTTTAAAATTTCTTTAAAACTTTGCTTAAAAGTTTTGATAGCTCTCATTTTCTTAACACTCTTGTTCACATTCGTTTCTGAATGTATCTACCCCCTCCCTTCCCCAACAAGCCATTCATGCCCATTAATAAAAGATTTAGAAAGAGATAAAATGGTAATTCAGCAAAACTTGCCAATATGCTAATAGTAAATGATCCATCATGGACTATGACACTAGATGCAGTATTGCGTACCCACAGTCCTCCACTTCAGCACAGAACCGGAAAGAGACTTTTCTCACCTGGACCGATGCTCTAATTACTTAGCAACTGCATTTCATACTTTGCTACTCTTTCTACTTCAGTCGTTAGAGTCATTTTCTAAACACTCATTTTACAGATGAAGAACTGAAGCTCAGGAGTGAAGTGAGTTAGTTGTCCAAGGACACAGAAGCAAGAGTTCCACTCAGGTCAGCCTGCCGGGTCCCTTCACAACTAGCTGCTTTCCCCTCCTTGTCACTAGAGAATGGATATCTAAGGGAAAACTTGGGCTTGGGACTGAGAAAGCTGGAGAACCGGGAGAACAACACAATGGCTCAAATATGAAAAGGAGAGCACCAAGATGGCAGAATTCCGAAAGATTGGTAAGGAAACACTTTCTGGTTGGCAGATAGTGGGCTGCAGGTATGGAAGGCTGCATACATTATTATGAGACGTGTCGAAATGTTGGTTTATTTTTAACAGGTTTTTCCCTCCTGAGAGAAAAAAATGCAGTATAAAGAATAAGTAAGCAAACAAACAAGCAAACAAATAAATAAATGAGTAAATAAATAAATACATAAATAAAGCTAGATAGATAAATAAGCAATATAAAGAGCAAGCAAGTAAATAAATAGATGAGTGAAGCAAGTAATATAAAGAAAGCTTTAAAAAAAAAAATGAATTGTACTCGAGAAGGGGATAATAGATAAATAGCCACAGCCAAACACTCATTCCCTCATATCCAAGCTGTTTCCCAGACCTGCTGACTTCCCCTTTGCAGCATCTCTGCAGATTAGACCCCCTTCTGCTCTCACGCCTGGACCACTGCAGTAGCTGCTGGGATGGGGGGGAGGGTCTGACTGCTTCCCATCTCTCCCCATTCTAGTCCACTCAGCCATCAAAGGAATTTTCTAAAAGTGCAGCTCTGACCTGCTCACCCCTACTCAATAAGCTCCAGCTGCCTTCAGGAGCAAATACCAAGTACTTTGCTTGGCATTCCAAGCCCTTCATAGCCCGCCCCTTCCCACCTCTGCAGGTTTCTTAGACCGGCCTCCCGGCCTGTCCTCTTGGAGCCAGTGAGTTTGGCTTCCTGGCTGACCCTCCGTCTCTCGGCTCTGGTCACTCTCTGGTGGAGCCCCTGTCTGAAACACCCTCCCTCCAGACACTGACCTCCCAGCTTCTTTTAAGTCCTAACTAAAATCCTACCTTCTCTAGGAAGCCTTCCCCTACCCCTCTTAATTCCAAAGCCTTCCTTCTGTTTATTGCTGCCTATTTATCTTGTATTGCTCTGTATAAATTTGCCCATTGTCTCTCCCTTTAGATTGTTGTCTTTTGCCTCTTTTTGTATCCCAAGCACTTGGCACAGGGTCTGGCACTCAGTGGTGCTTAATTAATGTTTACTGAACAAAACACTTTAGACATAAATACATTGGAGGGAGCCCAATATATTATTATTTATATTTTACAGATGAGGAAACTGAGACAGACAAAGTTAAATAACTTGTCTGAGATCAGACAACTATTCGGTATCTGCCATGTGATCTAAATTCAGACCTTCCAGGCTCCCAGTCTAACTCTCTGAACCACCTCGTTGAGTCTCCCTTTTATCCTAAAACTTCAGCGTGTAATTGTGGGAAGAGGAAAGGTTTGATGTGGAATGGGGCACCATAACATCACTGCCCTCACGGTGCCTTGAGTATTTATCCCTAGGAGCAGGACAGACCTTCCCCATCTCCTGATCAGCAAGAAAGGTCCTGGTAGAGGGGAGGGAGAGAGGAGATGTTCGCTTCTTACCTCACAGCCATCCAGGGGAGGCTGGGGACCGGGTAGGAGCTGGGGCTGAACAGACCCTCTCCCCATAAGACAAAAAAGTGTGGTTTCTGAAATCTACTCGGATCTCCAAAGGCACCGGGGGCTCGGAAAGGTATCTACCATCAAACCAGAAAATAACTGCTTTCAGGAACAGGCCAGGGATGGGGGTGGAGGAGGCCGGCTTCAGGAATATTTAACTGACCACAAAGACACTCAGATGGCTTTGATGTCCTATAGAGCAATTTTCCCATTTTTATTAACAGGTTAAAAATTCACAAAAAGAGCTAAGCTTGTTATCATGGTGGGAGGAGGAAAAACCAGTGGAGGGAAGAATAAGAAACGGAAATAAATGATAGCTAATAAGCAGCTTACTAGAGATATTTAGGATTCAGCGTTGGTCATACTGGGCGGATGGGCAAGAATCCCTCAGTCGAAACCCCCCAGGCCTCAGTTTATGCATGTTCAGCTTAATCAGACAAATGATACCTCTCTTAACTCAGGCTGACAAGTGGGTGGGTGACATCCTGAAACCAGTAGGGGCTTACAAGAGACTAGGAGGAAGCCCAGAGGCTTTCGTGGGGATTCTGGAAGTCAAACAACAACTTTTAGGATGGAGAAGCATAGAAGGATCGACTGAGAGTCAAGAGGTCCTGGGTTCAAATCCAAATTCGGTTGCTTATGGTCTAAGTTGAGCAAATCACTTATTTTTCCTGGACCCAAGTTTCTTAATCTGTAAATGGCAGGGTTGCTGATGCCTCCAAATCTAATGTCTTTAGGATCATTTTTCCTACTCTTGTCCCAAATTCTCCCTCGTAACCAAACAATCAAGAAGAGCTGACCAACTAACTCATGGACATCAACTGTATTTGTCCAGATGGTCACCTCCAACATCTGTAGCTGTTTGACTTCTGGACTGAATACTTGCATTCAGTTAATTTTCATGTGTTATGTGTATTACTTCAGGGACTGTCTGAAACAAATTTTGAAAAAACATAAAATTAACCAAACACGGAACAAATACAAAGGTTAATATTGAGTCCAGAAGTCACAGAGCTACAGATGCGGGAGGAGGCCATCAGACAAATCCAGTCAATCTCTATTTGTCGGTCAATGTTATAAGGGAGGACGTGGGGCAGAGAGGAGGATCCAGTGACCCCGGGGCCTGGCTGGGTGGTCAGTCAAGAAAACCCCCAATGAGGTCAGGAAGATTCAGACAGACTGAAATGACTGAACAACAACATAGGTTGGAGGGGCAGAGTTTGGACTCCATGGTTCCTTCCAGCCCTAAATTTAGGATTCCCAGGCAGCCTGAATCTGCTTCTCTCTAGAACCATAAAAATTCCACTTCCCCAACTTCCACATTCCCCCTTAATCATCATATAACTAAAGCTCCTGTTAGCACCCACTTTCAACTATCTCCATGGGGTTCAAGTAGAAGAATGGGGGAGGGGGAAGAAAAAGGAGGAGCCTGGTTGCCCCAGCACCCAGTCTGCTTCTCGTTCTGCTTCCCACAGTTACTGGGGGCAACCTCATCAGGGGCCTTCCCCTGGCTTTGGGAGCAACGGAAAAAGCAAGAGGGAAGCTTTGTTTCTGATTAGAAATTCAAATTAGAGGATGGGGAGAGAAAGGGGGAGAAAGGATCCCAGGAAGAGGATTTATACCTCAGACATTCAGGTCCTTAGAAGAAAGGAAGGTAAGGGGGAGTTAGATTAAGTGAAAAGTAGCAGAGGGAGGGGGGGTTATACCAAGAAACCCAAGTCCTTCTGGTCCTCAGAACTCCCCCCAGACATCCTCATCCTCCTCCCATATTGTCAGGGTCTGATTTTCCTTTCCTGAGCATTCTTCTTCCCCTCGACATGGACTCCATCTTCTTTCTCACTTAATAGATAACATTAATGAATTCCTTGGGGAGGATGGGGGGTGAGAAAGTCATCTTCCTGTCTTGTCCCCCCCTTTTTTTTGCTTGGCTAGGATGCTCTTGGGAAAGCAGCCACACAGCCTGGCACTGAGCCCTGGTATCACTGGTGGTTCTATAAGACTGGCCAGAATTCAGGTTCTGCCGGCCTTCCCCTAGATCTTGACTCAGAGGACCCAGGCCCTTGGGTTTCCCATCTGGAGAATGACTCAGTGGCCTCAAAGGTCCTTCACAGCTCCAAGAGCTCCGTTCATGTGAGGTACCTGAGGAGAACCAGGGGGAGGTGGGTTAGTCCCCACCCCCCAAATTAACACTGAGTGGGGCTCAGGACCTTGGGAATGGAAGAGAGTCAATCCTAGGGGATTGACCAGCTCTTTGGTTCCTGTCACTGCCAAGGGCCGCTACACCAAGCTGATGCTGCGACCCGGACAAAGAGCGCCAGCCCTGCCGCCAGAGAATCCCTGCTTGAGTCTTGTTTCCATGCTCAAATCATTCCTGTCCCTGGGACTCAGTTTCTCATCTGGAAAGTGAGAAGGCCGGATTAGCTACGGGCTCTCAATCTTTTCCAGGGCCCTTTGGCAGTCAGGAGAGGACTAACAGCACTTGCTATTTGTTGCCTGCATTTATAATGGAAGGAAATGTGAAATTTCATTAGGTAGTCTCGGAGGAACTTCCCCATTCTCCCTCTCCGATCCCTCCTGGATGAAATGAGATTATCCACAAAGAGCCTGGTTCTGTGGCAACGTGAGCCGGGGAGGCAGGATGGTAGGGACCGTGAGAGCAGGGACCAAGACTTATAAATATAATGAACAAATACACATAAGATTTAAGGTGTTTGTCCCAATCCCACCTCCGGGAGGCTGCAAACTCTACCAGCCGCTGGCTGGGCCAAGGAGAATAAAACAATGGCATGACTTAGCCACAGAGAGAAAGAACTCCCCACATCCTTGGGCACTGAGCAGAGTGCTTTGCTGTGGCCCGTGATCCGGGGGCTCCCTCCATAATGTCTGGCTTAGGCCTCATCCTGCAGCAGAGATGATAATCAATAGGTGCTGAATGAGTAACGATTGCATTTGGATGCATCTTATTTTCCACCTGTATTGTCGCAGCACTGACCAAAGTCTGGTGTGGAGGTCTCCTCGGGGCTAGGCGGTGAGTATAAAACCATTACCCTGGCCCAGCCTGCTAATGAGAGAAGACAAATTTCCCAGAAGTCTGATGACCAATAAGTGAATGAATGAAAAACGAAACAAAACAAAACTAAAACTGACCAAATATGAAGCCCTTACTCTATGTACCAGTCCCTGTACCGGGAACCGGGATGGGAACGCAAAGGTAAATGTGTGGCCATGGTGTGACTTCCCTGCAGTAGGGAAGTGAGGTAGAAGGTGCCCTTTCCAGAAGCCCTCAGACCAGCCTCGACTCAGGCTTGAAGAGTCATCTCAACACTGGGATGTTACGTGACTTTCATAAGGTCAAGTAAATAGTATCTTAGAAGAGGACCTGCACCCAAGCCTTCCCGACTCCATCAAAAACTCATGGAAAAGTTCTGCTAATAACAACAGCAGCTCACATTCGTAGCAAATTAAAGCTCGCGAAGCCTTTTTGTAAGCTAGGTCATCCCGTCCTCAAAATAAGCTTGGGAGTGGTCACTGTTATTATCTCTAAGTTACAAATAGGGAAACTGAGGCTCAGAGACATTGAGTGTCTTGCCTAGGACCACAGGAATAGAAATACCTGAGAGGAGACTCGAATCCAGTTGTGGACTCCACGTTCAGCACTATCCACTGCTCTACACTGTCAGCGGCTAGTCCTTTGTCTTGTGGACTCCCTGGCCTCCTTCCAATCCCAGCTCAGGTCCCAGTGGGTACAGGGCAATTTCTCTCGCTTCCCCTTGTAGCCGGTGCTTTCCTCCTCCAGCCCCACAAATTTCTTCGCATTTACTTTATGGCGATATTTCTAGGACCTGTGATTCCATGGGTTTGTTTTCTACCAATGTAAGATGGCACCCTCTCTGCAACCTAAAGTTATGGTCATCTGGCCCATTTCACACAGTCAGCCAGCAGATGTCTGAGAATTTAGAACTTTGCTTTTCTAGGCTTTGAGACCAGCTCTCCATCCATTAGGTCATGCTGCCTTTTTATGTTTTATAAATGCAGATTCCCCTCCCACACACACACACACACACACACACTATTTCACTGTTGAGAATAGGAAACTTTCATTGATCACTAGCAGCAAGGACAAGGTCTAGCACTTAGTAGGTGCTTAAGAAACATTGATGAATTAAATAGACCCTGTGATCCCACATTTGCCAGAAGGACGGCACAGATGAAAGCAGAGGTCCTGGAAGAACCAGGTCCTTCCTTCACTTGGCGGTTGTTACTGGATTACCCAACAAACGGGCCACGATAGATCGTCTCATCACCGAAGGGGCGATTCTCCACCCAATGATTCCCATTCAAGCCTTTCAGCAGAGAAAGGGCAGGAGGGAAAAAGAGGTGCTGCCACATGTGAGTATTTCATACCCTCTGCCTCCAAGGCAACAATTGGATTTAGGAAAACGTTGATCATTCATCCAGAGAAGTTCAAACAAATGCCAAACCTTATAAGAACCGAGGCAAAGGATTTTAGTGTGGAGATCTTTTATCATGTGACTTTTCTGGGGGGGGGGGCAGCAAACACATCAGGTAGACAGAATAAAAGGTCAAACCTATTTGTTATAAAAAAATCAACCTGAATGCTCAATTATTTACATGCAGAATTCCCCCGAAGCCAGGAGTGAGGGATGGAAGCATCCGCGAGTACATTGCTCTCCCCGATGGAATGTAAACTCCTTCAGACCGGAGTTATTTCCTTTATTTCTTGCCTTGTTCCTGGAACACTGTAAGCACTAAATACTGGCCAAGTGATGGATTCACTGGTGAACAAGTCTATAAACACCACTGGCGCCCTGAGCCATCAGGGGGACCAAGAAAGGCTTGGGATGCTGGGGGACAGATTCAGGGGAAGGCGTGGATTGATAGACAACTACACGTGGGTTGGAAGCAGCCCTTAGATCAATGTGATCAAAGGTCCCCTGGATCACTCTATTCCAGGAAAATATAAACATCCTGAAGGCAAGGCCATTTTTAAAAATTTGGCTTAATCTATACAGCACCTGGCACAGTGCCTGCAAGGACATGCTTTGCTAAATGGAGTTAGGGATTAGACAGCTGTGTTTCTCAATGTGGCTTTTTGTCTCTGAAATAAAGTAAACATGGTTAATATTAAGATACCTCAGAATTAAATTAGCACACTCCTCTGCTTTACAAATAATAAAATAATCACAATATCTGGCAGTTATATAGCCCTTTAAAGTCTGCAAAGCATCTTACAATAATATAGCCTTTTAACCTCACAACAATTCTGGGAAGTCAATGCCATTGTTAGTCTCATTTTATCTGTGAGAAAAGATTTCAAATCCGTAATTCAATTTACATATAGATAGAAAAATTCAGCACGGAGGAGCGCGAAGCGGCTATATAAAAGTCAGAAGGTGTCAGTTTGAAACCCAGCTTGACCACTTAATTCCTATGAGATTCTGAACAAATCGCTCCCCATCTCGAGTCCTCAGTCTCCTCATCAGGAAAGCTGAGGGTGTGGACATCCAGTTCTAAATCACCAACCGTGCACTCGCTCCCTTTGGCAGCCCATGTACAGAACAATGAGTCTATGAATGCCCAGTACCGATGGAGCAGAGGCAGGTGTAACGGAGGCTTTCAAAGCCCCACTCCCCTCAGTGATGGGGGACAACATGATGTCACGCTGCAGCTTGGATCCGCCTGGCCTTTTTACTTTGCTAGAAGGCACTATACTGGGTGGGAAAGGGGAGGGCAGGCTTGATCCAGAAACAATCGTGCTTTAAAAACAAAATCGGTCTAAAATGAGGGAGCTGGCTGGATTGGATGGTTCATAAGGCTCTGAATTTGACATAATTACACAGTACCTACAAGGATATGCTTTGTTAAATGGAATTAAGGATTAGACAGCTGTATTTCTCAATGTGGCTTTTTGTCTTTGAAATAAATTAAACATGTTAAATATTAAAATGCCTTAGAATTACATTAGAATACTTCTCTGCTTTACAAATAATAAAATAATCACAATGTCTAGCATTTATATAGCATTTTAAAGTTTGCAAAGCACTTTCAAATAATATATTGTTTTAACCTCACAAAAACACTGGTAAGTTGGTGCTATTGTCAATCCCATTCTATTATGAGAATCCAGGGACCCTAAGTATTAATAACACTTCTCATCACCTATTTATTTCTTGGGGCTGTTGTAGTCATTTCAATCGTGTGACTGTCACATTCTGTGACCCCATTTGAGATTTTCTTGGCAGAGGTATGAGAGGGGCTGGACATTTCCTTCTCCAGTTCACTTTATAGATGAGCAAGCTGAGATCACAGGATGAAGTGACTTATCCAGGGTCACACAGCTCGGAATTGAGGCCAGATTGGAACTCAGGAAGTTCTTCAGGCCTGGTGCTCTGTCCATAGTACCACCTAAAAATTCACTTATTTTTAAAATAGGCTTTCAACTTGGAAGAGAACTGCTTCCTGAGGTCAACATTAAGCACAATCCTTCCTCCTGTCACCTGACCTTGCTTGACTAATGTTGGTAGAGTCCAGCATCAATAACAGACAAAAATCACACATCCCCCCCCAATGCTGTCTGCGTACCCAAACAAACATTTCCTTCAAGGCCAAGACATCTTGGAGTGGATAGGATGGCTAGAAATAGAGTAATTCCCAGGAGTGATCAATGAAATATTATCTTTCCTTGTCAAAGACCTGAAATCACAAGAGAGTATCATAAAAGCCATTCCCCCCTCCAAAGAGTTTATTCAGCCTTCCATGAGGATTCAAACCCCAGTGGCAGAATTTCCAGGCTGGAACCCTAAAATATCCTCATGTAAGAGATGCTTCCATGACTGTTAGTTCAAATATAGGGAAGCTCACAGTCACATCCATACTTTCTGTTATACAGAGTAAGCCAAAGGCTGCTCCTTTATGCTATTTGAGAATTTTGTTGAAATGCTTTAAGAGGCTGGGATTTAAGACTGCTGGGGTACTGGGAAGCTCACTGCCCTCCCCCCTTCCCCAGCCCAGCCAAACAGCTCTACTTGTACCCATCGCGTGCCATTTCCCATCTACATGCCTTTGGCTGGGAATGACCCTCCTCCTCACCTTTTCCTCTAGGGACCACAAGCCATCTTCAAAACTCAACTTACATGTGCCCCATCCTATGGTAGAAGGTCATTCTGGAAGGCTCCTCCTTCTATATGTTGCCTCCCCATCCAATACAACGTTGTATTCATCTGGGTGACTATCTGACTTTTCCCCCATAGAGGAGAAACTCATCGAAATTGTTTTCAGTCCATGTGCCCTATACCTGTCCCAGTGCCCCTGACACATCAGAGGCACGATGAACAAGGTCAGTAAATGCCATCCATCTAATTCGTTCAAACAAAATATATCACTGACATGTTCTTATCTTAAGTAGACAAAAAGATCTTCCATTTTGTACGGCTCTATAAAGTTAAAGGCAGAGGGCCTAGATTCGGATATTTGGCTCTGTCACTGATGATATGCTTGAATCTGGGCAAAATCACTTGGTTTCTCCATCTGTGAAATAAGGGGGGGGGGGTGGCCTAAATGAGTTGACAGGGCCTTTCTAGCTCCAAATCGATGATTCCATGCTTAGCTTAAATCCAAATGAAAATCTTTGGAGAGGTGACCTTACTCTCACATTAATGGATCCAATTTACGGTTTTGGTCTTCATGTCCCTCAAAAATAGAGCTAATGTTTGCTGTCAGCCAATCAATATGTGCTGGACGATATTTGTCCGTCCCCTCCCTACCCCCTGTTTTGTTTTTGTTTTGTTTTTTCAAGTACAATTGGAAAATTCACTTCCTTGGTCTGGCTGTTCCCAAGCTAAGTGATCCCAGCTGTTCAGGAAATACCACAGCAATGAGCACACAACTGAAGATGGAAGAATCAATTGGGGATCCCGTCAGAGAGTTCATAATCTGCCAACTGGGCCTGCAATCCAACCCAGGGCATTCAGCATCTCCTGAGGAAGGGAAAACCCTGGCGTCCTTTTATCACCTTATCGCTTTCCAGGCTGAAACTCAAAGCTCAAGAATGCACATCAAACTCCCTCTAGAAGTTAAGTTCTCTAGGAGGTTCAGGTCCTCTCGTCCTGCCTTCTCCCTTCTCTTTTTCCATTCCTTCCTTCTTTCTTTCCTTCTTTCCTCCTTGACTTCCTTTTTCCTTCTTTCCTTCTCATGCATCCTTTCCCCTCCACCCTTTCTTTATATTTCCCCCAAATATAATTTTTGTTGTTATTGTTGTTATTTGAATTCATCAGACTTAATTTTGAGCTTCAACTAATAGTCATTTCTTGAGCCTTCTTGACACATCGCCTCATTTAATCCACCCATCCTCTTAGTCCCTCCCTCTTAATCCAGGAATAACAGCCACTAGAAAAGAGAATTCCTTCTCATTGAATACGACCCATAGGCAGTCACTTAAACTCCCCAGAACTGAGGACAGAACACCAGAAGAGCCTGAAGTCATGGCTGCCTTGGCTCCGGCCTTGGCTCCTCCCTCTCCAAGTCTGGCCTTTGAGCTACAGCTCCCTTGCCATCCAGGCTGCCATTCCTTCCCTTCCTCTTGGCCTTCAAATTCTATGACATGATGCTCCAACGCCATCTTGGATTCAGCAGTGTCAATTATCCACCCTGATATTGGAGACTTCTTCTAGACCTTCCCAACTGCCCATTCGCGACTCTGTCCTAAGGAAGGTCTTTCTGACTGAGACAGAACTGTCTCCCTACGTCCCCCACTCTTTGTTCTGCCCTCTAAGGTCAAGCAGAACAAGTCTGTTTAATCCTATCTAGAAGACAACCAAAATCTCCTGCCTGGTCTTCTCAGAGGCAGTGGGCAGGAGAGCGGATGATGTGCTGGGCCCTTGTTGGGAAGACTAGGTCTAAGTCCAAATTCAGACACTGGCTATTAGTTAATTCTCAGTCAGTTTCAGTTTCTTCATCTATAAAATGGGGACAATAATAGTCCCTACCTCTCAAAGTTCTTAAGAGAATCAAATGAAAGAATTGTCCAGCGCTCAGCCAATCCCTGACACAAGTAGGTGCTTAATAAGTATTTTTTTTTTTTCAGAACAAGCAGTCAAACAAGCACTTGGTTCCCACCCAACAAAGGATTATAAAGCAACATGGTTATTTTTATTAAACTATTAAATGAGATAATCCAGGTAAAACTATCTGAAAACCTTAAAGCAAAATGTAAATATTAGCTGTGATTATTTTATTATTATCATATGACCTGCTCTGTCCTCCCCTTACCCAATGACTGCCACCAGATTGGCAGCTCCAGGGAGGCAGAAACATGTACTATTTAATCTCAACTCTTTCACAGCATCTAGCACAAAGCTGGAGGCAGTAGGTCCTGTAATCAAGCCATTAAGCACCTACTAATCACCATGCCCTGGGATCAGTGTTGGAAAGACAAAACCAAAAATGAATCTCCTATTCTCAAGGAGCTTATATCCTAGTAGGGATATAAAGTGTGTGTGTGTGTGTGTGTGTGTGTGTGTGTGTGTGCAAAGAGAGATGGGAGATAGATGTTTTACATCTCTAGAAATGTGTTTACAAATTCACATTTTTTGTAGGTACACATTTGCACATGTGTGTGTATAAATGTGTGTATATTTATATACACATACAAACACACACAATACAGATATGCGCCTACAAACCAGATTAAGGTTGGGGACAGAGGAAATCAGGAAAGACTCCATAAAGAAAGTAAGATGGGAACTGAGTTTTGAAGGAAACCCGGGTTTTGCAAGCAGATCAGCTGAGAAAGGAAAGGATTGGTGGGGTGGGGACAGCCAGCAAAAAGGAATGGAGACAGTGCTACACATGAGAAACGAAGGCCAAGGTGGCTCAACTGAAAGACAAGTGACAGGGACCGAGCCCAGGATCTCATTAATAGAGGGATCTCTCAGATCCTTTTCAGCAACTTCAAAATCTGGAGTTAAATTGACTTAAAGTTGCATAATCAATAGGTAGCACAGGCAGGACCTAACCCAAGTCTTCCAGGCTTTGAGGTGTGATCTCTGTGTCTCTGTCTGTCTTTCTCTTTTTCTCTGTGCATCTCCCCTCCTTTCTCTCTCTTTCTTTGTTCCCTGTGTCTCTTTTTTTCTCTAACTCTGTATGTCTCTCTGTGTCTCTGTGTCTTTCTGTTTCTCTGTGTCTGTCTTTCTGTGTGTCTGTGTCTCTCTCTGTCTCTCTCTCATCTTTCCTCTTTACCAATACAGATGTGGGGGCAAGAATAAGAATTACAAGAAAGTGAAAGCCTTTGCCCAGAGTGGCTGAGCTGGTTCCTGTGACCGGCCGGATCTTTGGACACCTGTGTTGTGACTTCTCCCATTTTTGAACTTCTATGGCTTCCATTTCCTTGTCTGAGGGGTTGAATTAGACAGCACCTGAGGTCTCTCCTAAGTCTCAAGTTATGATCCTGGGAACCCAGCCAGGTCTCCCTGTGCTTCAAGCTTGGCTCCACATTATCCCTCCACCCCATTACGTCTCCATCTGGGGCATTTAATGTGGGAAAACTGTGCCTTTAAACTTTTTCCACTTGTCTCACTTCCAATGGCTCAATTCTCCAAACAAAATGTGTAGAAATAACAAGGCAACTCCTTTCCTCATTGTTGAGTCCCTTTTCCAGTAAGATGCAAACAGTCATTCTGGTAGCTAGACATGATAAAGCACTGTTTAACACTCAGCCTTTGCTCCAAGCTAGGAGAACTTTATACTGAACTTCTGAGAGTGAGAAAATGGCCATCCAGCTGACTTCCTGAACACAGAAACAAATAAACAAGACCCTGGGAGAGAAGTTATAGGAAACATGGCAGACCCAAAGCTCTACCTTCATTCAATGCCTCCATCACAAACATAGTTCCTGTCCTAACTTTGGAGACTCAGAAGAGATGCCCCAAAGCTATTGACCTGATTCATAAAATCCCAATCCATGTGCTTGAAGGAAGACATTCAGCCATTCATTTCTTCATCATTTCTCTAGGACCCTGTCTAATTAAATCCCATTTTCCAGCAGGTTAATCATTTTCTTTGCTCTCCTCTTCATCAGAAGCATTACGGTGCCTGGTCTGTATTGATTTACAATTAGCTCTTGAGATTTAAACCTTTTAATCACTAAGGGTGTCAGAAATGAATTACCAAGATACAGTGGTGATGGGGGCTGAGGGGACAGGAGAATAAGGAAGAAGGAGGCTGGAGTACAAAAAGGAGGCACTCAAGAGATGGAACTATGGGGAAATATGGTAGCGTGAAAAGAGCAATGGATTTGGAGTAAGGAGAGTCAAGCTCAAATTCTACCTTGTCTTTCCTACTTGTGTGATCTTGGGCAAATCACTTCATGTTTTTAGGGACCAGTTTCCCCGACTATAAAATCAGAGAGTTAGACGTGATGGCCTCCAAGATCACTTCTGGCTCTTGGTCTAGGAGCCTTGAGAAGCAAGGCTGTACAGTGGATAAAAACTTGGATAAAAAGGTCAAGTCTTTCTTCAGAAACTCACTAAGTGGAAGATATCAGGGCGGATGAGACTCGCTGTCCTGGAGGCGACTCTGGCCAGTCCTTAAAGTCTGAATGGAGAGAGGTCACCATGTGGACCGAATGATCCAGTGAGGGTACCGATAACTCACATTTATGATTAATTGTAGCTAATAACGAGAATGGACAAGCCTTAGCTTTTCCAAGTACTTTGTTGGTTGGCTTTGACTTAAGACTTTACAGTCCTGAGCCCTCCCGTGTGTCTTGTCTCACATCATAAGACCCTGGAATCTCAGAGGTGGAAGGGGCTAAAAAGGTCACCATGCGGTCCCTAAAGCCAAAAGGTTGAATCTCCTCCATGATCTATGAGGAGACCCACGTTGGCTTGAAGAATGGAAAACTCATTAGGAAGCTTTTCCTTTGCCTCAGTTTGGATCTTTATCCCCTTAATTTCCAGTCATTGTTCCCAGTTTTGCTTTCTGGAAGTACAGGGACAGCTTGGAGTGCTCTTCAAAAACAAGGCTCTTTCCAAATGTGAACACCCCATTTAGGTCTCCTCAAGTACTTTCCTCTGGACTAAACTCCACATTTCCCCCATTCCCTACTACCACCCGGAAAAATAGGAGCTCTTTGAGGGCAAGGATTTTTACTTCCTTCATTCATTAACTTATTTTGTTTTGTGTCCGCAACATCCCAAATAAAAGCCAACAAGAGTTTATTAAGCATTTAGCTGCTGGGTACCTGCCCAGCACCCACTGCTTTGTGTCCATTGCGCAAAGGTTTTCAGAAGTCTTTATTATTAGGAGGAATAACAGTGTGGTCAGTGACTTGCTTCTAGTCAAAAATAAGCTCCTATTTATGTGTCAGGATGGAAGGGAGGAATTCAACAGAACATTTCAACATGACCCTTTAACTTGAAGCATTTTGAAGCAACTGAAAGTCTGACAGACTTTAGGTGACCGAATATTACAATTTTAAGGGGAGGAGGGAACGCTGCCTTCTCTGTGCCCAAAGGAAGCTGCTTCATGGGATCCTAATTCTGTGGCTGGGAGGGACTTCAGAAGTCAGATAGTGCAATCCCCTCATTTTGCAAATAAGGAAACTGAGTTCTGTCGAGGGCAAGTGACTTAGAATCATAGACTATCAGACCTGGGCAGGATCACAGAAGCCAGCTAGTCCACCCTTGAAAATTTACAGATGAGGAAACTGAAGATAAAGAGGTCAAGTCATTTGTTCAAAGCAAATGGCTTGTTGCAAAGAGAAGGGTACTGGATTTAGGTTCAGAGAATTTTCAATGGAACCCTAGCCCTTCTTGCTAAGGTGACTGGAAAATTATTCCCTCTCCCCCTAACCCGCCTCATTCAGTTTCCTTATCTATGAAATGCAGAGGTTAGACTAGCTGTCCTAGGAGGTATCTTCCAGCTCCAGATCGAGGCTCCTCCCTCCAATCTTTCAGTTTGCTAACTCCAGAGTCGACGACCTCCATCCTATAGCACTCCCAGCATTCTCTACCTCCCTACCCTGACTACCAAGCAAATGCATAATGCAGAATCTGATTTATTAGATGTTGTTTCTGGGGAAAGACTATCATAAACTAACTTGAGGGGAGGAATTAGAAAGCATCTATTTTTATGCAAAATGTATTCCACAGTAAATCACCAGGGAGAGGAGAACATGATATAACAGGAGAAGCCAAAATATTTCCAAATGCTCTTACTTCATCAGAACTCATGTTAATCCAGCTCCATCAATCATCCTTCCTTAAATCAGTTTGAGCCTCCTCTGGGTTAGCAGGTGTTTAAAAACTGGTGGGACTGCTGTCAGAGCAAACAAGAAACTAGCATTTATCAGGAATCGGGCACATAGTAGGGATTTAAAAACAAAAGTGAGATAGTCTTTGCTCTGAATGAGCTCAAACTCTTTTATCTACACACGTCCTGATTCTTTGTGTCATAGTATTGACAGGTGTAGACGTAGAAGAGACCATCTAGTCTGGTGCCTTAATTTTAAATAAAGATGAGGAAACAGAAGTCCAGAGAAGGGACACAGGGGTAGTAAGTGGCGAGGTGCCATCTCATATTCATCAGATTGACTGCCATGACCGAAAAGGAAAAGGACAAATTCTGGAACAGGAGTCACAAATGCATTGTTGGTGCAGTTGTGAATTACTCCAACCATTCTGTTGAGCAATTTGGAACTACGCCCAAAAGGCTATAAAATTATGCACACCCTTTGGCCCAGCAAAATCACTACTAAGTCTGTATCCCAAAGAGATTAAAGGAAAAGGAAAAGCACACACTTGTACAAAAGCACTCAGAGCAACTCTTTTTGTAGTTGAAAAGAATTGGAAACTGAGGGGAATTAGAGGATGACTGAGCAAGTTGTGAAATGGAATACTGTTGTTCAGTGGGAAACAACAAGGGGGATGCTTTCAGAAAAACCTGGAAAGACTTACGAGAATGGATGCAAAGTGAAGTAAGCAGAACCAGAAGAACACTGTACACAGTAAACAGCAATATTTTATGATCACCTGGAAACGACTTGGCTCTTTTCAGCAACACAATGATCTAAGACAACAGTGAAGGATTTTTGATCAAAAATTCAACCCACCTCCAGAAAATTGATGACCTTTCAGTGCTAACTGGGGTAGTTGTTTTTTATTTTCTTTATTTTTCTTGTGTTTTCTTGGGTTGTTCTTTCTAGTTTGCATTAGCAACATGGCTAATATGGGATCATGACTACATAATCTTTGTCAAAGTGCTTGCCTTCATAAGGTGTGGGGAAGAGGGAAGACAGAGGGGGGAAGTTTAGAACTCAAAATGTAAAAAAAAAAATTAAATGTAAGTGAGAAATAATTAATGAAATAAACTTTTCTTTTAAATGCTCTTGGACTTGTAAGCCACTGTTGATTCCTACACACACACACACACATACACACTCTAGAATGTAAGCTTCCTGATGTCAGAGACCCTCTCGTTTTTGTCTTTATAATCCCAGAACATGGCACAGTTTTTGACACATAGTTTGTGTTTAATAAAAATTATTATTATTTTTGATTTATTACTATAATTATTATATTTATTATTGTTGTTATTGGTTTATTACTATAATTATGAATAATAAATTTTAAAATTATTGTGGGATACAAATAATACAATGTAATTATTATCATTTTTAGTCGTATCCAGTTTTTCATGACCTCATTTTGGAGTATTTTACAATTTTTTTTCCAGCTCATTTTATAGATGAGGAAACTGAGACAAACAGAATCAGAGTTAAACCAAATTTGAGACCACATTTTAACTCAGGAAGGGGAGCCTTGCTGACTATCAGTCTGGTACTCCGAGCACCATGGCACCCCCTAGTTTCTCAATATAATTATACTAATTACAAATGAAGGTACAATAGCATCTTTCCCCCTCTCTGAGCCTCAGTCTTCTCAGCTGTGTCATGGGAGGGTTAGAAGGAATGGCCTCTGAGGTACTTAATAACTGGAAATCTTTGCTATGATATTGTTGCTTTCCCTCCCTAGGCTGATCTGTGACCTAAAAGTCTCTTGGATCCTATGGCGTCCGAGGTGTCTTCCAGCTCCAAGTCTGTGTTTTTAGGATCCCTGACCAAATCCCCATAGCAGGGTCTTTTCTATCGCCCTCTTCCATCCCTCCAAACCAACTCAGAGAAAACAAGATTGCCACAGTTTCGGACCCCTGCTTCCCAGAGTCCTTCAGGCTACCTAGATTGTATTTAGTTCCAGCCCTGGAAAAGAATGGGGGCAGGTTGGAAAATATTCCTTTTCTAAGCAACACTCCCTTACTAATTTTGGTGAAAGGAAGGGCTTCAAACACAGCCTTTCCTAACTTTCACAGCACAGAGATAATAATATAACAGGTCGTCAAGTACACAGAAATAGCGGCTTGAAATGGCTGTGCCAGTTATAGGTCCTCACCTCCATCCTGTGCCAGAAATACCACCTGGCTCTTGAACCTCTGTGTGAACTGAGATAACTCTCAACAAAGCAGATGTTCAAGAGGCTTTGGATCCAGGCTTTCTCCCTTAACTTGAGTCTAATTCATGGAACAATTCAAAACCATATCGATCCCTTATACAATAAGTTATTATCAGCAACATTACAGTTGGAGTTAGGAGAGATCTGGATTCAAATCCAATTCAAATTCCTGGTCACATGCCTCAAAATGCTCTGAGCATCAGCTACCCTGCCTGTAAAATGGGAATAATTAACACTAAGGCTCCCTTCTTTGGGGGGCAAAGCTTTGGAAGAAGATCCTATTCAAATCTTAGAAGGCCAAATAAATAGGAGTTCTCATTCCATGTGAAATAGTGACTTCCCAGCATGAATTTAATGAATGGATGAATGTAGGAAAGAGAGGAACCTGGAGAACCACCTAGTTTAACTCCATTTCCCACTGCATATTCCAGGTAATTGAAAGCCCTGATAAAAAGGTGTTTTAAGTGAGGAAGGGAGATATTTGACTTAAGGTGTACGAATTATGACAAATTTCAAACAGATGCTTCGGCTCCTATTTCGGCTACTTTCACATCATACAAAGAAAAAAGGGAATGGGGAAGTCTGCCTCTAATTCCAAGGATGGCTTTAAAAACAAACTTCATTGATGGGTTTTGTTTCTACATGACAAACATTTACAGAAGAACCCCACTTGGTGAGAGGTTTCAAAATGAAGTCAGAGTCACATAAAACTAATAGTGGTCCCCTCACCTCAAGGGGATGCCTTATTTCACATCTAGCTGATGTGAAATGCCCCTTCCCCATTTAAAATCCCCCCAACTAGAGAGGATGGAGCCCAGAACTTAAAGTCAGGAAAGGCAGGTTTGGGACTTCCTTGCGATACTTCCTAGCGGGGTGACGAGCAAGTCCCATGTTTCTTCATCTATAGAATAAATGAATTTCCTCCATCAACCCAAATCCCTAAGCCCAAGGACTACAGGAAGACAGGTTTTCTGATCATTCCCCAGATCCAAAAGAGAGCAGAGAAGCATTGCCCTCGTATCGCAGCCTCCTGGCACATAGTAGGTAGAATAAATGCTAGTTGGTTTATAGATATTCTTCTTCAGCCTCTCCTAGCTTCATGTGGGTAATTGGGAAGTAGAGCAAGGGAGAAAAGGCAGATAAAAAGCACTGCAGCATTAGCCCATCCCCTGCCTCACAGCTCTCTGTATACTATATGGCATGTCCCAAAAGTCTTGGTGCTTTTTGTTTGAAAGCAGAGAAGGGCACTGAGACTTTAGGAACACCCTGTACTTCTGGCTCTATAGTCGGAGGATTTGAGTTCAAATTCCAGGTTCTCCCATCTCCAACAAGACCTTAGGCAAATCACTTGCCTATAAAATACAAGGCATTTGGCTTCTGAGTTCCATCAGCACTTAGGGCTCGACACATTTCTTAGTCAGCTGCTTCCAGTCATATTCCATTCTCTGTAACCCCATTTGGGCTTTTCTTGGTAGAAACACTGCAATGGTGGGATATTTCCTTCTCCAGATCCTTTTACAGACAAGGAAACTGAGGCAAACAGAGAGAAGTGACTCGACCAGGTAATAGACACAAGACAATAGACAATAGACAAAATCAAGTTTTGTGTCTAGATGTTTCAAACCTCCATATTCTTGGCCCTCCTCAAGGTCAAGGGCTGTGTCAAGGTCAAAGATTGTCATTTGTGTCCTGTAGCCCTTGGGCCGAGCACAGTGCATAGTAGGTATAAGCTGACACACAGTAGGTGTGAGTGGTCCATGAGGGACTTGAGTCCGGTCCTGCTTCTGCCATTTGTCCTGGTGATTTCTAACAAGTCACTTCTTTCTAGGACTCAGTTTCTCCATCTGCCAAAGGCAGCACCTCTGTAGTCCCTTTTAGCTGTAAATCCCAGAACCTACGAACACGAGACTATACCCAGATTCATCTTTTTTCTCGCTGGCACGTGATCCTGCCACATGTATTACTTTCCAAGAATAACCATGAAAGAAATGAAATATACAAAGACAGACGCAAAGTCTTATTGGCTGATCTCAAAGCTAGCAATCCTGACCTCCTTTCGAGCTGCAATTCTCCTGTGGCTGCAGTAACTGGGCAAGTGTTAATATTCCTGCCCAGGCAGCACCGCAATGTAGGCTAATGGAAATCTAGGGAAGTGGGGGAAGGGCGAGGAGTTCTTCAAAAGCTCGAAAAATTCGATTCCCCAGCAGAAACTCAGCAAACTGGGTGCAAAGCCTGCTGGGTCAGCCCGGGGAAATTCTCCTACTCAGGTGCCCGGGGGCAGATGGGCAGCGGCTACTCCACAGATCTGGGTCACTTCCCGGTGGTAGGGGGCAAGCGACCAATTACTGAAAAAGTCATTTTCATTTTTCAAAGCAAATTTTATCGATATCTTTTGTTTTTCTCCATATATATTTGCCACAGTAGTCTTCTCTGGGGATCAGCCCTCATAATTAAATGCTTAAAAGAGAACAAGAAAAAGAAATTTCATAACAATATATCAAAAGTCATGTCCCATGCATTGTCCCACATCCACAGGCCCCCATTCGGAGAGAAACCGAGGGATGTGTCCTCTCATAATGTTGCTTTGGAAGTAAACATGGCTGTTATTACTTTATTATCATGATTGAAATAATAATGTGTATATGTATATAGCACCTGGGACAGTGGTAGTGCAATGGATACAACACCAGGCCTAGAGTCAGGAAACCTGAGTAATCCCACCTCAGATACTTTCTAGCAGCGGTTACCTGGTCGAGTCACTTCTCTCTGTTTGCCTCAGTTTCCTTGTCTGTAAAAGGATCTGGAGAAGGAAATATCCCACCATTGCGGTGTTTCTACCAAGAAAAGCCCAAATGGGGTTACAGAGAATGGAATATGACTGGAAGCAGCTGACTAAGAAATGTGTCGAGCCCTAAGTGCTGAGAATACCGGGAAAGACAAAGAGAGAATCCCTGTTTTGGAAAACCTTACCAATGAGGGAACAATGAGGGAAATAAAGTTATTTAGCTAAGAAGAAGACGGTACGGATGTCTCCAAGGCCAGGCAGAGAGTGACATGAGTCACTGAGTGTTCTTGACTAGGACGTGGCAGGGTAGGAGTGGGGAAAGCTGGGAAAATTGATTTGATGAGGACTGGAAACGAGCACAATTGAAATAAAAAAGGGAAATTCTAGGGAGGAGACAAAGTGTTTTTCACTGGCAGTGGGAAAGGAAGATGGACAGAACACAATGACCCTGTCTCATTAATTTCCCTCTAATTCAGATTCATTTCTAAGCAAAATTGGATCTTGGGAATGTTTAATTCTAACGAGCTTATCTGTAACATATTGGGCAGCTAGAGAATAGGAAAGAGCTGAATTCAAATCCTATCTTAGACACAAGTAGTTTTATATAGTCTTGGGATGTCCTTAAATCTTTCTCAGCCACAAAATGGACCCAACGGCCTCTTGGGGCCCATTCTGATCTAAGTCTATGATGCTACAGTTGAGGAATCTTGAGCCTCTCTGTCTCCATCCAGACACAAGAGACAAAAAGAAATACTTTTTTTTTAAAAGCCAAGCCATTCTGTCTGGCTTTTGCTCCAAGGATGTGGTAACTTTAGATTTAAAAAAAAAATCTATCCTTATGGGAGAGAGATTCTAGCCTGGAAAACCTTAGCGGTCTGGAGCCAAGAGGACCAAGAGATTCCCTCCGCAGCAGAGAAAAGCTCAGAACATCAGCAGAAGGCACTGGTGGTCCTACTGTGTTGGGAGACACAAGTTGCTCTGTTCCCAGGTATTCCTGATGCATGTGGCCTTCCTGTGGGGGCCTTCTGTGGGGGCTTTGTCCACTTGGGAGAGAGTGAGCTTGAAGGAGGAATATTCCCAGGCAAATTTTCTTTCTAGATTTTTTTATTAAATGGTTTTGCTTTGAAATATATTCTAGTTAACTATTTAAAACTATTTTTAGTTAACTATTTTTAAAAATCCATGCTAATAGGGGCTCAGACACTCTGATTTGTATACCCCCCTCCATTTATGAAGCAGCTAAAGGGCTAGAGCCAATTGGAAAGACATTCAAAGAAAGAAGTGACAGGTCTCAATGCCTGACATTATATGCAAGCAAAGACAGATGATTCTTGCCTGTCCCAATTAATCCTGTTATTCAGCAGAAGGGATATGGTCTGAAGACCATTAAAATTATATTTCAAATTATTTTTTAAAAGAATACATTTTCATCGTGTTTATTTTGTTTTTATAATACTTAAATTTCTCTCTCCAAATTTCTCAATAGATATTCCAAGAAGCCCCAGGGAATCTCTGAGCAGCATATGTGGGAGAAGGCCTTTCTTGGGAAAAACCCAATTTACCTCCAGCTTCCTTCTTAATGAGGTCACAGGTGGGGCAGTGAGTCTTTGCCTAGCTTCCCCCTCCAGCTCCTCCTAGGAGCCTATAACTAGCATAGCCCCATTGCCTAGAGCCAATACTGTCTGGGTAGAAGCGGGGATCATGGATCAGAGCTCACCCAGCTCTGAACTCGGCCAACTTGGGGGTGGGTGGGGGAGAGAGACGCTCCCAGTTTCCTCAGCTCAGCAGCTCCGATCTAAACTCAGGATGAAGGTCAGCGTTTCTCTCCTGGCTTATATGGCCCAAAGATGAAAGCCAGATCTGATTAGGCGGCCATCTAATCCTTGGTACTTACTATGGAAAGGAATTGCCTACATTTCAAATCTTCATTTAGTCCATGGGACTAAAACTCCCCTATCTCTTATTGATTAATTCTTGAGATTGGCTTGGATCTCAGCTTATGTAGATAAGTATTCCCAATCATTAAAGAGGGATTTATTTCAAAAGCCCAGCTCAAGGGCTCAACTTCCAATCAGTCCGGTCAGAAGATATAACTCTCTCCTCCAAGCCTTGGAGGACTCGGCAGCCGGTGCATATTCCCTTCTACCTGTGATTCGCGGAATCGTCGGATTTGAGACCCCAGAAACTGCCTATTTTAACCCCGCCACGGCCGGACTCCTCACTATGCTGCATCCAGTGAGTCGCTGTCCACTCTGCTTGAAAACCTCCAAAAGGGGATCCTTCAACAGCCCTTGAAGCACCTGTCTCACTACTAGGTGGGGACGTCTTCAAGAGCAGGGACTTTAGCTTATCCATCTCTATAAGTCTCTCAGCTCCATGTATCAACCATTAACACATCAACATGTGGCAAATCAAAGTATTTCTTAAGCTCTGCTCTAAGCTCCATTGCGATTTTCCAAGGGATACCCAGTCCCGACTTCATTCTGACACTGTAAATGGGTTTTCCCTCCAAAGCATCTAAGTTTGTGGAGAGAAATTACTTTCCATTTCGTCTTCGCAGATCTGGCACTTGACACATAGGAGATGCATGATAAACATATGCTGAATTGATTTGAATAATACAACTAGAAAATCCTCAGTGGCATTTGAAACGCTCCATAGCACATCTCCCATCTACCCTTGCGAGCTTCTCTCAGACTACTCCTGTTCATGGATTTTCCATTATATCCCAAACAGCCCATCCACTATTCTGAGTTCCATCCTTTGCAGAGGTGGTCCTGTCTTCAGACTCCACTTTCTCCTCACTTCTACCTTTTAAGATTCCCTACATTCGTTCCAAATCGAATGTTACAACCTAAGTTGAGACTTTCCCTCATGCTCCAAATTTTAAATACTCTAAATCCACTAAAATTGCTGTGTAGAATTCAATATATTCTCTCACAGTAGAATGTAAACATTAGAGACTGGTTATTTCATTTTTTTTCTTCACATCCCTGGTATCTAGCAGTGTTTTGCACACAGGAGGCATCTAATAAATGTTTGAAAAATTATCAAGCCATTTATGAAACACTTGCTGTATGTCAGGAACTGTGCTAAACTTTGCAGATAGAAAGATAAAATTAAAACAATTCCTGCCTTCAAGGACCTCCCATCTCATTTAAAACGAAATGATTTACACACCACAAGAAATCACTCCTGAGAAAATTCTAATCAGATTCATCAAGGGCAAAGATTTCCCCAAACTAGCCCGAATTCTAAAAGTGCAACCTTGAAAATCTCCAAGAAGGTTGCTGCCTTCAGGAGAAGTTGGGCCACTCGCTGGAGACTTGTTTGAATCCCACGGCTGCTTTCGTCTGCCCATTTGCCGGTTGCCCAACATTATGTTAGAATAGGCAATTATGAGATTTTCCCCAGAATGGGGAAAACACAAGTAAACGCCAACCATTGGGCTCCATTGTGTTCCACAATGGAAAACTCAGGCTGTTTGCTTCTTCCAGATGGAGCGCCAATAATTTATTCTAAGATAAGCTGATCACGATCCCTTGTTATTTCCTACTGTGAAGTTGATAGAAACACACATGCGTGTACCTACATACAGAAGATAAGAGTAAACAATTAATTCTCCCGGGAAGTCCGGAGGCACACATGCTTAAACACACTGGAGGCCGGTGTAATGGGAAGGGAGGCTCCACTGGCACCGAGCTCTCTTCCTCCACACTCCTCCATTATCTAATGAAAAACAAAAGGAACTCCTCCCTCCCTCCACCAGGCTTTTCTCTCCTATCCTACCCTCATATCTTGCCCTGGAGGATTACCGAGCTTTCTAGCCATCTGGAGCCTGAGAAACTCCAATGTGCCCATGACATCTGCAAGCTTACAAAGTGGATCTCGGATGATTCACAAGTGTCCCAATTACTGGAGAGAAGGGGGTGGGGGAGTGGGGAGAGGAGGATGGGACCGTTTCTGTTTTTCCTTCTTTGTTGATAGGTTACCCATCTTTCTGAGCCTTCTAGAGTTTCTGCCTTATTGAGATATGCGAAGTGAGAGGGAGATAACCCATTTCAAGATGGAGATGTGTCCTCTGCTTCCCTTGATGAGATAATCAATTCGTCTATTTTCAAAGGAAGTCCATGGCAGACACGAGAGCCAAAATTTTTGCAGTGACTCAGAAATAAGAGACTGGAATGAGACACCACAACAGCAAAGAGATTTGGAATTTAACCAGTTCCATTTTGGAGCTGGCTTGCAGCAGGGTTCCCTCAAACTGCGTCTCCAGAAAAGAATAAGCAAACAAAAACGTTTGTCCGTTTGTCCCCACCGAGCGTAAGTTGTATATTTAAAGATCTCGACGGACTCCCAAGAGTGGCCTGAATTCTGTTCTCATCCTGGAATTGGGTCATGTCTGGTCTAGTTTGAAATAACCTAAGTAGACCATCAACTGGGGTTTGCGCTACATTTTTGTCACAGAGAGAGAGTTGTGTTGTGGTGCTATTTATCATAACGGAGTTTATCTTTGTAGAAGCCCATATGTTTGTACAGTCTGAGAACAGAGGGATTAACGGTTTCTCTGCTTGGCCACCCTGGAATCTGGGGCCAACACTCAACAGAGTGTTTTCTTTCTCCTCCCGTGTGCTGGAGCTTTTCCACCCTTCACTTCAAAAGAACATTGCCATTTTGTCAAGTGACTCTTGAGGGAGTCTCCAAAGCTCTTCCTAGTTTTGTTGTAGCATCCACTATAGGGGACCTCAACTCAAATTGCCCATTGGGGTTCAGATGGTGTAGAGATTCCCAAAGTCATTGTAAGACACTGTACCCAGCCGGGAAGCCCGGAGACCAATGGCATTCCCATTGTGGGAATGCTCGCCAAGCTAAGCTAAGTCTAGAGGGTTGTCACCAGCCTGCATGAAGTGATGACATCTGGGGATAAGACAGCTTTCCAAGGCTACCCCTTAAAGGCAGAGGAAGTGCCAATACACTCCGAGGTCCAGATACACTGGCCTTCTTAGTGTTCTATGTCTGCACACCTGGAACAATCTCCCTCATCACCTCCACTGCCCGGAATCCCTAACTGCATGAAGTCTGTACCACTTCCTCCACACTCCCTGACTACCTGGCATTTAAATGACTTATAGTCTTACACATAGTTATTTTGTACACACTTATACAACACCATGGTCTATTATAAGGGGCCGCCAAGATTTGGAACAAATCCCATCTCTGACACATCCTGCCTTTACAATCATGGATGACTCACAATATCTCAGGTCTGTAGGTAGTGCTCGGGCTGGAGGAGCTGGTCCCCATTGGAGGAGGGAATCTTCTCACCTGGTAATTCTGTCTCACTGACATCACAGTTCTAGTCGCTGTCCCTCTAATTATACACTCATGTTATCTCTAGGACAGACTTTCAGCTACATGGATGCAAGCGATAGTTTTATAGACTCAAAAGATTAGAGATGAAAAGCCAAAAAGGGCTCTAGATGCTAAACCACCCTCTCCATCCTCCTTTTAAAAAAACAACTGTGTATCATCTCGCTTAGCATTATATAATCAGAACACGGAACAAAATTATGTCTGTTTTATACGTTAAGAAAACATATATGAACTTAATATTTGCATGGGGAAGATATCTTGTAGAAAGAGATTTACTTAAAAAAAACTAGGAATCAATTTTTTTAATGATTCACAATAAACAGCAAGATCTAGAATTTTTAATAGTTGTATTTCTGTTTTCAAAACATTTATTATAAAAAGGTCAATTTCCTTCTTATATTTTTATTTGAGGATGGCCTTAAATTATATATGTGTGTGTAAAAACCCCAAACTGCCTTGTATCATTTCACCCAGACCTTAGTTTCCTAATTTGTACAATAAATGATTCTTCTCAGGTCTATATTTATAATCATAGCCAACCTCCAAGCTCTGTATTTATAATCTTGGCCATGCTCTCACCAACGTCCCCGGCACCAGGGGAGAAAGCAAGTTCAAAATCTAAAAAGACTTAACCCTTTCATCTCCAGAGCTTCTGCCCAGAAGCCCATTGTCATGACGGGGGTAACCTCCACCACCAGCTACCTCTAGAGCTCGTTCCAGCCATCTTTAACTTCATTCTTTGGTCTCAACTCCTTGAGAGCTGCTGTTGCCATGTCTCACATCCCTCCCATGGCTTTCCAGCTAGCTAGTTCTGGAACCATAATCAAGTGAATTTTACCTTTGCTACTAGCAAGGGTCTGATGATTCACTGCCCCCCATCATTCCTGTGGCTTTCCCCAACCACATATACCGACCTGGTTCCCACTCCCACATGCAAGTTTTGTCTCCCCCATTAGAATGGAGTTCTTCCAGCTAAGGTTGGATAACCACTGTTGAGATTAGAAGAGGGGATTCCTCGAGAAGGAATGCACATTTCACCTCATGTCCCTCCTCCTCCTCAAAAATCACTTCTTGTAACAAAGATTTTTTGTTGTTGTTGTTAAAAGAATAAGCTCTCTGGACCCCAAAGCTCAAAGTTCTAATCCCACCCCTGCTGTTTACTAGCTATGGAGCAAAAGCACATGCTCTGTAAGCAGGAAAATGAGGGGGATGGACCTATAGTGTCCAAGGTCACTTCCAGCTCTCTCTAAGAACCCATTCAATACCGTTAAGATGGAGGAAACCTTTAAAGGGTCTGGAACCAAGATCCCTTGGGCGATGCTCCAAAGTCAACACCTCGACGGCAACCCATTGGTCAGACCACAAAGGGGGGCCTCATGACCAACCAAAAAGAAAAAAGCCAAAGGCAAACCGATATTTCAGTGTCTTTATCATTTTTAATGAAATTAACTTTTATCTGATCATTTGACACAAATACTTGTTCCTGGGAGAACAGAGAGAGAGAGAACTGATCTCTGGAGTAAGTGATGTGCAGAAACATGTTCCTTCTCAGCCTAGAAAGAAGGCCTGGTGGGCACCAAGAGGGCAGCCAGGGGAGCCAAGCCTGGTGAAGCGTGATGTTCACCAGGGCCAGTCGGGAATATCTGCAGAGGCTGGCCCACTGTAAGACGAGGCTTTCATGGGCTTTCATGGACCAACCCGGGCCTTTCTCTTCAAAATTAGCCACTCACATTTATAGGGGACTCCAAGACTTTGAAAATGCTTCCCTCACCCCAGCCCTGGGAAGTAAGAACCATTGCCCCCATTCAACAGATGAGGGAACTTAAGCTCAGAGTGAGTAAAAATCAAACACTTGCCAGGGTCCCAGAGATAAGCACTGGGGCCAGTATTACAAGCTCGGGGCCGCTTGACCGCAAGTCCAACCTTCTTTCCCTCCGAGCCATGGCCTCGCCTCAGATTTCCAGAAAGATAGAAAGTTTTTCAGGATAAAAGGTTAAAACAAAAATCATTTTTAAAAGTCAGGGGGAGTTGGTGTTTTTGCAGAGGAAATAAATGAACCCAGTTGCTCTCCCACGCTGCATAATATATGCTCCAGGAGATAAAAGAAAAAGTCATTTGCTTCCCAGTCTTTTTCAGCCCACAAAATTTCCCACCACCCTCCCACCTCCTGGGAAGAGGATGATTCCATTTCCCAACTTTTCCATAATGGACACATTTAAGAAAAAGCCTCCCTGAGTGGCTCCTCCCTTTAGCTTCTGCATCTCAGCGGCTCATGTCGGGGACCCTCCATGACAGCTCCAGTGATCCCAAGAGCCATTCATGAAATGCCCATCTCCAGTGTGCAGGGCACTAGGCCAGGCCCAGCAAGAGAAAGTAGATTAGTGGGTAAGGAAGAGCCGAGTCTGGCCTGCCCACATTCATTCTTGTCCTTTTACTCATTCTGAACTCGACAGCTTAATTACAGTCTTTCAACTGTTTACAGAGATGGCAGCTCAACAAGCCGTTCAAAGGGGAGGCTGTCTCCGGATGAGCTGCCAGGAATGTTGGCTCTGGAATCGAAGGGACCTGGATTCGAATCTCAGTTCGGTCACCTCCTGAAAGAGTCACTTCTTAGGACTCAGTTTCCTCAGTTTTAAAATGAAGAGTTTGGACTGCTGGTTTCTGAGTGCCTTGCATAGTACACCCTTTAAAAAAAAGCCTGATTGAAAGGCCTGGAGAGACTTACACGAACTGATGCTGAGTGAAATGAGCAGGACCAGGAGATCATTATATATTTCAACAACAATATTATATGATGACCAGTTCTGATGGACCTGGCCATCCTCAGCAACGAGATCAACCAAATCATTTCCAATGGAGCAGTAATGAACAGAACCAGCTATGCCCAGAAAAAGAACTCTGGGAGATGACTAAAAACCATTACATTGAATTCCCAACCCCTATATTTATGCACACCTGCATTTTTGATTTCCTTCACAAGCTAATTGTACAATATTTCAGAGTCTGATTCTTTTTGTACAGCAAAATAATGTTTTGGTCATGTATACTTATTGTGTATTTAATTTATACTTTAATATATTTAACATCTACTGGTCATCCTGCCATCTAGGGAAGGGGGTGGGGGGGTAAGAGGTGAAAAATTGGAACAAGAGGTTTGGCAGTTGTCAATGCTGTAAAGTTACCCATGCATATATCCTGTAAATAAAAGGCTATTAAATAAAAAAAAAAAACCTGAAAAAAAAAAGCCTGATTGTTTTTAATTAATTTCACTAATTGTTAATTAAATAATTGTTTTTATTGATTTCTTTATATAAGATTGTAGAGCCTCTCTCACACATATTGCTTCTTCAGAGCAGAATGTAAGCACTATGAGGGCTGAGCCTAGTGATCCAAATGATATTAATATTCTCACCATCAATGAGACTAGAAGATGCTGACGTAAAAGGCTGCTTCATTTGGGGCTTGCTCTCTTCAGCACCATGGACAGTTCCTGGCACACAGCAGGTATTTAATAGATGCATGTTGAATAATCTGGCTTCTTTTTCATCTGGACCCACAGGATATAAAGCAGCACTTTCCCTTCCCACCATACTTCTGTAAGTCAGAATTTTCATTTCCTGTGGAAGCTGGGAGACCTAGTTGAATAAGCCCTAAACAGAAGAATCCTGTAGGGTCACAGCAACAATAATTAGGCCCCAGCAGAGTTTAATGAGCAACCTGAGAGAGGCTCTCATCAGACTAATGAAGATTGGCTAATCAGCATCAAGTCATGTTGACCAGAGAGTACCCTTGTTGAATTAAGTCTGAAATGAGTGTCAAGGAAGACGGGGCTGCCCCCCATCATGGGTAACGCCAGTACACCCGAGCCTGAGACCCAGCCCATGGGTGAGGATGTGTAAGGCTCCCATCCTGATGTGGTCATCTGCTCCTCATGCCTGCTTGCTTTTATGTTCATCCAAAGACTCTAACATAGCCCTCGAAAGATGATGTGTTCTAAGAAACAGCCTGGCTAAGGGTGGGGAGCACCATCAGTTAGGCTCATCATTAAATGAGAAATTCTTGGCCCATTCCAGGTCTGGATGCTCTTGCTCTTTTGCTTTGCTAATTAGAAGAACTAGTTTTTTACAAGAGACACTTTCCACACAAAGCTTTCCCTGAGCCACCAATGCCCCCAAATGCTGGCACCTCCCTTTTCACTCCCCATAGGTCACCTTGTATACATTGGCTATATACCTGCATACACATTGTCTTTACCAGCAGCTCTCTGAGGGAAGGAACTACTTCAATTTTGCCCTTGCAGCCACATGGCATGACACACAGAAGACCCTTAACAAATGCTTATTAATTCATTTATGTACAGCTGTCTCTTCCCATAGAAGATGAGCTCTCAAGGGCTGAGACATTAATTTTTGTTTTTGAAAGTCCAATGCCTGTCACACATTAAGTGCTTAATAAATGCTTGTTGATTGATTGAAACACAAAGTTCACCTATTCATGGCTGTTATCATTATCCAAGGGAACTCAGAAAAGAAGCATGACAGATTGAGGCTCAATCCCTTGGCACACATTAGGTGCTTAATAAATGCTCAGTGACTGGTTGAAACATAGAGTTCACCTATTCATGACTTATCATTATCCAAGGGAACTCAGAAGTAAAGCACGGCAGATTGAGGCTCAATCCCTTGGCACACATTAGGTGCTAAATAAATGCTCGTTGACCGAATGAAACATAAAGTTCTCCTATTCATGGATCTCATCTCTATCCAAGGGAACTCAGAAATGAAGCATGATGGAGACAGACCCGATCCCTTGTGTGCTTTAAATGTACACACCACCCTTTCCCTGCCCCTGCAAAGGAAGCAAGCTCTGTTCACAAAGGCAGCGGAAGAGCTGCTGAGGCGTTGACGGGGGGCTGCTCCCTCCTCCTAAAGCTCCCTCACGTGCAATTAGCAGAGGCTCAGCTGAAGCCCCTGCACCCCTGTGCCAGGCCCCCCGATCTCAGCTGTTGGGCAAGAAGGCTCCCCGCAGGGATGCGGGATTTCAGGATGTGCCTCCTCCTGCTGCCCGTCTCCCACCCAGCCACCGACCCCAGCAGGGAGCACGGGCGGCGTCTCCCGTTCTAGCCAGTATCCCACAGAATGAGAATCTTTCCCGACAGAAAATGCCAGGGAAGGTTCAATCCAAAGAGATTGGGGCGGGGGGGAGGGGGGAGAGTGATCCAGGTGTCTGAGCAAAAGCAGAGCTCCAGGCCCAGGCAGGGGGGAATCCATTGAGAATGGCCTCTGAAAAGAGACTTTTATGACAGTATATTAAAAAAGCTACTCGAGCTGACATTTTCCAGAATGTCATTCAAAATCCCAATTATAAAACTGTCTGTAAGTTAACCCTCCTAACGCGAGCATTTGGAGTTGAAGCAAGATTTGGGGACCACAGATCTTTCCCCAGCCTCCTCAGATATTTATTTACATTTTAAAAACCCAAGTTCAATTCTATGGAAAAAAGCAAGAGAAGAAATTGTCCCTGGCAACAGCCTGTCCATAAAATTCACTTGGAGAGGGGAAAAAAGGCAAATATGTCACTTGTCGGGGCCAGATTGACATCCCTCATGAATAATTCACCTCAACTCAAAGAAAATATGGAAAGTTTCTGAAAAATGGTGTCTCGTTCTCCAACATCTAATTCATCAAAGGGGAAGAGGAAGAGACGAGCTCGCTCACCTCTGAAAGCCATCTTTATGTGGGAAAAATGGGGGGGAAGCTGATTGGGGTGGCGCAGAGGGCTTCGACTTGGGTCTTTGTTCTGTTGCCCCTAACTTAGCCGAGTGTCCATTTCTATAGGCCTCAGTTTAGAGAAGGTGGGGGGAAATTTCCCAGCCTCTGAGGAACATCATTAAAATTGCCCTACTGTTTGACCAGAATCTCAGTGGTCGGTGGCCACATGGAGTCTCTTTCAAAGAAAGGGTCTGTCACCCATGGACAGCACATGGAAGGGATTTCAGAAATGCGACTTCCCTGCCAAATCTAGAGACCCCGGACCTAGCTCTGGAGAGTTGGGAGGGACCTCCCAGACCATCCAGTCCAACCCTCTGAGTTGACGATTGAGGAAACTTAGGGCTTAGGGCACCAAGACGCCCCAAGATCATACAGGTCAAGTGTTCAGAACACATCCTTTGACTCCAGAATCAATGTCTTTTCCCTCATAGCATCGATAGTTGTCTAAGTTCCACACGGCCTCACTATGACAAGACCAGTGGGATCCCAAAATATGTTTGGAATTATGATTTCTGTATTTTATGAATATGTTTGTAAAGGATTCATTTTTTTCCAGGAAAAAAAAGCTATTCCCTAAGAGCATGAATTCTCATTATATCTTGTTTTTAAATAACAACACCCCTGGCCCCTCCCCTCAGTGTCATATCCACTGCCTCATCCTGCCTTTCTTCCTGAGCTCTGGCAGGATCCGGAAAAGCAGCACCTGGACGTCCTGCCCAACCTGGTGGAAGCTTGGCTTTGTTCCACATGTGCTCTGGATTTGGCCAAAAGTAGCTAGTGAGTGTCAGAGATGAAAAACAACTGAGATGGCCCCTACACAGAAGTAGAGCCTCTTTTCCACTAACCATGTCTTTGTTTGTTTGTTTGTTTGTTTGTTTTTACAGAATGTCCAAATTAAGAGAGACCCATTTCTCCTAAAACTCTACTAGACAAGCATTTAAACAGAAGAGACCTCCACATCCAAAGAGTGGCCAAGTCTTGGCATACAGTAGGCACTTAAATGTATATTACTGATTGGTGAAGAAGAGAAGTCTCAGAGACTCCTCAAAGTTCCTCCCTAGGCTTACAACTATCACCTTACACTGGATTGTCCCCAAATATGACAAAATCCGCCTTCAAACACCAGCTGGAACCTACCATCTACAGAACCCTTCCATTTCTAATGCCTTTTCTCCCTGACTCACTTCCTCTTTCTCACGTATATAATAAATTCTCTTTATATAATGGTTTGCTTGTGTTCTCACCATCAGATGGCAAGCTCTGCAAGGGCAGAGGACATCCCTTTTTGGCCTCTTTTTGTGTATTCAGTGCCTGGTACATGGTAGGTACTTAAATGCTCATTGACCAACTGATCAATTGGTCCCCCAGACTCACACTTCTCCCATTCTTCAATCCATCCTCCACCCAGAAATGAAAAAGATACTGCTAAACTCAGGACTGATCATACGCCTCTCCTGCTTGCCCCCTATGAATTCTAGGAGGAGAAATAACAACAACAACAACAACAACAACAACAACAATTATGGTATTTATATATTGCTTTCCGCTTGGCAAAGGATCCCTACATACATTATATCACATGATTCTCAAAACAACCCTGGAAGGAAAGGGCTGTTATTAACCCCATTTTACAGATAAAGAAAATGAGGAGTTAAATGACTTGACCAGGATCATCCCAACTAGTGAGTGCCTGAGGCTGCATTTGAACTCTGATCTTCTGAGTGACCCGAAGGCCAAGACTCTACCCATTGTCCCACCTGGCTACCTCATGAACAAGCCAATGGGCTAATTTGATCATGAATAAAGGTGAGTGAATGAAAACTAGTGAAATTTGCAGAAAGGAAAAGTAAGGGTCCAATTATGGAAGATAATGTCAGGTTGAGAATTTGAGACTTTATTCATTATAATAAAAGCATGAATCTAAGTAAGACCTTCCTTCCATCATCTTTAAAAAAAAAAAAGAAATATGGGTCCCTCACACAAAGAACAATGGGGACAATGACAGTGCCATAATTCCCAAGGGGAATCCTGATTTAGTTAGGAAAAAATAACTGACAATGCCCAGCTGCCATTTCCCTTCCCTCCTCAACACTCTATAATATGCTTCCCCCTCCCCCAAAAGAGACTTGGATGGAATGCTATCAAACTTCCAGGTAGGTCATTAGAAACCCCGTAAATCTACTTCTGAATTTCCATGTGGTGAAAAGAAGCCAGTATAGGGAGGAAGACAAGCACTGGATCGTTTTTTAATTTATGATGGCATTTGTCATTAATATAGAAACTGAGAAGAGAGCAACATTCTCATATAAAAAACTAGGATCTCCCATAAGTCTGGAGATTCAGGGACCAATAGCGGCCCAGCTTGTCCCCATTGGCTGTGTGGTTTCAGCTTTGGGAATTCATTTCTCTGAGACTTCTTTTCTTCACCAATTGATAATATGCATTTATTAAGTGCCTACTATATGCCAAGCACTAGGGCTTAAGGCAGCTCCTGCCCTCAAGATGCTTATAATATAATGGGGGAAGCAACATGTAAGTTACATCTCCAATAAAGAGGAAAGACACTGGAATTAGGAGGTGTCAGGATCCCAAAGACCCAGGAAGAAGAGGATCTAAAGACATAACAAGAGTGACCCACAGTGTCAAAGAGAGTTCATGGAGAATAGGGGTGGGCTGGGTAACTTAGAGACCCCTGGTCATTTTGGAAAGAGCTGCTGAATGGAATGGGGAGGTCAGATAATGAGGATGTAAGAAGAAAAAGAGAGAAAGTAGAGGCAACGGATGAACTGGCTTTACAAAGAGTTTATCTCCAAAGAACAGAAGAGATGATGATGATAGCAGGGCTGGAAGGGTCGAGTCGGGACTTTTTAGGATGGAGGGGGCAAATATGCTTCTGTAAAGTCCAGCTTGGACCAGAACTACACGGTCCCTTCTACTCAGACATGTGCTTGTTAACACTGAGACGGAGCTGTGCCCTGGGTTTAGAGTCGGGGGTTAAGTCCTGGGTTCAAATCCCACTTTGGACACTTACTAGATAACTCTGGCTTTGTTCAAACCACAGCCCCAAAACCACTTTCAGCAGGAGGCTTTTCCCTTACTCCTCAGCTGCTCTCGCATCCCTTCCCCTCTTTGGCTTCTTATTATTTCTGTGGCATCGTTCTTGGAGATTTTTTTTTAAACATGAGCATATAGGGGCAGCTAGATGGTGCGGTGAATAGAGCACCAGCCCTGAAGTCAGAAGGATCTGAGTTCAAATCTAATCTCAGACACTTAACATTTCCTAGCTGTGTGATCTTGGGCAAGTCACTTAACCCCAATTGCCTCAGGGGAAAAAAAAAAGAAAAGAACATATAGATCGTCCCCAAAATTATGTCACAATTGTAAGGTACTAAAGCTAAAAACCCGAATTAAGACTTTTGGGACACTGAATTTGGAGGGAGTTAGGTGACCAAGTGGAGAGAACAACTGGACATGGAGTCAAGAAGTTGTGAGTTTAAATCCTGCCTCAGACATTTATTTACAAACTGGACAGATCATTTCAGTTTTGCCTGCCTCAGTTTCTACAGCTGAAAAAAATTGGGATAATAAAAGCACTTATCTTCTGGGGATGTTTTAAGGCTAAAATGAGATGATGTCCGTAAAATACTTAGCAAACCCTAAAGTGCTACATAAAATGTGAGCTCTATTGACAATAATAGGGCTGCTAGAAGGCGCTTAAGTGCCCAGGGAGCTGGCCCCGGAGTAGGTAAGGTTCATCCTCCTGGGTTCAAATCCAATCTCAGACCTAGCAAGTCACTCTACCCTATCTACCTCTGTTACCACATCTGTAAAACAAGATGGAGAAGGAAATCTCAAACCACTCCAGTATCTTTGCCAAGAAAACTGCAAATGTAGTCAAGGAGAGTCGGAAGTGAATAATTACACTAGTAGCAATATTAGTAGCAGTAGCAGCAGAAGCAGTAGTAGTATGTATGTATGAGTAGTAGTATGAGGAGAAGAAGGAGGAGGAATAGTAAATAGTATAGTATAATAGTAGTAGTATAGTAATAGTAATAATAATAATAAAAATAGTATAGTTGTAGTAGTAATAGAATAGTAATAGTATTACAGAAGGATGAAGAGGAAGAAGAGGAGGAGGAGGGGTAGAAGGAAGAAGAGCACAAGGCAGAGGAGGAATAATAGTATTAATAATAGTACAGTAGTAGTAGTATAGCAATAATAATAGTAGGAGTATAGTAGTAGGAGTAGGAATAGAAATAGGAGTAATAGTAGGAGAATGAAGAGTATAATAGTAGTAGTAGTTGTAGTAGTAGTAGTAAGGGGAAAAGGAGGAGGAGGGATAATAGTAATAGTCATAATAGTATAGTCATAGTAGTGTAGTGTGTAGTAGTAGTAGTAGTAGTAGTAGCATAATAGTAGTAATAATAATAAAAATAGTATAGTAGTAGTAATATAATAGTAATATTAGTGTAGTAGTAGTTATTAGCATCTTCATTGTCTCTAAATTTCTTCCAGGTCTAAAATCCTACTCTCTCTTCATAATAATTCTTGTTTTGCCCAGAGGTAATTGTACAGAAAGTGCTTTTTACACTTTCTAGTCCTGTGTAAAATGTGCATTATCATTGTCAACTAAGAGACCCTCACATCATCAAGCTTGCTATTTATACAAGAGAAGATCAGAAACACTGAAAATATTTTTGACGGGCTTATTGCTGGGAGTGAGACACATCTGCAGCTCCCTCCCCTGAGCCCCAGGGGCTCGCTGTGGATTTCGCCTCCCCCCATGTCTGCAGCACTCACTCTGTTGGCATATTAAGGATCTAGGCTGGGGGCTCTGTCACAATATTTTTTGACAGACCTGCCACAATCCCGCTCTGACGTGCTTGCTTCCCAGCTAGCAGAAACCATGCTCCCAATATGTTTCAACAACCCGTCCATCACGCAGGGCGGCTGTGTGTGTGTGTGTGTGTGTACGTGGCTGCTGTCTGTCTGTCAGGCTCCCTTCATCCATTATGAAGCCGCAACACTAGGCTGGAGCCGGCACCCAGGCCTCATTTTCAATAATTAGGAGGATGACTAATGAGGGTGGTATCAGGAGAAGCCGTTGCCATGGCAGCGACCGCAAGGAAAGGTGGTGGTACCCAGATGAAGGACAAATGCGCCCTCAGCCTCTCCCGGTGTCATCCACCAAAAGGCACAAGAGGAGGAAGCCCGAGCATCTTCACAGTGTTTTCCCAATTACTCACAAAATCTACCAATTTCAGCTTCCATCACATGACCCTACTCTGGACTCTCCCTTTATTCTCTATTTATTGAAGACTTATCAAGGGGGGAACAATCATTTCCTGGTACAGGATAGAAATTTCATGTAAAAAATAACCGAGGCTAAATTTATTAGAAAATTTTTAAAAGATCAAAGGATCAAATGTTTCTGCTTGATAATGTTGTCGGGAAAATCTTGTTGTAGCAGGCTCTTCCACCCTTCCATTTTTCCATGCAGTATTAAAGATAATTTCTTTCATACAAACATTAATTTGATAAAGTAAGGTCTAAATATCATTCCCAGCCAAGCTGTGTGCTCCGTTTTTCCAAATCCCTTTCCCAGGCTTGCAACAAACAGGTCAATTTTTTTTTCCCAACTGAGAGAATCTCTCTATGATTATCCTTCAGCTAAAGAGATCTCTGAGGACACTTCCCCATCCCATTCACCTCTCTACCTAGCTTAAGCTTTGCTTACATCTCCTTTAACGAGGAAATACCATTCAAACGACAGAGAGAAATGGCAAGAAAAATATTCCCTTTTCTCTGTGGTTTCTGTGAACCCTAATAAGAAGTTTTATTAAATGGAAATATCCAAATTATGAACTGATTTAGGAGTAGAACGCTTCCTGGTCATCAGCTGGGGGATCTTTTTGGAGCCCTACGCGATTGCTGCAAACTTTAATGGACACAATGTCATTCACGCTCATTTTTCACTACCAGGTCACAAAATATGCACCCCAGGGACATACAAAGCTTGAGTTCCAATGATCTGAAGTCGACTCATGAGCCTGACACGCTGTGGAGCTGACTTAACATGTCTTAAAAAACTCCCAGCGTACCCTGTGAGAGCTAAGCATAAAATAATGAAGAAAATCGCTTTTCTATTGTCATCTGTTGCCAACAGACTGAGACACGGAAAGAAGGGGCCCAGATATCACACGAGGGAGGGATATGGTTCTTTCTTTTTTAAAAACTGGACACATTCTGGTTTAATACAATAGGCACAGCTCTGCCGACCTCCTGCCTACCCCCATCCCATCAGGGAAAAAAGAATAATTAAGGAAACACGTCCAATAAGAGTGATGATGACTGACAGCTCATGTCACTTTCCATTCTTGTCAACGACTATCTGTCTGAGGCACGAGGAGGCTATCCCGTGTGATCCTTGACAAATTGTACAGGAGAAGGGGCCTTTGGGGTATCCTCTGAGACAGGTCTGACTTGAAGTGGAGTTTAGCTGGCCATGGGGACAGAAAACCAAGAGACAGAGTCTTAGGGGCTCTGCTCATACGGGGGGAACCTTGGCAACATGCTTAATGGGCTTCCCTTTGGAGGATTTATGGGGGGACAGGCACAAAGATGGGCAGGTAGAGAAGGGCTAGGAACAGAACTGTTGGAAGGATTATTGGATCACTGACTCAAAATTGCAAGGGACCTTTGAGTTCAACTAGTCCAAAGCCAGTTATGTCCCTGAGATTCACAAATCCATCAGACTCACTGGGTAACAGAAACACTCATGGCAAAAGGGACATTATTCTTTAAAGTCTCCACCAGGCTAAAGTATTGTTATTCCCTAATAACCCAAATTGCCTTTTACTTCCTGCAAGATCTGCTCAAATGATGTGACTTTATTTGATCAATAAATAAAATTGCTCTGTAGCCATGAACTGTATAACATCAGGCTCTCAGAAGGACCACAACTGAGTGTAAGCCAAAGGATGCTAGGGAGACACAGGGGGGTGTAACTCATCTGTAATCTATCACCAGTGGCGATTTGCATAAAGAGTAAATTAAAAATAAATCACCATGAATCCTATCAGCAAAAGAATTGGGCCAGTTAAGGAACTAATAATAATAATAAAACAATAACAGTAAAAACTAGCATCTTCTAAAGCTTTAAGATTTAAAAACCATCTTACAAATATCTCATTGGTAGATGATATTGTTATCTCCATTTTACAGAGGAGGAAACTGAGGCAGATAGCAGTCACGTGAATCCCCCCCATATTCCACATAAGAATCTCCCCTCCCTCACCAAGGAGTCAAACTCAAGGCAAACCAGTAGAGGCTATACGCAGAAAATCTCCATTTTTCCTTTTACCCATCAAACAGAATTGGATTCTATCCAAACTATCTGGATTTGCAAGAGTAAACCTTGTCTATATGTCTATCTTTGACTTGCTATGGAGAACAAAAACAAAGTAAGAAACAAAAATATATTATAAGATGATAAAGAAAAACAAAATTCCCTACCAACCAATCGAGACACCACGTGGTCCTCTAGAACTGGAAGGGACTCAGAGAGCATCCAGTCCCACCATTTCATTTTGTAGGTTCCAAGATGGTAAATGGCCTCCCTTAAAGAACACAGCTACAAAGTCAGAGCCAGGGCTTGAACCCCAGGTACACTGTTCTCTCCGCTAGATAAGATGCCTCATGGGGGAGAACCCACTGGGTAGGTAGTTTAGGAAGGAACTTTTGCACCTGAAGCAATTTGGAGATTGGGGGGAAGAAACCTGCCATTCACCTGAGATGTGACTGGGAGGGAGGAAAAGCAAGTTCAAGGCTGAAGCAGACAAGGGAGGACGTCGTCCTCCCATGGGGAAAGAGGTCACCAGAGCTTGTCCACAAACAAAGGCTCCTCTATCTCCGGACCTCAGAAGGCTGGGAGGCGAAGGGAGAATCATCTGCATTTGTCATGGGACGCCTGCAAAGAGATGTGTCGTTCACTTGGAGAAAATGTCTCCAGCAAGGGAGACGCTGAAGGGGAAAGGGCCCATGAGAAAGACTGACTCCTCTGCACCAGGAAAACAAAGCTGACCACGCCTACTCTGCCTCCGGAGTGGAGGAGGTGACAAGGGCACCCATTCATTTTACAAATGGAGCCACTGAGGCAAGAGAAGGAAAGGGGCTTGATCAGGATGACAGGGCTGCTGTGTCGCTATGCATTCGTTGACTGGTTTCCCAAGTTTTAAAGCGAAGGCTTGAGACTCTACAAAAGCCCTCGTTCAAATCCTCCCACCAGTGGGGAAGTGACAAGAGGGCGGATTGGCCCTCGGCATGAGGAAGAAACGCTGAGTGCTGGACTTGGAGACAGGAAGTGCTGAGCTCAAAACTGGCCACATCAGCCTGACCAAGTCCCCTCCCTTCTCAGCCTCAGTTTCCTGTTCTATAAAATGAGGACATAACCGTAGCATCCACTTCATCAGTTTACGGGGCTACAAGGAGATAACAAAGTAAACCTTTGTTACTATAGAAGTGTTATTATTATTTAAAGCAATAGAACCAGCTTAAAATGATACAGAAACTTTATTATTATTTAAAGCAAGAGAACCTGCTTAAAATGATACAGAAACGTTGTTATTATTTAAAGCAATAGAACCTGCTTAAATTGATAGACATGTTGTTATTATTATTTAAAGCAACAGAACTTGCTTAAAATGATGCAGAAACGTTGTTATTATTTAAAGCAACAGAACCTGCTAAAAACGCTACAGAAATGTTATTATTATTTAAAGCAATAGAACCTACTGAAAAGGAGAATGAGCTGGCGTGGTGGGTAGTGAGCTTCCCTTCACTAGAGGTCTGCAGCATACACCTCAATAACCACTTCCTGGCGGTGTTCTAATAGGCTTTCTGAAAAGGTTCTAGAGCCGGGGGTCACCCCCACAAGGTAGCACAGCAAAGTAAGAAAGCTGAGCCTAGAACTCGGGCCCTGCCTTTGACACCCAGCTTTGCTGCTGACTACGTTGGGTAGCTCGGGCAAGCCCCTTCCCATCACTGGGACTCAATTTGATCATTTATAAAATGAGGGGGAAGGGGTGTAGTGTGGAAGATCTGGATTCAAATCTCTCCTCAAACACACACTTACTACCTGCGTGACTCTGGGTAAGGAGCATCCCCTTTTGGAGCCTCAGTTTCCCTCTCTGTAAAATGATGGGGCTGCACTGGACACTCCCTCTGCCCCTTCCAACCCTGGATCTACAGACCTCTGACTCCAACTCCCTTACCCTCTCAGGACCTCAGAGAGGGGTGGGGGATCCCCAAGGTCCCATCACCTCCAGATCTGTGACCCTCCTTAGAGACTTCCCTGAGGTCCCGCAGAGCCCCGGCAGCCAAGACCAGAGGTCAAGTCCAGGGCTGTTTCGGCCACATTACATGCACAGCCTGGAACAAACAGGGGCCTGACTCCAACCCTTGCAGGAGCACATGACGGCTGGCCCAGCTCCAATGCAGATGAATGGGGGAAAGGGGAGCAGAGGCCCTGGCTCTGTTTCAGTGACAAGCCAAGTGGGGGGGGGGAGGGGGAGGAGGTGGCTTCATTCCATCCCCGTGCTGCCCTTTGAGGCTGGAAGCTCCACATCCCACCTTTATGGGAAATGAATGGAGTTGCCTTTCTAGTCCATATATAGTCTATAATATTATTCTATATTATGTCTACATTCTATAATATTCTGTAATATTATTCTCCTTATAGTCTATATTCTATATACATTCTCTAATATTATTCTATATTATATCTATATTCTATATCTTATAATATTATATTTATAGTCTATATTCTATATATGTTCTATAATATTATTCTATATTATATCTATATTCTATAATATTAGTCTATTCATAGTCTATATTCTATATATTCTACAATATTATTCTATTTATAGTCTGTATTCTATAGAATTATTCTATATATACATTCTATATTATATGTATGTATCTATCTTCTATAATATTATTATTCATGATAATGTTGAGTGTCATAGAGGATTTGGAGTTGGAACATCTAGAACTGAAGCCCAGCTCTTCTGCCTACTTTCCCACATGAATGCGACGCATGACCTGTCTCCATCTCAGTTTCCTCATCTGTACATTGAGAGGGTTTGACCCGATAACCTTTAAGGTCTCTGTCAGCTCTGAATCCATGATCCCAGGGTGCCAAAGTGAGCTTATAGGTTACAGTGGACAGAGTCCCGAGCCTGTGTCCAAATATGGCTGGACGGGCTCATTGGACATCACGTTCACCCAAATTTCCTAATCACCAGAGTCAGCCAAGAGAGGAATGAGGATTGTCCTTGGGACACAGAGGGATCCCATTTTTTAACATGGTCTCCAAGCACGCCTGTGCTTTAGTGAGAATTCTCTTTCCTTTTTTAATTTTCTTTTTATAATATTTATTTAACCCAACATGATTCATAAAGAAATGTATATTAAGAAATCAATGCACATCTTTAACCAGAAAAAAAGAAAACAAAAAAGGAAAAAATAAAATATTTATTTAAAACATAATATATAAAAAAGAAAAAAGAAAGAAAAAGGAGGAAAATTGTCATGTGTCAAGAATTCCCTTTTCATAGGATACCCCTGACTCCCCTTTCATCTTCAGAATTCTGTGATTCCCACATCTCCCGGAGTTCAATTCTCATCTCTGCCAGAGATCTGCTACCTGGGTGACCTTGAGCAATATGAATCTGGCTTCAAGAACATGATCTAGAAAATGGAGGAGTAGGACTAGATGGTCTTTGAGACCAGTTTTAAAAAGATCCTATGACCAGCTCTCAGTCTTAGGCCCAAATAACCATGTACCCCACTTTGGAAGGGACCTCCAACCAGCACCGTTCCCTCACCTACAAAGCAAAGCAGCTAAACTTAGCAGGGAAGCCAGAGAGATTTCCAAACCCAACTCCATCCCGACACCAATGTTGCCTGTGTATATTTGCACACGTTTGTTAGGAGATAAAACTCCACTCCATCTGAGGACCAATATCTACCTGCCCCTAACTTGGGTCAACGTCGAAAGTCAACAAGCAGAGGTCATCCGGCAGATCTTTCAGCAACCCTAGTGATTACAATCAACAACAACCCAACTATCTGGATTGTTTCTGCAGCTGCGCTTCAATTTCCAGTGAGGAAATGGGAAAGTCCATTTGTATAAAAATATCCCCAGCCCAGCAAGAGCAGCTCCGGAGCTCAGCGGGTCCCCTTGCCAGGGCATTACACAATCAACATGGAAACAGAGTGGGAGAAACACACTTGTCCAAAAAAGGGTGGCCAGGCTGCCTTCTGACCTTCCCAACTCCACTCCGCTGGAATGGCTGCTCGGGAACTCAGAGCAAAGCTGGTGTTTTCAGCCTCATCCATCTCTGGGCAGGTGGGCCTCCCTATTTGGGACACACTCCCTCCTCCTCACCAAGCATTTCTTTTAAGTGTCTGTTCTCCACTAGATATTGTGCTAGAAACCCCGCACACAAAGACAAATATATATATATAAAGAGAACCCATAGAGAGATTTATAGAGAATACACACAAGATAATCGGGGAGCCGACAGATTTAGCTGCTGAGAGGATCAGGAAAGACCTAGTTGGGAGGGGTCAGGAAGGGCTTTGTTTCATCTCTCTATCTTTAGCATCTGGCAAAATTTCAGGCGGCTCTTTTGTGTTTCTGGACCAGACCTATGATGCGATTCATTATTTAAGGTATTCCCAGTGAGGAAAGTCACTCTACCAGTAAAGATTAGCACTGGCTCTCCCATCTGAAGCTCTGTCCAGAGACACTGAAGGGTTAAGTGATTGACCTATAATCACGCCAGAGAATATCTGCCATTGGTGGGATTTGAACCTAAGCCCTTTGAGTCTCCAATGACTGACCATACCCTGTCCCTCACATAGTAGGTGCCTAATAAATGTTTCTTCCATGGACTTAAATATGAGCTTAGATTTGTCAGCATACACACTCTGGCATCCAAAGTATCCAAGGAAATTTACTCGGTATCTTCCTAATTTGGACGTGACCCAAGAGAACCAGGACAGAAACGACTTCCTGAATCTCAGGAAGAAACTTTGCAACTGCCTGCTGGCAAGTCGTGACCTTGGGGGGCAGGGGAGGGGGTATCGGGGCCGTGAGCACACAGCTGTACACATCTGAAATATTTACAGTCTGCGACCACATCAAAATCGATATGTGCTCAAATAACGAGAAATATGCAAATTGTATGGAAATGATCTCCAGGTTGTTATAGAATAAACACAGAATCTTTATCTTCAATCTCGATCCAAAGGAGCTGGGTGGCTGACCAAGCACATGAATATTCATTCAGAGTAAATGCTCATCCTCCCCCCCACGCTTAAGTTTCCAAGCCACCAACTTCATGTTTACATAGTTACGTACTACATGAGTGTTTTCAGATCTTAAGACCATATTTGAAAATTAAGTGCCTTTCCCTTAAATGCCAAAATCTGAGGTCATAGCCAGATGCAGTTAACTCCTTTGGAGAAGACAGGAGGCCTCCATCACACAGCGACCGGGCTGCGGGTCTGGGGACCCCGAGCCAGCTAGAGTGACGATCCGGGATGCTGCAGTGTTTCCGTACCTCCCACATCTCCCCTAGGGGACCTTTTCGGAATTTCTTCAGCAAGAGTACGCCATGGAATGGCTAAATGCAGAGTCAAGCAAATGTACTGGACCAGCGACTGGAACGGGATCGGGATCGAGGTGACCTGGACCCTTTGGGGACATCAGGTTTACTTCAGCTCTGCTCACAGGCACTGGGGGCTGGGATTTCAAAACCACTTCTCCTCCATTACTGTTAATCCTGGACAACAAAGGGCCAAACCCTGGAGGTAATGAAATTGTCTAAGCCCCCATCAGTGTGCCAAAAAACCAAGCAAATGTTTCCCTTCTGTATTTCAAATTAATAAAATGTGAGCCCAGCCCAATCCCAATAGAGCGAGTGAGGTTTGGGTTTTTTTATTTTATTTTTTAAATTCAAGGGAAGGGGGTGTGGGGGGGAGGACGACGGAGCCCAATCACTCACACTTTTGTTTATTTCTCATCCATCTCTGGGAAAGGCAACACTGGCATTTAAAGATGACATAGCCCATTGCTCCATTTCTACTGGTTCTATTAAGAAGGTGCCAAAAAGCAGCCTCCACCTTCTTTGAGCTTTTGTTAATTCTGGCAAAGGCCTCAAGGTTGCCCTGAATCTTCTGGAGGGTTTGACTAAAAAAAGATTTAAAGGAGAGGCAGTCAGAAATAGGGGGCAGAGAAGATCTGGGTTCAAGTCTACACAACAAGGGTGTGACCTTGAGAGACAAGATCTCCTCAGTTCCTTAGCCAAATACCTTTGGGAAGAAGTCGCAGTGACTTGCGAGCCATTGATCTGTCTCGGTGACGAGAGTCTCCTCCCTGGGAGTTCCCTGTGCCAGTGATATCATGGGCCTGGTCTCTCCTCTTCCAAAGTAATCTTTAAAGAATGATGCAGTGTAGGAAACCATCCCTACATAATGCCCAGGGTTAGTTTCCATTTCCATTTTAAGTTTTTGAGTTAGAGAAAAACAGACATTTTTCCAAAGAGAGGAAAAAAATGACATTGTTATATTTACAGATTCATCCATTTGGACCTTGAAAGTGATTTAGAAGGTCTCTAGTCCAACCTGCTCATTTTGCAGAGGTGGAAACCGAGGCCTGAGGAAATTATCTGATTTAAAGGGCCACTGCATTATAGCTCTGCAAATCAGGGGTCAGCTGGTCTCAGCCCCTCCTTTCAAAAAGGCAGTAACCAGACTTGCCCACAGTCACACAGGCAGAAACAGATCTTCTTCCTGCATCCCTACTTGTAGACAGGTATACCAAAATGATGATCCATTTTTTCTATCACCTCCCACAGAGAAAGAGAAAAAGACAGACAGATACCCCTTCAGGGACCCTTTGCAGGATCATGTTTTTAAATGCATGAAATAAAATATATATATATATATATAATTGAGAGAGAGAAAGAGAGAGAATGAGTGTGTGTGTGTGTGTGTGTGTGTGTGTATTATAGGACCAGTGAATCTGACCCATTTTCCCCAAAGCCCAGAGGACCAAGTTTCCCGGAAGGCCAGAATGATGTTTATACCCCGTGACGCCAGTCTCTGAACAGCTGCCTTGGCATCCCAGTGGCCGCCACTGCTCACAGAGCGACGAGAAGCCAAACTACCTCCTGATCCCCAGCCCGGGAGAAATCCAGGCAAAACCTTCCGATGTTCCCTGCCTAGAAACACCCAAGATTTACTGCTTTGCAGCAAACCACATTTTCCAGCTATGAGGGAATGAAGGGGATTGTTGAAATGATTGCTGTTTCCCCAACACCAGCACGATGCTCCATGGGGCCGTTTACCACAACAAGCTTTCGTTCCACATTGAAGGCTAGCTCTGGCTTTTTTTCCCCTTCAAGTTTTAATAATAGCTTTCGATTCCAGCTGAAATATTTAATTGAACAAGATGCATAGTTACCGCAGATGCAGATGTGAACTCTGCTCATTAAGAATGTTGTCTTTGGATTATTATAAGGGCCAAATGAGTTGAATTAGCTTAAGGAAAAACAATCCCACCATATGGTGTAAATAAGGGCCGTACTTGAACATCATAAGGCACAGGGTCTCCAACAAAGCCCTCCTGGAAGGTGTGGTGGAGCATGGGAGTCATCCCAGAGGATGCTGAGGAGAGGAAGTCATCCCAAGGGATGCTGAGAAGGAGAGGAAGTCATCCCAGGGGATGCTGAGAAGGAGAGGAAGTCTTCCTGGGGATGATGATCAGGAACAACCCGGGTTGGGGCTTAACTCCCCAAAAGACTTCAGCACAAGCCTGGTCACAAAATGCAAATGTGTCAGCTAAGGGCCAGCCGGCACCTGAAGGACTCATCCATCACCTGAGGACTGGCCTCCATCAGAAATCCTCTGGTCTCAGCAACTGCTCATGAAAGCCATCTGCATTAGGGGAGGATTCCAGAGACGTCAAGGCTATTTTGTCTAGCCCTACCATTTTACAGATGACAAAACTGAGGCATGATGGCTCTCCTAGGATCAGGCTGGCCCCCATCAGAAATGACAAAACCGAGGTACGGTGACTTTGTCTTGGGATCACCATTCCAAAATGGAAAAAGCTCTCGGAGGCCAATCCAGCTGCCTTGTTTTCTTTTCAATTCAACAAGCACGAAACACCTATCTGTCGGTCAAGCTATTAGCTTTCCTTTCCAGCTCCGAGTCACTAACGAATGTAAAAATCCTGCCATCTAAGCTCTCGGCCAAAGACATCGTCATCCAGTCCATATCTCTCCATGTTGCTCATCTGGTCAGTAAACACTCTCCCTTTGGGGCCCGGGGGGGAGGTGACCTATGGGAGGTGATGGGATCACAGCCCAGATCCACATAGCTAATGTCCCACAAATCACATCCATGTAAAGATGGTCCAATATTAAGCTTCTCTCTGTGAATAATATCTACACACACAGGCTCACGTACATAAAATTTAATGAACTCTTAAGACCTTAAGAATGGCTTGAATTAAAGGAACTAAGATTTTGGGGGTACCCGGTATGTACATGTGTTATATTCAGGTAGGCCAGAAATAGAATTTAATTGGAATAGGAAGTATTCTGATGAAGAAAGGTATTCTATCAGGATATTGGGGGGAAGGAGAGAAGGGGATGGTTAAAGTCCAAGATTCCATAGACAACATGGGTCAGATATGGACTTTCTTGACTTCAAGGCTGGATCTCTGGATGTTATTCCAGGCTACCACTCAAATCAAATGGATGTTCATCATGAATGTATTTGGTTTGGGCTTGTGATCATCAAGGTGAACCTTTGTGAAAACATGGCTGCCCTAGAAATGCATACACGTAAACACAGGTCAGGGTTTCCAAATCTTGCTTTAGACACAGCCCAATTTAGCAGTCTGTTGGACCTTCGGGCTCCCTTTGCAGGATCATGCTTTTAAATGCATGAAATAAAACATAGAGAATGTAAAGGAAACTAATTATTGTAAAATGAATAAACAAACAAGTAATAAAATAAGTAAAAAAATGAATTATCTATTTATACAGTCATAAGATTATTTTAAAAGGTCAGTTCAAAGATAAAAACAAATGTGTTTATAAACAGCCCTAATGTGTGGATTTACATGCATGCTATATATAGGTGTGTGAATATCAGTTATAAATGTATGGCTGTATACATGTGTCTGCCTGTGCTATATATGAAGCACCACTGTGTGCCTGCATGTGGGGGTGTCTAAGTATATGTATGTGCAAGTAGATGTTAGTGTGAAAATGTGGGTTTGAATTTATGCCCCCCTCACATACATACACATAGTCACACACTCACACTCACACACAGTTACACAGTCACACACACACTTACACAGTCATACACTCACACTTACACAGTCACACACTCACACACACACTCACACACTCACACTTACACAGTCACACACTCACACACTCATACTCACACAGTCACACACACACTCACACACAGTCACACACACACTCATACACACATACACACTCACACACATGCTAAGTGTGTGTTTCCAGTCCGAGACCAGAATCAGCCCCAGGAATCATCCACGTCCTCATCAATAACAGACAAGATGACAAACGATGCGCGCGAAGCCCGGCCAGCCAGGTGTCTTCCTCTCTCCCCACGCAGCAGATGGGCCCGGCTCTCCCGCGCACGCAGCCCGGCCCGGCCATATGCTGATTTGCTATTAATTACAGTAGCTTTCCAGGGCTTCCTAGGGCAGTCGGCACCAATTAGGCACATCCGCAAAGGAATATTTTAAAGTAATTAATGGCTTATTTTAATATTTCTGTTCATTCCTGGTCGGGTCATCCGGTGCAGTAAACAGGAGCACAGGGGCGGGTTCTTAGCCTCCTCCCCCGGCCTTGAGATCTTAAAGCCCCAGGGGCTGGAGCACGGCTCATACCCCCTTCCTTAAGGGCCAGCTCCTGTCACAGAGCTAGGGCTGCAGTCAGTAAGACCTGAATTCAAATCTAGCTTCAGACAGTTGTGCGACTGTGGGTGAGTCACAATTTCCATTCTCCAGCTATTATGCAACTCTGGGTCTTTAGCTTTCTCAAGTAAAGGTCTATCCTTTCAAAGGCTCCAGAAGTCCCCTGATCCTGACACAGGGCAGTTCTTCTTCGCTTATTTTGAACCATAATTTTTGAACCAGGGGAGACATCTTTGTGCACATGACTGCCCACACTAATAATGGTCACTGGAGGTTTGCAAAGCACTTTACAGGCATCATCCCAATTAAATCCCACAATGACCCTCAAAGGGCCGAACTGTGATTGTTCTCCAATTTAGAGAGGAAAACACTGAGAAGCAGAGCAGTTTATGACTTGACCAGAATCACACACTTAGTAATAAGAACCTTGGAGAGGTGGAAGCTGAGGCACTGAACCATGGCAAGAGAGAATCACAGAGATGAAGGGGGTGAAACTCATTCTTTTGCAGGAGGGAAAAATAGCCCCAGAAAAGACAATGACCTAAGTTCTCCCAGATCCATTAGCGGCAGAAACAAAAAAGCAGCAAAATCATAACCCTTTTTTTTTTTTTTAAAAGAAAGAGAAAATGATCAAAAATCGCAAACATGGCCAGTCCCCATGTAGACTTAGTGTCCTGTAAAGTTTGGGCCTTTGGCTAAGACAACTCTAAGGTCCCTTCCAGCCCTTAGGTATTGAAATGAAATCACAGGTCCAGATGTGTGTACATATGTCTCTATATATGTATGTGTATATATACATACACACATAAGCCTACATGTATAATAGGCAGCCCTGAATCAAGATAAGTATTATCAGTTTCAGAGCCTGGAGCAGTTTCCCAATCTATAAAAGGATTGGGGTGGGCTCTAGAGCCTCAGATTCAGAGCTGGGATCAGTTTCCCGATCTATAAAAGGATTGAGGTGGGCTCTAGAGCCTCAGATTCAGAACCTGAAGCATTTCCCGATCTATAAAAGGATTGAGGTGGGCTCTAGAGCCTCAGATTCAGAACCTGAAGCATTTCCCGATCTATAAAAGGATTGGGGTGGGCTCTAGAGCCTCAGATTCAGAGCCAGGATCAGTTTCCCGATCTATAAAAGGACTGAAGTGGGCTCTAGAGCCCTAGAATACTTCTTTGTACTCTTTTCTGGCTCCAAATCTAGAATTCTAGGATCTAAATAATTTCTCCACTTTTCTTTTCAAGTATCAAGGATCCAAGTGCCTGAGAAAAATCTATACAAAGTCATCATCTCTTCCCAGAACACATGAATCCCCCTGGATATTAACCATGTCTTTGGCAGTTTGAACAGCTATAAATGGAAAGACCATTTCCTAGCTGATGTGCAAGGGGGCAGACTCTCAAAGCAGTGCCCCCGAGAGCTCATTAGGAGGACCCAGGGCCCTGGCGGACATGAATTATTTACTACAGCAGCCCTGTCTGGGATCGGCCCATTCTTTACTCCTCCACCCCAGAAGCATCCTAGATTCATCTGGAGCTCTCTTTAAAAAGGCACGAGGAAGCGAGACCTGCACAGGAGGAAAGGGTCCAGTCGTACCCATAGTGGAGCACTGCCGTCTCTACTGCAGGAGTGGAAATCGAGGCTGAGATTAAATCCGGCTTAAACCAGCTCTCGATGATAACTTAGGAGAGCGGTCGTCCTCCATTTGAGAAAGAAGGAAAACAAACCCGACAAGGAGCTGTTTGGAGAAGAAGAACTAGCCTGCTGGCGCTGCTTCTGCCAAGGAAACCGCCTCTCTCCTCGTCAAGAGTTTTCCATCTTCTCCGAGCCTGAGCAGCTTGCTCTTGTCTCGATGATAAAATGCAAATCCTGGGCTTGGCGTGCAGCTCCCCCATCTCATCCGCTCCCACCGCCCTCCCCACCCCTACCTCCACGTCTGGGAATTCTCCCGCCTTCCTCAGTCTGCACAAGCTGCGACCCACTCCTAGAGTTATTGTTGCAAATGCTCAATAAACACTTGGTGAGCTGACAACTTCAAAGCTCAGCTAACGTTCATGACCTTCGCTTCATATAAACTCCTCTGGGTCTCCCCTAGAGAATGGAAACTCCTTGAAGGCAAGTACAAATTTGTACTTCCCACATCTAGCACAATTACTGGCTCATAGTAGGTAATAAGGGATCAATTTAGGAAGTTAAAGCCTCTTATTCATTTGACTGCTCTCTCTCTGTTCCTGTTCCTCCTCTTCCTCCTCCTTCTCTATCTATTTCTTTCTGTCTCTCTCTCTATTTCTCTGCCTCTGTCTCTTTCTCATTCTAAAACAAGAGTTCCAAAATAATCACGTCCTTAGAAAGTGTGCGACAATGTGTTTTCTGAGCTGAAAGTGAATGTTGAATTGTACAAGATGGGACGTAAACCTAGAGTCATTGCCTTCCCTACACTCCCTGCCCCACCATCACCCCATCCAGGGCCCAAATTCCCTCCCTTCAAGTAACTGACTGAACTTTCTGGGTTCTATTCTTGCCAGAGAGTCTGGGTTTAGAATTGAAAGGGACCTCAGAGATCACCTAGTTGAATCCCCTCATTCTGTACAGGAGGAAACAGAACCCTAGAATGGGCCCTTGATTGACCCAATATCACAGTAGAAGTTGGTGGAAGAGTCAGGATTTGAATCCAGATTCTCTGACTTTCAATCCAGCATCCCACAGTATTGAATAATGACACAGAGTTTCCAGCTCCTCCTCCATACATTGAAGGTGTTAATTAACATTTGCCCTTATGAACTATTGGGTCTGATTTCTTACCGAAAATGGAACGGCTGCAAAGGCTTAATGATTTCCTCTCTTCCTGCTCCAATAAATGTTCTATACCATTCGGTCATTTTCCAGACATCTTCCATCACACCCAATGCAATTTCCCCACAGGTCAAGACTCAAAATCATTAACAGCAACTAAGACCTGTAAGCACTGAACGTCATTTCACTTAAAATCCTCTTTAAAAATCAACCCTTTTATTTCTTTCTTTTTTTTTTAATTTTTTTATTTAATAGCCTTTTATTTACAGGATATATGCATGGGTAACTTTACAGCATTAACAATTGCCAAACCTCTTGTTCCAATTTTTCACCTCTTACCCCCCCACTCCCTCCCCTAGATGGCAGGATGACCAGTAGATGTTAAATATATTAAAATATAAATTAGATACACAATAAGTATACGTGACCAAAACGTTATTTTGCTGTACAAAAAGAATCAGACTCTGAAATATTGTACAATTAGCTTGTGAAGGAAATCAAAAATGCAGGTGTGCATAAATATAGGAGTTGGGAATTCAATGTAATGGTTTTTAGTCATCTCCCAGAGTTCTTTTTCTGGGCATAGCTGGTTCAGTTCATTGCTGCTCCATTGGAAATGATTTGGTTGGATCTCTCAACCCTTTTATTTCACAAAATTTGCCAAGACCAAAGCAAGATCTATTTTCTAGGTAACCTCAACAAATCTAGAAAAAAAAAAAGGTTTTAGATTATAATACCTGTAAGTCTTAAAATGACTTTCAAAAACTGATGATGAGCAGCAACAAATGATGTGGCCTAGAACCAGGCTCTGCACAATGTCTCCCCCCCCACCCCCCATTCCCCATGCCTAGAACTCAACTAGATCATTTCACTGCTGGAGCAGGTGGGATTCACCAATTCTATTCATTCTTGTGAGATTGGAGATCACTAGACCTCACCACTGATCCTGCTATTGTCCCCTAATGTCCTCTAGGACTCACCACTGACTCTTATTTTATCATGAATTTGGTTTTAATATTTTGATAATTATTCTAACCCTAACCCTAACCCACCTCCTGACTCCCGACTCTATTTTGATAATTATCCCAATATGATCGGTCTCATTTATAATTCTCCGAGTTTTATTTTGGGCATTTAAAAACTATTCTGGGGAGTCCACAAGCTTCTGCAGATTGCCAAAGGAGACCGGAATGAACGAAAGGTAGAGACTCCCAATCCATGCTCTCCATAACCTAATAAAGTCAGTCCTCCAGTGAGACTATGAACACCTTGAAAGCAGGGACCTTTTTGCTTTTTCTTGCTTGCACCTTGCTTGGCACATGGGAACCACTTAATAAATGTCTTTTCATTCATGCATGTGTACACTCAACCATTTCATCCATCCATCCATCCATTCAAATTGTGTAATTGTGATAACCAAATTGGCCCTAAAGAAAGAAGGGGGAAATGGACCTCTCCATCCTTCTCTGCAGGAGTGAGGGATTCTGGGTATGGAAAACTGAATAGACCATCACACTCAACTGACATGGACTTTTTGAAGTGCTTTTTTCTTCTTTAAAAAAAAAGTCTTTGCTCCAAAGAATGGCTTGCTGAGAAGGGGAGATGGAAGGTAAATATCTGAAAAAGTAAGGCAAGACCCAAGATATTGATAAAAATACTTAAAAGGAAAATATGAGGGTTCTATACTAGGGAGTGAGATGGACAGGGGAGGAAGAGAAGCAGAAATCAGTTCCCCCACTCCAGACTTCTCCCCTGTTTTCCCGGTGCCCCAGATCTTTTATCCTTTAGTCACTTCAAGAGGACTGGAAAGGTCAGTTATTCCTCAGACTTTTGTACCCTGCCTCATTCCCAAGTCAGTTTCCAAAGAGTGAAACGCAATGGAATCTTACAGCATGTCACCAGTAAAAATGAAATGTTTTTTAGGCGCCTGGCTGGTTCTCAGACCTCAGGCTGTCTTTCCAACAGCACATGCCAAAGACCATCTCTCCTGAGGATAAGGAGGGACACGATCTCTAGGCTGCTCAGATGACTCATTTCATGCTAAATGAGGTCAAATGATTAAAAGTACAGAGGCAAGAGAGGCAATAGGACAAGCAGAAGACAGACAGACAAACAGGCAGAGATAGAGAGACAGACAGACAGAAAGAAAAAGACAGACAGACAGAGAGAGAGACAAAGAGAGAAGGAGACAGAGACAGGGAAACAGAGCCAGTGAGGATGTGAAGAAGAGAGAGGAAGGGAAGAGAAAGGAGAGAGAGAAGGAAAGAAAGAGAGAGAGAAAAGAGGAGAGAAAGAGGAGAAACAAGAAAGAGAGAAAGAGAAAGAGGGTGGGAGGAGCAAGAGCCCTTTGTCATCAAGAAATTCTGAGTTCTGTACCCGGCAACAGCAAGATTATGCTATGATCGGTTCTGATGGACATGGCTCTTTTCAACAGCAAGGTGATTCAGAATAACAGCAAGGGATGGAAAGCCATCTGTACCCAGAGAGAGGACCATGGGGACTGAATGTGGATCACAACAGTATTTTCACCTTTGTTGTTCTTGTTGCTTGCTTTTTGTTTTCTTTCTCATTTTTTCCCCTTTTGATCTGATTGTTCTTGTGCAACTTAAGTGTGGAAACATGTACAGAAGAATTGCACGTGTTTAAGATATACTGGATTATTTGCCATGTAGGGGAGGGAGTGGGGAGGGAGGGAGAAAAAAAAATTGGAACACAAGATTTTGCAAGAGTGGATGTTGAAAATTATCTATGCATGTGTTTTAAAAATAAGAAGCTTTAACAATAATAACCACAATCATAAAAGAAATTCTGGGTTCAAGCCCTATCTCTCACAAACACTGATTGTATTATTCTGGGCAAATAATTTGCCCCCAGGCAAATCTCTAAGATTATAAATTGCAAAATAGTGTGTGATTTGCTTTGTAAGAGGAATTTTCCTGACTTAGAGTTTCCAATACAGATAAAAATCACAGGTTTGGAACCCCTTCCCATCCCACCCTCACTTACCCCAAGAAAATGAATGAGTGAAAATATAAATGAATAAAAGAAGAAAGATCAAAATAATAAGTAATGCTATTCTCACATCACCCTGTATCTATTCAGTGCCATTTATTCCTGTACTTGCTGTCTGCTTCAATAGAGTGTAAGCTCGTTGGGGGTGGGGGCTGTTCCACTTCTGTCTTTGTATTCCTAGTATCTCTCACGCAGTTCCTATATCAAGTAGAGAACATTAAGAAGTGTTTTTTGATTGAGTCTATATCACTGTTTCTAAGATAATAGAGAAAAGCAGGTGGCTTAGTGGGACCCGGAGAAAAGATTCAAGATCAAATCCAACCTCAGATCCTCATTAGTTATTTTTGGCAGAACAACTTAGCCTCCCTTGACCCTGGTTTTCTTACCTGGAAAATGGGAATAAAAGCAGCATTTGACTCCCTGGGGCTGTTTAAAGAATCAAATGTGATAACATATATAAAGTGCTTTGTAAAGCCCTGGAAACACTATTATTATTATTATTTTAAAGAGATGAATCATGGGCTGTTTATGACAAAGGACACATTCTGGATAGTATGCTTGGAGTCTGATTGGTCCATGGGGTATGTGGGGCAATTTGGGAAGACACTGCTAAGTAATTAGCAGTCCACATTACATGGAACCATTTGTTCATCAAGCATTTTATTAGTTACTGCTCTTGGTCAGCTACTGCACTGGATTCTGGGCAGTGACTAAAGGACAATAGTAACTGCTCTCAAGGAGCTTCATTCTATTTGAAGGCAATAATGTCAATATTGAGATGTAAATAAAATAAAATATGCAAAGTAAATGCAAAGTGACTTCCAGAGGGAAAAGCATTGATAAGTGGAGATCGAGTCAGTGGCCCTTCAACTGAGGCTTGGAGATTGCATTAGGAAGGGGAAGTGAAGGTGGAGTGTATTCCAGACGTAAGGTAGACCCTGTAGCATGTGATGGACCATGGAGCACACTAGGTGGAGAACCCCAAGAGAATGTTGGTCCTTATCAAAAGTAAAAATGCTCTCTTTAGATCTCATGGCTCCATCTCCTTCAAATTCATGGAGTTTTCATAGAAAGACTGGCAAGGTCAAATTCAAAGTCCAGGCTGAGAGTAACAGACTTGTCTCCAGATTGCCTTAGGTGGCTAAAGTTCATGTGCAAATAGGGAGCAACTGTGTATGGGAGACATGTGATCAGGAAGTCACGGCAGCCCCACTTAGGGCGCCGGTGCGTTTGTCTGAAGGGATCAGCACAGGGAGCTCCCTGCTAATGAATTGGACAGAGGGGGGTTTGAGCTGAATCTGAGCAGCTGGGAGCAAGAGATCTTCCCTGCAGCCCCAGGTGAAATCTGCTCCAGGTGAAGTGATCTGGGCGGGCTGAAGCTTGGGAAGGATCAAAGGCAGCCTAAGCACCCTCTCCTCCCACATTCCTTCAAGCATGCACCTGGAACGCCACGTTCCCTGGCCAGCGGCCGGCCAACAAGGAACGGCCTGACCAGAAAGTCTGGCTCTGGGCTGGAGTTGGCCCCCAAGGGCTGCAGTACCCTTCAGTGGGGCTCTTAAGTCACCTCTCTGACATTTTTCCAGAAAAGAAAACCCTAACAAGTGTCTTCTAGCCTCCCCTCAAACATCTCCAGGAAGCAGGGGAAATCCCAGTGTCTGGGGCAAGCCATTCCATTTGGAGGAAGCGCCAATTAGGGCATTTCTTCCAAAGCCAAGCCTAAACCTGCCCTCTGTGATTTCTACTAGTTGTTCCCAGTTGTGCGTCTCCCCCACCCCCAGCCCATGCGATGGGCCTTCACATGCTTAAAGACAGATGTTCTGGATCCCTGCAATCCCCTCTTCTCCAGGTTAAACATCCCATTGCCTCCAAATGACCCTTTTATGACCCTGTCTCTGAATACTTCCATCATCCTTTCTCTGGGTCTCAGTCCAAGTGTCATTTCCTGCAGGGAGTCTATCCCAATTTACCCCCTTCCGCCTCACCCAAGGCTGCTAGTGCCCTCCCCAATCTGGAAATCACTTTCCATTCGGCATTTAACTTTCTGCATTTATGTTGTTTCATCTCAACAGACTAGGGACAATAAATAAGATGGATTGATGGATGGACAGTCAGAAGGGGGAAAGAGAGAGAGAGAGAGACAGAGACAGACAGACAGACAGAGAACACGTAGACCAGACAGACAGCCATATCACCTATGAATTCCCATAGTAGGTACTTAATAACTAATTATAGAATGAGTGAGACAATGAATCTTCAGGCTAACCATGCCCCCTTCCTCCCAGAGGTAATGGAAACGGGGTCCTGCCTTAGCTTCCTTCCCTGCCCTGGGCAGCCTCTCCAGGCTGCTGCCCAGTTCCTGGATGGGGGCTGCCCAGGGTCCTTGCCTGTTGCCTCTGGCACCTCTCAATGCAACCTTGCCTAGGAAAGCCTCAGCTTTTCTTGGCTGCCCCATATTTCCATCTGTAACACATACATGACACACTCCGCAACATGACCAGGACCGCCTGCCAAAAGCAGGACTTCCACATGGATCTGCCATGCAAAGATCTAAAGTCGCCTTGGCCCAGGGGCTGAGTTCAGGCAGGCAGCTGGGAAGGCCCAGAGGAGAAAGCCCTTTCCAGGGGCATTAAACAGCAAGGAGAACGTGGCAAGTCAGAGCAGAGATCGAGGCTCTGGGCACCCTGGGACCACCCAGGGAGCAAGCGCCAGTGGGGAGGGAGCTCACTGCCTCACCTTTCAAGGGGATTTTGCACAGGGCAGACTGTGTAGCACCTGCACAAGTCACCTAGCCAGACCAGAGCAAGACTGCTGGCCAGGGAGAGGTGGGCAAACCCCACCTTGGAAAAGAAGGGGAAAAGGGAGGTGACCATGACAGAGAATGAATGAATGACCGAGCTCTGGACCATTGGGGGGGGGGAGCTGAAGATGAGGGCTCCGGTTATGATAGCAGTGAGCCAATTCCCTCCCCAAATGACCTTTTGTTCATTCGTACACACACGTTTATAAATCTGTATTTTTACATCTAATATATTTGTCTACATTACATAAGTACTGATAGATGTCTAGATGACAGCTGGAAAGCCCAGTGGATAGAGCCCCGGACCTCCAATCGGGGCGGCTGTGTGACTCTGGCCAAATACTTAACTTCTGTCTGCCTCGGTTTCCTCATCTGTAAAAAATCCAAAAATAGCAACTATCTCCTGAGATTGTAATGAGGATTGAACGAGATAATATTTGTAAAGTGCTTTTCACGCCTTAATATGTCATAGAAATGCTACCACTAGTTTTAGTGGAAGCTCCATGAGCACAGGAACACTTCCCCTTATGACTTTGTATCCCTAGAAATACAGCCTGCAACAAACACTTAAATACTTGCTTACTGGCTGCCCAGCCTTTACACAGCATTTAAGTGCATCATCTCCCTCGATTCTGATGATGAAGAGCTCACATTTATGTAATCTTTAAGAATATTAAGAAATATTATTTCACCATAATCCTGGCATTATCCCCATTTTACAGACGAGGAAAGTTGCTGAGTAAGGTGCCCAGTTATATATAACTAATAAATTGCTGAAGAGGATTAGAACTCAGATTTTCCTCACATAGAGTTGGAAAGGTAGGTTGACACACTTTTGGGAAGGGAGGGCCCTCCCATTCCTGGGGAAGGGGTTTGCTTTATCCCAGAGCACTAGGGAGCAAAGGGAGGTTCTTGAACAGGGCAGGATGACAGAGTCAGACCGAAACCTTAGGAAAATGACACCATTGGAGAATCCAGCAATGCTGGTTGTTTATGACTGAGCTGGGGGGCTGATAGAAGGTAAGAACATAGTGAGCTTGGTCTGCTTAAATTCCCCCTATTCCTCCTCCCCTTTTTCCCTTCTCTTCCTTTTTTTTTTTTTTTTTGAAACTTCCTCCTTTCTTCTTCCCTTTTCTCCTCTTTTTCCTTTTTTTAATCTTCCCTTTCTTTTTCCTCCTCCTCTTTCTCCCTTTTCTCCTTTTGCTCCCCTTTCTCCTCTTCTTTTTTCTCTCCTCCCCCTCTTCCTCCTCCTCATCTGTCTTCTCCTTTTCTGCTCTTTTTCCTCCTCATTTTTCCACCCCTTTCTCCCTCCTGGATCATGAAGCCACTGGAGTTTATTAAATGTTAAGGGGGGGGGGGGGAAGGTCTGTCAGGGTCAGTTTTTTCATCCCTAAAATAAGAGTAATGAGGGCCCATCTCACAGGACTGCTGTGGGGCTCATGTTAAGTGTCAGATGCTTTAAGAGCCCCCTCTAAGGCCCATCGAAATGGGACGCGGTCGTTCTTCCAGGATCGCGGCTGAAGACGGCAGACGAGCTGTGGCTACGGCCAGCATGGCGGCTGGCTCTGCTTGGCTGCAACTCTTTGCTCCCAGGGAGGGGTCCTGGGCAGCAGCAAAGTGGCAATGATGTAAGCAAGGAAGAGAGTATCCGTGGAAAATTTTAGAATAAAATTAGTTGGAGAGAAAAGTAGTCTTAGGGAGAAGCCAGGAAAAAGCTAAGATCTGCAGGGGTGGAAGTCCCACCTCGACCTGGAACATCCAAACTGGAAACGACCTCAGGTCTTGGCCACAGGACCCCAAATGCCCACTGCAGCCGCGGGGACTTCTGATCCAGAGCACACTGTGCTCATCTCCTCCCTGGCCTCGCAGAGGGAGTGTAGGATTTGGGGTAAGAAAAACCTGGGTTCAAAAGCTGTCAAAAAGTACCCATAAGCTGTGTGATCTTGGGCAAGTCATTTCATGAATGAATCAATCACTTATTAAGCACCTCTGAAATACCTGTGATAGGGACAAAAAAACCCAAAAAACTTCTTGCCCCTCTGTGAGCTTACATTTCATTGCACAGAATATCCTTTTATATAAGTCCTATAGAAAACCTATGCCTCAGTTTCCCCATCTGTAAAATGACATTTACCAGTTCAAAGACTTAAGTAACATTATGTGTATAAGGCTCTTGGCAAAACTTAAAACTTGACCCAAAGGTATCACTAATTGGGGCATTGCACAGAGGGTTAGATGGGGGTCAGGAAGGCCTCCGTTCAAATCCTCCATCCGACATCACCAGTTTGTGTGGCTTTGGGCAACACGGCTCTTAGACTCCTCGGCTATCAAGTGGAGACACTTTTTTGATTCCTATGTGTGTGGTGAGGATTCTAACAGGTAACATCTGTCAAGGGCTTGGCGAACTTCATTATTATTATTGCTGTTGTTGATGGATATTATAATGATGTTTTATATATTTTGTGTATATGTAATAATAATTATTATTAGTGTTAATGGATTATATTACATGTAACATATAATAATATATAACATTCTATATTGTGTGTGCATATAAAATTATTATTATTACTATTAATGGACTATTGTATCATGATATATTCTATATTGTATATATGTACATACGTAATTATTTCTCTTAATGTATTATATTATATGTGACACATAGCATAATAAAACATAATATTCTATATTGTGTATATATAATTACTATTAATATTAATGGACCATTACATCATGATATATTATATATGTACATCTATAATTATTATTACTATAAATGGATATTATATGTGGCACAATATAATATGTAATATTTTATATTGCATATATAATAATTATTATTCCTATTAATAGACTATTACATCATGATATATTCTATATTGTATATATGTATGTATATAATTATTATTACTATAAATGGATTATAGTATATCATGATATATTTGTATATTGTGTGTGCATATACAAATATATACAAATATCATTATTACTATTATTCCCTCTTTCCAAGCTCCCCAGACGCCTGGAAGCTGAAAGCCTCCGCAGGGGTGAGGAGATGACAAAGGGCAGAGAGCCCAGATCTGGAGCAGAAAGGACTTCCCAGGATACCGGAGCTGATCCCTCCATTTCACAGAGAAGGAGACTGAGGACTGAGGACTTGCTCACCAGAGGCAAGACTCCTTTTATTCTGCTCCATGGTTCCTATTTTGGACGTGGAAGTCCAGGCTTCATATGCCCTAGAACCAGAAAACCTCAGAGTTCAAAGGGCATCCCCAATAAGGTCTCCAGGGATCTCAGAGAAAGGTAGTGAGTGACCCAGATTGGAAAGAATGAACCCCACTTCTCATTCATGACTTGAGGTGATGGGGGGAGAGAATAAACCCAACCAGCATTTTGGGGGAACGGGAAGTGGAAAATGACATAGAAGAGCTGCTCCTTCCAACAGGTGTGTCCCCAAGCCTGCCCCTGCTCAGTCTTCTTTTGAAATGCAAAAACAAAACCCAACAGTGCCTTTTGGTGTCAGAGGACTTGGGTGTGAGAATCCCACCTTTCCTCTGGCTCCCGGTGTGATCCATTTAAATCACTTTCCTTTCTGGGCCTCAGTTTCCAAATCTGTAAACTATAAGAGTGCAACTATATGGCCTCTTGAGTTTCTAGCTCTAAGACTTCTAGACTTTGCAGCATCCTTTCTGAGCTAAGACTGGGAATTGCTTCCCTCACCCCCCCCCACTTTTTCCCCCTCAGGAAGAAGGAAAGAACAAGTGAATGTAAGTTAGTAGAAAGCAATACTGAGTGATTATAACAAAAAACAACTTGGGGTCCTGAATAGAGTCTTTAGGTTAATAAATATTCTAGTAAATAAATATGATGTTTGAAACCAAAGGTGGCAGAGTTGGGGGGGGTTACAAGATTGGGGGGATTAAAATTTAAAAAAAAATTAGTTAACCCCAAAGTCTCTTGTTATGCCTTAATAATGGGTTTGCCTGAATTGCCAAACACTGCAAAGCACTCGGTGAGGGCGCGCTGTTAATATTAGTCCTGTTCTGACTGTCTGTCTGGACTCCTCAGCAGGGATCCTGGCTCCCTTTATAAATACACCCCAGTCCCAGCTTCTGGACCCAGCCTGAGAGACAGAGCTTCTCTGCAAGTCAGCAGCCCGTTAGCAAGAGGGATGAAGGATGCTCTGGTCCTTGCGTTTCTTTTCCGCCCCCTGCTGGCAGCTGCTGGAACTGAAGGACCAGAACCACTGAAAAAGCAAAGGGACTCTGGGATCCAACCTTTTCCCTTTTCAGAGGAGGAAACTGAGGCATCCAGGGTCCCACAGCCAGCGAGAGGAAGAGCCAGGATTCTAATCCGTCAGACGGCCATGTCTCTTCCTCTATCCACTGCACCAATAAGCCTCCTCTTCCTCATCCTCCTCTCCAACTCCTCAGACTAGCAAAGCTGGTCTTCCATCTCCTGTATTGAATAGTTTCCTTGTTCCTCAGTTTCCTCCTTTTTAACATAATGGGCTGCACCAGATAGATGGCTCTGAGGGTCCTCCCAGCTTAAAAATCTATGATCCAACCTTTGAGTTGAGAACACAACGTCTGCAGAAATCACTTGGGGGCCCCATAGGACAAATGGCTCAGTCTCCTCCTCAAATTACAGGGTATTCCCTTGTTTATCTGTCACACCTATATACCCACGTCTGCCATGAACGCCCAGAAATCTTTTTTTTTTTTTTTTTGTCTTTTTCCCAGCATGTACTGGTGGACACTTCATAAAGTAGACACTTAATAAAGCCTGTTGAGTCAAACCATCAGACACTCCCCCAGTCACAGGAAGCCGGCAGGTCACCCTCGGAGCTGAACTACTCATCTCCCCCACACTCCAAAGGGACCTGCACAAAAAGCCAAATTAGGGCTTGGAGGAAGCAAAACAAACATCCAGGCCTCCCCAGAAGGCATCTTCTGAGCCCGTGGTTCCCAGGATCCACCGGAGATTCAGCTGTTAGCGGCTAATGTCAACATTTTCAGCCAGACATTCAACAACAGAAAACCCCAAACAAGTTTCAGGGGGTCCCCGAGGTTTGCTCCCGCTATCCCTGGACTGAATTAAAATCCCCTTTCCTGCATTCTTCCCTAATGAGCTGGTTTTTCTCTATCAGTGATGGAGATTTATTGCGTGAACGGAACAAATAATGGTGTATTTACAGACACAAATATGACCACACTATTCCCCAGTAGGAATCAGCTTCTCTATTCTGGGACTGTAAATAACTGTAAAATAATCTCATCCTCCAACCAATGCTCGGACCAGAGAGGGCAAAGGTCTGTACCAGGACCAGGCGTCCATTCCAGGAAATGGCCATTATTCCTCCTGGAATCAGGAGGTATCCCTGCCACTCGGGAGGTGGCTTTCCCTCTTAAATCCCCTTAGGTGAAGCTGCCGTCTTCCCCTCTGCGCCCTCCTTCTGCGGCGCTGCAAGCCAAGCCAAATGGCCCTTCTGGGAAAGACCCTCCAGACACTCAAAGTCAGTGAGCAAAGACACAAAACAGAGACACAAGAGACTTAAAGCCAGCACAGGAAATGGCACAAGAGAAACCGCGCTGAGCCAAAGTTCCAGTGCCGCCTCTGGGTGATAGTCCTTCTCTGTAAAATGCCTATTGACTAGATGGCCCCCGAGTCCCTTCCTCCTCTAAATGGGTGACCGGAAGGATGCCTCAGTTTCCTCATTTGTAAAAGCGGGGGTTGGTCTTGTCCTAGCTCCGTGCCTGGGTTTCCTCGTCTGCCGAGTGGGAGGTTGGTCTAGAGGGTTTTTCCCAGCCCCGCTCCGGACTACGGGGCGGCCACAGTGACTCAGTGGTCTCAGACCGGGGGAAGTCCGCAAGAAGCCGGGGTCCCGGCGTCCTAGAGAAGGAAAGCGCTTCTGATGCCGGCAAATGCAACCCCTGGTTCTGCAGGGAGGAGCCGAGGCCCAGAGAGGGGATGCTCTGACTGAGGTCACTTAGGGAGCTAAAAAAAAAAAAGGACCAAGGTCCCCGAGCCCGCTCCCGTTCTCCCCGCCCCGCGGCCTCCGCACCGCAGTAAGCACTTGTGTCAATAACAGAAACTGACGCTCGATGACGTCAGTGCCTTTTAACACTCCCATTCAGCCGCATTTCCGAAGGGCTCTGGGAGCGTGGGCGCTCTGGGAGTGGCCGAGGAGGCCCCGTGGGTCCCTAAGTCACGGCCCTGCTCCCGCTGCCGGCCCGGAACCTGATCCAGAACCGCGGAGCGAGGCCGGCCCGGGCCAGAGGCGGAAGGAGATCCAAGGCCGCCTTCCCGGCTCCCGCTTCAGAGCGGAGGAACCAGGCCCCAGCGGGCTCCGGGCACGTGGCGGAAGGAGATCCAAGGCCGCCTTCCTGGCTCCTGCTTCAGAGTGGAGGAACCAGGCCCGAGCGGGCTCCGGGCACGTGGCGGAAGGAGATCCAAGGCCGTCTTCCCGGCTCCCCGCTTCAGAGCGGAGGAACCAGGCCCCAGCGGGCTCCGGGCACGTGGCGGAAGGAGATCCAAGGCCGCCTCCCCGGCTCCCCGCTTCAGAGCGGAGGAACCAGGCCCCAGCGGGCTCCGGGCACGTGGCGGAAGGAGATCCAAGGCCGCCTTCCCGGCTCCCCGCTTCAGAGCGGAGGAACCAGGCCCCAGCGGGCTCCGGGCACGTGGCGGAAGGAGATCCAAGGCCGCCTTCCCGGCTCCCGCTTCAGAGCGGAGGAACCAGGCCCCAGCGGGCTCCGGGCACGTGGCGGAAGGAGATCCAAGGCCGCCTTCCCGGCTCCCCGCTTCAGAGCGGAGGGACCAGGCCCCAGCGGGCTCCGGGCACGTGGCGGGGCCCCCGGGACCAGGCCCCGGCTCTAACTGCGGCCTCATCCCCGGAGTGACCGAGTCCCAGCGCGGCCGCCCCGATGCTGTGCAACCTCAGGGCGCCCAAAGCCAGCCCTTGATCTCTCCCAAAGGGGGGGAGGGGGAAGCTAAGGGCCAGGCAGGCAGTGGCGCTGTGCTGTGGAAAAGAAGCCCGGATGCTGCTTGGCCTCCCCTGCCCCCCCACCCGCCTTCCCCTCAAGGCCCAGAAAGTGCGGGCAGTTCCAGCGGTGACCAGCAGGGGGCAGCATGTTAAAGTGTATGTGGGAACTCCCTCTGTGAGCCCGGTCCGGCACGTTCTCCACCGCAGCGGCTCTCACCTAACCGACCCCCCCCCCCCTCATTCGCCGCAAAATTCGAGTTCCTGTTAGTCCGTCAATGGACACCGAGCCCCCACCGGGCACCGGGCAAAAAAGGCCCCTGTCCGCAGGGCGCTTACGGTCCGGTGCGGGCGGGCACCACCAGCCCTTGCTGTGTGCGCATGCGCGGCGGGGGGGAGGGGGAAGGAGGGGGAGGGGCGGGGATGATCCGCAGAGAGGCTCGGGGAGCAAAACCAGGACGGGCTTCCTGGAGGAGGAGGAGGAGGGTCCGGCAGCCGAGGCAAGCTCTCCCAGGTGCCGCGGCCCGAGGTGAGGGATAAGGAGGGGAGCGGAGCCAGCTCCGGCTCCCCGCCCACTCCCGGGGCTCCCGGCACAGTCAGCGTCGGAGCTCAGCCCTTCCCTGGCCGAGCCTCAGCTTCCCCAGCTGTGAACGGGAGGCTCCCTGCCGCCCCCCCCCCCCCCCCCCCCCCCCCCCGCCCGCGGGACACGACCGCCCCTCCCCCCCGGACTGTCCCCTCCCCCACACCACCGCCCGCCCGCCCCTGCCCCTGGGGGTCAGCGCTGCCGAGGGGATCCCGGCTCTAGCCGCAAGGGGTCGCAGGAGTCCTGGAGACCAGCCTCCACATGTTGGAAGACGGAGGCGAGCGAGTTACCCAGGGAGCGCCTCAAGCAGGATCCGAATCCAGGGCCCTGGGCCCTAACTCAGGGGCTCACATCCGGGCTCCTGCCTCTGGGAGGGGCTACTTGCACTTCCTACAGGAAGGTGCTTTAAAAAGGGTCTCGTTCAGGGCCGCTGGGGGCGCAGTGAGAAGCACCAGCCCCGGAGTCAGGCGGGGCCGAGTTCAAATGTGACCTCAGACACTTCACACCGCCTGGCTGCGGGACCCGGGCACGTCACTTACCCCCAAGTGCCTCAGGATTAATTAAAAAAAAAAAGGGTCTCATTAGCGGTTCCGCCTCCCGGCTCTGGATGCCAGCGTCCCCGCTGTTCGCGTGACGGGCTCCGCCGAGCAGGAAGGGCAGAAGCCGCACTTCTCATCGCCAGTCACGGCGCCCAGCGGACCCCGGAAGTCGGGGACCCCCCCCCGCCCCGCCCCGGGAGTGGATGCGCTTTAGGGAGCGCGCAGAGGAAGAAGGGCTGAGCAGCGCCTTGGAGCCGTCCCACAAGGGTCGGCGCTGTCCCGGGACGGACTGTGGGAGCCAAGCCGGCCGGAGGGGCCCCGCCGAGCTGCAGGGACCGGGAGGTCCCTGAGCAAAAGGAGTAAGGGTAGCGACACTGATGAGGGCAGGCCGCCGGCCCAGGCTTGGCCATAACCCCCCCCCCCCCCCCCCCCCCCGCCTTTTCTCTCAGATAAAGGGAGGCCAAAGAAGAGAGAAAGAGGCTAGAAAAGAAAAACATGGAGAGAGAAACTTGGACGGAGAGAAACACCCGCTAGAGAAGCAGATGGAGAGGGTCGTCCAGGAGCTGGTAGATGCAGAGGACAGAAGAGGTTAGAGATAGTGAATGTTGGGAGGGGGAAGGGAAAGAGAGAAGGAGAGAGGGAAGGAGGATACAGAGATAGCAAGAGACCAGAACTAGAGCTTAGGGAGGACGGTGATCAAGAAGAGATCCCATCCCAGCAGAAAGATGGCAAGAAAGGTTATCTATCGGGGATGGTGAAACACAAAGGAAGGAGCGGTGGCTGAAGGGCAGGAGATGGGAAATGGCAAAGGAGAGAAAGCTCTGTTAGAGATGTGCTAGAGGGAGAATGACAGAGATGGAGAGATAAAGAAAGGTAGTGGGAGAGGGAAAGGAGAAGAGAGAAGGAAGGGGAGGGGAGAAAAGGAAAAGGGAGAAAGGAAAGAAAAAAAGGGAAGGGGAGGAAAAGGAAGGGGAAGCACGATATAGTTGCTAAAGAGTCAGCTTTGGATCAGACCGACCTGGGTGCAGATCTCACTGACACAAATTAGCCGTATGGCTGGGGAAATGATATATAATTTCCGAGTGTCTCAAGTAACTCCTAAGATCATGAAGTGCAGATAAGTTGTCTCTTCACATCAGCAGAATCTTCCACACAAATGAAATCATAGAGCTGAACCAAGAAATGCTCTACGGTTTCTAAAGGAAGCCCTAGCTTACCCCCCCACCCCCACCCCTGTCCCCAGGGCCCGTCTAGCTGATGGCAGAAGAGATCAAAGAAAACTTCCCCCTGGCAGCTGACTGGGGAAAATTTGGCTAGAGAGGATGAGGCAGAAATATCCCCCCCACACACACTTTTTTCCTTTTGTTGTTTTTAAATCAGCTTTTGAGCTTCCAACTAGGTTCACAAAAGAAATCACTTTGTAATAGTAGCATGGGTCTGGAGGAAAGGATACTGGCCACACTTGGGTCTACATGAATCCATGTAACCATATGTCTCCCCATAGGCTGACTGCAGTGCTCCTCATCAGTAGGATAACTGCAGTGCTCCTCATCAGTAGCTGACTGCAGTGCTCCTCATCAGTAGCTGACTGCAGTGCTCCTCATCAGTAGACTTTTGAGCTCCTCATCAGTAGGCCAACTGCAGTGCTCCTCATCAGTAGGCCAACTGCAGTGCTCCTCATCAGTAGGCCAACTGCAGTGCTCCTCATCAGTGCTGCCCTGCTTGTGAGGAGTGGAAAACAGCAGAAAAAGAGGCAGACCCAGCAATGATCAGGACAGGGATGGCTGAGGGCGCTAGACGAACTTTCCACTCTGGCGGGTGGGTCATCCGTGGAGCACTCAACAGAAAGATGTGGGCGAGAACCTCCTGGAATAAGGAAGTGAGGCTGTGCAGGAAGCAGGGTGGAGAGGGGGAGCTGTATGATTAGAGAGAGTCCCATATCAGCAAGATGCTGGAGAGATGCTGAAACAGGCTTTGTGCCGGAGACCTTTCATTTGCTTGTTGGATGTTGATCCGATCAGCAAACCCGGATTAAGCTTCTCGCACCCAGTCATCGCTGCCCAGTGGCAGGACCGCGTCGAGACTGGGGATGGCATAAGGGTGACCCCGGTGTCTTCAAAGTCTGTCCAAGCTCTAAGCCTCACCTCCTACCTTCATGGCCACTGGAACAAATGTTCTCATGGGCAAAAGGAGCCTCACACGGGTCTTCCCTGGACACACCGGGCCCTCATCAGTGAAGGTGACATGCTCTATGAGCAAAGCTGAACTGTAGTAGCTCAAAAGACATAGGGTATGCGCAAAATTGGAGAATCCCCCCCAGACGTTCACATGGGCTATTGGTGGCCAACCTGTGGCAGAGCATCCTGAGCTCCTATTGGTCTGATCAGGCTCCATCAGACCCACTGGAACGTGACTCAAATACAGGGATGCCATTTTGGTCCTCCCTGAAAACAAGTCAGCCAGCCAAGCACGCGCATCCGAGCGGCCTTGTCTCTGCCCTCTGGCTCTGCCGCTGGTGAACATCAGAACTCCAGGTCTTCAGAGGCAGAGCTGGGATTTAATTACTTCCATTTCTAAAATGAAACACGCCTTTTTTTAAGATGGAAAAGCTGTAGGATTAGACGTTACTTTGGCTCCGACTGATATCCTTACTCTAAGCCTCTTCTCAGTCTAAGCTGATCTACTGGACTAATATCCCCCAATGGAAGATTAATGGGAACAGCTACAAAGGAATTACTCTACTCTCTAATAGCGAGATGGTATCAAACAAGATTCACCCCCGGAATATGACTGCACCGCTGAGAGTCAGTGAGTCTTTCTTCCAAAAGGCCTCTAGAAAAACCCCAATGGGACTGAGTAGGGGAGGAAACCCCATGACCTCTATCTGCCACTGGACAATCATCCTCCAGCCCCGCAGGAGGATCCTCTGCTTGACCAATGGCTGTCACCACCAACAAACAAGATAGAGCAACTATATCCCCAACAATGGGCACTAGGTGGCACTGTGATGGATGGAGCTCTAGCCCTGGAATTAGTAGTGAGTCTGGGTTGTTCTTTAGCTGCCAGTTCTAAAAACCAACAGAAATAATTCAGCTCCTTCAAAACATTTTAGAAGAGCAGCATCCCCAGGGGCCACAGGATTGAGTTGAGAAGTGGGTGACAGATCCTAAGAAAAGTTTTCAGAAGTTCATCCCTCTGGGAATCAGAGTGCTCAGTCCCAGATTCCCATAGAGATTTTTAGGACCCCAAGGCACTGCTAGGCCATAGTAGTCTCACACCTACCAGCTGTGTAACCTTGGGCAAGCCATTTTACCCTGTTTGCTTCAGGAGCTGGAGAAAGAAATGGCTAAATCACTCCAGTATCTTTGTCAAAAAAAAAAAAAAAAATAAAACCCAAACGGGGTCATGGAGGCAATGAAAAGACTGAATGACAAGTATCTACATATAACATACATAACATGCATGTATATGCATTTGTCTTCCCAGTTAGAATTTATATTGCTTGAGGGCTAGAACTGTCTCCCTTTTGCCTTGTATCCCTCTCCCTTATCATCATGCCTTGCAGGTAATGATTGCTTGTTAATTGGCTGATGGGAAGATGGTATGTGACATCTGCTGGGGGAGGAGGGGTGGGAAGCAGAGTTTGATGTTGGACCAAAACCAGAGGAAAACAGGAAGTTGTGGCCAACGTGGCCAGAAATTTCTCCAGTGATTTGTCCACTTGCCTGGAGCACAACGGTTGGGAAACAATAGATCGGGAGTCCAGCGCTTCTGGGGGCCCGATGCCAAGAACTCAGCTGGAGTCTGGACCAATAAGAAGTTCTAAGATGACGTACAAGCTTTCAGAGAAAAAAACAAAGCGAAAACAATGTCCTTAGGAGCTCCTTCCATTGTACACAGTATTGAAGTTACCAGATGGTTCTCTAAGGACCCGATTATTCATTTGACCTTTTCAGATGGATAGTGTCCCGTTCCTGGGGGACAATCAGTGCAGCTAAGTAAAGGAGCAAGATAGCGTAGTGGTGAGGGTCTTGCATTTACAATGAGAAGAGGCCAAACCCATTCTCCTAACTTCCTTGTAGGACCTCCATCCTCCTGTAACTGCTGTGTCTGCATCAGCAAAAGAGGGATACAATCATCTTTGCAGGGTCTGGCTCACAAGTCTTTTTGTGCCCTTTGAAGTGCCACAGACATGAGAGTTACCGGCATTATATGGCGAGCTGGCTATTTAACCACTGTAGGTACTCTCTCCTCAAATAGGAAGCGTGCCTAGCAGTGCCTTGGGGTCCTAAAAGCCTCTATGGGGGTCTGGGACTGAGAACATCCCGGAGGGATGAACTTCTGAAAACCTTTCTTAGGATCTGTCACCATGAAAGTGTCACCCACTTCTCAACTCAATCCTGTGGCCCCTGGGGATGCTGCTCTTCTAGCATGATCTGAAGGAGCTGAATTATTTTTGTTGGTTTTTAGAATTGGCGGCTAAAGAACCACCCGGACTCATTTCCTTCACTTCCCTGGGCCATAGTTTCTTCTTGTGTAACTAGATAATTTCTAAGGTCTTTTCCATCTCTTAGGACCTAAGTGACCTGCCCAAGGTCACGACCAAGAGCAAAGGAAAACTCAATATTGGGCTCCTGACCACAAACGGACTTTCCTTTCTACAAAGGGCAACTGAAAACCTATGGAGTTAATGGGAGATTCACTTTTTTTGTTTGATTTTGGCATTATGAACACGTGATCATTTCCTTACCATTTTTCAATCTAGAACTACAGGTACTTTCTCCTTGTTAATTATTAGGGATTTTTGTTATTAAGTCATTCCAGTCATGTCTGATTCTTTGTGCTTCCATTTGGGGTCATCTTGGCAAAGATGCTGCAGTGGGTTTGCCATCTACTTCTCCAGCCCCTTTACAGATGAGAAAACCGAGGCAAAAAGAGTGAATGGACTCGCCTATGGTCACAAAGCTAGTATCTGAGGTCACATTTGAACTCCAGGACCAGCGCTCTATCCGCCGCAGCGCCACCTAGAGGCCCCTGGGGGAATCGGTCACTGGTTTAACTCCTGCTGCCTTCTGGCTGACACAAGCTGTGATTCAGTGAAGGCAGATGCTATAAACTTCCTAAATCAGAAAGGGCACATCCTAGTAAAACCAACCTAACAACGTTTGCCCTCCCTTCCACCCGGGCCCGTTAGGAGACTCAAATGAGATAATCCTTTTAAAGTCATCTGCAACTGCAAAGCACCCTGTAAATGGGAATTATATGGGACATCACACGATAATAAAATTTGCAACGTCCCAATGTAATTATAACGGGCTGAGCAACAGAAGGCCCGAGACGGGCGCAAAGACTTAGAGCTGGAAGGTCACCTCCTGCACTGGTCTCGTCATTTTTAGGAAGTTTGATCGATGTGACTATTCTTCCATTGGCATCTTCCCCATGCATTTCCAGCTGCCCTTGTAACGAAGAAAGCCCGCTGAGCAAAATAAGACAACATCACAGCCCCATCCGATACCGTATGCAACAATCTGCACCCCTAGGCCACCTCTCCTAATGAAAAGAAGGTAATACCCATTTTCCAGGTGAGAAAATCGATGACCAGATTTGTCCATGGGCACTAAGAAGCAGAAGTTGAGATGCCTTCAAAGACCATTTTACAGACAAGAAAATAGAGGCCTATGGAGGTGAAAGATGCTACTTAGAGGTGTGTCCTTGCTTGTGGTATCAGGCAGTAAAGTTTATGAACCCAGGTTCTCTCCGACTCCAAATGAAGCAGACGCTAAGAGGTCCCAAGGAAGCCGGGGCAAGATCTGGCACCTGCTGCCCGCCTTGTAAAGTCTAGCAGCATTCCCATAGCTCAGCTGTGAGGTTAACGGGCACGCAGCCAGGCCCTCGAGCAGATGGTGGGCTCAGGTCTCTTCCCAGGCCTCTCCATGCCAGGGAAAAACCCAGCTCCAGAGGCCGGAGAGGTTTGCTGGGAACGCCGGGCGCTGGCCGTGTGCACCATGAGGAAAGGGCCCGTGCCCGCTGCCTTCGTGACCTGGCGAGGGAGCCGAAGAGCGTGGGCGAGAGGGCTGGGCCTCGCAGCACTAGATGCAGCTGGCCACAGCCAGCCTAGTCCTTGCCCGCTTCAGGTACTCCTTGGAACCATCAGAGGCTTCTTCTGATCCTCCCATTTCCCGTGATTTCCCTTGGCAATCCCACTCCGGCCGGGCAGGTCTAAGGGCTGCCCCCCACTCTGACATCAATCTCCCTTCTCTCGGTCTTTGGTCAAGAGACTGGCTGCCATATTTGGAAGGCCCTCCCTCTCCTTCTGCTCGGCTCCAAGCTTCCTTCAAGGTGTTGCACAAGGGCAACCTCCTGTAGGAATCCCTTCTTCATGCCCCAAGAGCCAGAGGAGAGAAGAAAACCCGGGTTCAGATTCTGCCCCTAACAGTCGCTACCAACGTGACCCTTGGTCTCTAGGGTCCCCAGTTCCCTTCTCTGCAAAAGGAGGGTTGGGGCCACCTCCAATCCAACTGCCATTCAGAACCAAGGATGCGAACAAACAAGCTCCTTCCTAAGAACAGGTTTCAATTCCCCACTGAGGCAACTTCAAGGCCCTCAGAAGCAGATCAGGAAGCAACAGCCACAAAAGATAAAAATCTCTGGCAGTGGGTTTAAAAGCCACCTCCAGGGAGGCTCCTGGTTCTTGGGAGCCACTTCAAAGAGCCAGAATGATCCCCAGGGGGAAAGTTAACCCCAGATCTCCCAGCCCCGGAGCTTCTGGGTGGTCAGACATCCCAGGGGGTTCCATTGGGGTCCAAGCCCACAGAGAACAGAGGGTTGGTATGGGCCTGGCTTCCAGTCATACTTGCCTGCTCCTAACCACTGTGCCATCCAGCTGTCAAGCCTGGCCTGGAGAAAGTGGGCCCTAGCAGAAAGAGCATGAAGGGAGGAGGAGGTCTCATTAAGGATCTCCCAGTAATCACTAAGCGCCTGAAGCAAGCTCTGGTTCTCTCTGAACCTCAGGGCTTTCTTCTGTCAGATGTTATCAAGCAACAAGCACTTCTCAAGTACTTAGGAGAGTCCCAGCCCTGAGATTACATTGGGGGGAAACAAAGGCAAAGCAGAAACTGCCCTAACCTCAAGGAGCTTATATTCTATCAGAGAAAAAGCCCCAAACCAATAAACAAAATTAAAACAAAGTCATTTCCCCTCTTGTTGGAGAGGAAAGCACTAGCAGCTGGAAGGGATCAGCAATTGCCTCAAGAAGGAAGGTGAGGTGAGTTTTATGAGACCCATGTAAGGAGGGAATTCACTCCTGGCCCTGGAGATAAGGGCACAAGGATGGAGGATGGAGGGAGGATAGAGGATGAAGGATCCAGGATGGAGGGAGGAGAAAGGCTGGGACACAGAGATGTCTATGGCCCTAGATCTCTGGGGTCCTTTCCAACTCTTGGTTCCTGTAAGGGAACCTCTGGAACTCTAGACTCTGGAGAGACCATTGGCACCCTCCCCACAAGCAGTGGACCGCCCCAGGTTTGCACCCGAACCCCTGCCAACCCCCACTTTGCCAGAAGGAACGGCAAGCTGGCTCCGGCAGAGGAGGAGCGGTCTCCGGGGGCTGCCTTTCCCCCCAGATTCCCGGCAGGATTAGGACGATACCATCAGGGCGGCCGGGCCGCTGGGGGCATCGCGCTTTGTCACTTTCACCCTATTCTCCCAGGAAGAGAGATTACGGGAGCGTGCACTGAAATCTAATCAAGTCGGGGACATCTTCCTTTCGCTCCGCCATGAGGGCTGGAAGCACCTGGATAGCAGCCTAGTGAGTCTTTTCTTTCAGGCTTAGGAAACTGGGACCTAGAAGGAGGTGACTGGCCCGAGATCCCTCAGGAAAGTGGTGACTGCACAGAGCCTCCCATTCTGTGTTATTTCCACAGGAAAGAGAAAAATCTCCTGAAAATCATCTTTATTTTCTTGGTTTTGCTCAGACATCGTCGCTTTTATGGCCTAAATAAAGCCCACTGAAGATGCATGGGAAGGGTAAAAGTGTGTAAAACCCAACAGGGCCATTCCTGGGCCGTCACCAGCACGCCAAAGTCGGGGCGAGGCGCCCAGGGCCTACAGTAAGCGTCATGGGGACACAAAAAGGCTCCAAGCCCACATCTTTACTCCCAGTTATTTTGTGACCAGATGAATCTTAGGGATGGGGGGTAAGCAGGGAGGGGACACCGCCCATCCCAGTAACATTATGCTATTTTCTGCTCTCATCAACAGAGCAAGGGGATGAAGACTAATTTTTTTTTTTAAGACTGGAAATTATCGGTGCCAAAAATGAATTCAAGAAAGATGGAAGCTTCCCTTAAATATGATGGAGCAAAGATGCTGAACATTTCCCAGTGTTGATCGTCCATTCTCTAATGGTCCCAATGATGAGCTGGCTTGGCAGGGGCCCCTCGGAGGCTGCCATTCTGCCCAATCACTAAGAATAATAGGAAACGGCTAACAAAAGCCAAGTTCACCAAGAACTCCTTTTCTTTTTAAAGCCCTTCGTGGTGATGTCTTAAAATAACTCTCATTGGGAAGCTTTCTTTTCTAAAAGGGACAGTCAACATGACTGAGTTTTCTGTTGGGAATCCTGGGTAGTGGACCCTGCCTGTCATGCTGCCCAGTCATCCTTCCATTTCCTAGTTTCTTTCCAAGAATATTAAACTGGGAGCTCGCTTCCTCTGACCTTCAATCACTGATATATTTAGTAGATCAAAGGGAACTGGACAGAAAGCGTGGAAGTAGGAGAACATAGTTTTTGAAAGTTCTTTGATGTTATTTTTTACAATATTGAGCTCATTTTAACTTCCCAATGACTCGTTCCCACAAACACCCTTGAATAAAGTCCTCTCGTGAGAAAGCATCCCCAAGCAGGGCCAGGTGAGCCTCATTCTGCACCTAAAGTCCCCCATTTCTGTACCAAGTCATGGTGCTCTCAGCAGATCAGAGGGCCTTTCGGGGGCTTCCCTACAGACTGGGGAAGCCAGTCCCTAATAAAGTCCTGCACATTTTATATTCTATTTGTGTCCATTCTAGAATAATGGAGAGACAGAGACAGAGACACAGAGATGAGAGAGAAAAAGAGACAGACAGACAGACTGAGACTGGTTTTCCTTCCGAAGCAGATTCGGACACCGTCCTGCGTCGGACTCTCAGTTGGACAATATTTACCTCCTGGTTAACGGCAAACTTGATGGAGCTCTATTATCCCTCCTCCTCCTCCTAACGCCTCAATGGAGCTAATTGCTGTCCCGCTACAGACTTGTCCTCAGAGGTCCTGGCCCCCCGCCCCCATGGCCACACTGCGGTGATCCAGAGGGGCGGCCTTTCTCAGTCTGCTCCCCATTCTTCCCAATGTGACCCTTTCTAAAAGCCCTATTCAGGCTGGGTGTTGTTTTGTGCTATTTTTTTCCAGCAGTACAAAGACAATCTATCGGGGTCCAGGGCCCGCAGCCATGGGCCTTTTGTGCTGCTCTGAAAGAGTGATTAAATTTCGGGAATAGCAAACCTACACTCGGGTCTGGGGGAGGGCAGGGGAAAACCCGCTCCCCCGTACGTGAATGCCCTTTTTGTTTGCCAGCTGTGTGAAGCGTCATTGGGGGGGTTGGGGGGGGGCGGTGCCGCACTGGGAGGGCTCAGAATGTGGAGGAAGCCTGCTAGCATTTAACCGGCGGGAACATGGGATAATTGTCGGAGTCGGGGCCGAGTATGGGCGCCAGGAGCCTTCAGAGATGGTAACAGCGGGTAAGGACTCAACGGTTGGCTACCTTGGCCAAGAACTGGGGAGCCACTTGGGAAGCCCACTGGAGGCAGGCTTCCACCCAGGGAAGGAAAAGTGGCAACCGAAAGCTCTGGCCGTGTCCAAACGGAGAGGATGGGAGGGAGTCAGCCCATCAGCAGATTCCTGCCCGCCCAGGCGCATCTCAGCGTTGGCTCACTTCAAATCAATCACAAAATCTACTACTTTTCCTGCTGATTAAGCATCTTCTGGGCATCCCTCTATGGCACTGTTGTGCCCACCTCTCCCCCGGGACCCAAGAGGAGGCACATGAGGGGGCAAAAGAAGGTCGCGTTGGCTTTGGATCCGAAGCCCTGCCGCTTTCTACTTTTGCGACCTTGGACAAATCACTTTACCTTGGTGTGCCTCGGTTATAAAATAAGAGGGGCTGTCCAAATGACCTTTAAATGTCCTTCGGGCTCTAAATCTATGATTCTACAAGATGGATGAGACAATAGAGCTTGTCTTCAAGAGATAAATATAACATAAACCCAAAACAACCATCAGAGGGAAAACCAGAAAAGAAAAATCAGATACGCACTCTTTTCACTTTATGTCTTCTTTCCTTTCTTCCTCTTTCCCTCCCTTTTCCTTCCTCCTTCCTTCCCTTTCTTTTTCCCTTCCTCCTTTTCGCTTTCCCTCCCTCCCTTCTCCTTCCTTCTTTCCTTCCTTGCTGCCTTCTTCTTCTTTCTTCTTTGCTATTCTTCTATGATCCTTCTTCCTACTCACTCATGCTCCTTATTATCAATGATTTCCTTAAAAACTCAGCTCAGCCTCAACCTCCAGAGAGAAGACTGTGGAAATTGCACATAGATCACAGCATAGTATTTTCTCCTTTGTTGTTGTTGTTGCTTTTTGTTTGCTTGTTTTTTTTTTTCTTTCTCATTTTTCTCTCATGATCTTTCTTGTGCATCACGACAAATGTGGAAATATGGTTAGAAGAATAGCACATGCTTAACCTATTTTGGATTCCTTGCTGTCTAGGGGAGGGGGAGTGAGGGGAGGAGAAAACTTTGGAACACAAGGTTTTGCAAGGGTGAATGTTGAAAACTATCTTTGCATATATTTTGAGGGAAAAAAACTATATTAAAAAAATTCAGTTCAAGTTCCCCCTTCCCCATGAATTTTTTTCCTTTCCTTAACTCCATCCTCCCTCCATTTCCCTTTCAAATCAGCCTGTATTCACTGTTAGTTTGGTCAGTCTGTACATATATGGTCAATATGTTATCTCCTCCTTTAGAGCGGAAGCCCCTTAAAGGGAAAAGACTGTCTTTGCTTTTGTGTCTGTGTCCCCAGCTCCAGCAGAGAGCACTTAAGAAATACTCATTAATCGATCTTTTTGGCCTATTCTCTCTCCTCCGATCTCTCTGGATCTCATTCTCCCCTTCATTTGAAATCTCCCGTCCTTGATCCAGCCAAGGTCCTGATTGCCTGGCTCACTTTCCTTTCTCAATCTCAATCTTCCTTGACGTGTAGGAGTCTAGTGCCTTTCCTCCAACAAGCCCATCACTCACTTCAGTTAAAAATGCTCTCGGCTTTCCCTACGCCCCTAGAGCCCTCCGAGTCTCTGCTTTGCCCCATCACCCTCTTACTAGATCAGACTAATTGGAACCTGTGTCTTCTCCCTCCCAGAAACCCCAGGAAGACCGTTACTGGGCTACTTTTCTCATGGGATTGCCCCAACCCAGTGCTTTTGCATGTAATGGGCGTATTTCTCCAATAGTCATATAACCTCCACAGCCAGAACAAGGCAAAGCGACATCGAGGAAATTCTGTGTCTGGGACAACCTCAGCTTGGGCAGATCACACACGAGCCATTTTTCCCCAAGGGCATTTATACCCAGAAGCATCCTGTTCTGTTTCCCAGAAGCAGGCCTGAAGCACAATCATGATTGACATCCCTGTCCCCTCAATTCCTGAGAAGAGACAAAGGGTCAGAGGGAAGTGCTGAGGTAAGTCCCGGGAAAGCCAGTGCCCCTGTACCAAGTGAAGGCCAGCAGAAGATTTCAAGATGTGGCCCTTCCCATCCACCTCAGCAGCCTGAGCCCGAGCCCACTCACCCACCAGGTTATAATTTGGACAGAGATTCCTGAACGTGCTAGATTTTTGGTAAATAAGTGGAATTACAACCCCAACCCCCAGCACAGTCAAGATGTTTACAGAAATCAGGTTTGGGTGTGAGGTGGTCTGATAAATGGTGGAAAAAATAAAATTTTTTAAAAAGCCGCAGTAATAGACCCAGAGGGACAAAGGTGGTGGAAAGCGATCCTAGAGGAAGTGACTTGTCCAAGACCGTGTGGTAATAAGTGGCAGAGTCCAGGCTTTTGACTTTCATTCAGCTCTCTTACTTCCCTGTCCCAGGCTGCCCGTGGGCCAATGAATATTTAATAGTCAGACTCTCACATATCAAGAGCCAAGGATGGTTTCTAGGGACCCTGGGATTCTGCATCTCTTGGTGAAAAGGAAATTCTGCTTAGGACGAAGGGCTTGGGAAGGCTGTTCAGTCAGGTAATGGGCTGGATGAGGAGGCCATGGAGGGTTTCTCCAGCTCTCAAGGTCTAGCCCTGGTCCCTGAAGCTACAGAAAGAAGATTCGTCCCTGGAAAGAAGTCCCTTCCTCAACAAAAGCTCCAGCGGTGTGCTTGAGGGACAGACAAAGACCACGTGCGTTGGATTTTCCTTCGGACTCTCCCAGAGATACGAAGGCTCTGACAGAGCCAGGAATTCCTGGAAATGGCCGAGCGCTGGGAGTGAAGCTGTATCTTCCAGTTGTGTATTGGGAGAAGGTATTTTCCCCCTCTTTTGGGGGAACTCAATCTCCGAGCATAACGACATAAAACCCATGGGGAAGTTTTTCAGCGTCCCCAACATCATTCTGTGGACTACTTTCTAAGAAATGGCTTTCACGCACGAAGGGAGCCAAGCTCTGTGAGATGCAATAGGGTAATCTGCTCATTTGAAGGGGATTTGAAAGCCTAGAGGGGAAACCAAGAGAGGGGAGCATCTGGTTCTCAGGAGCAGTGGGGAAACAGGCCTGGAGTGAGTTATCGAGGGCCAGAAGGCAAGGGGAGAGCTGGGCACCGGGAGTCACAGGGTCCCAAAGCAAAGGCCGGCCGGGAGAGCTGGCGGGGGAGCTCTGCCCTTCATCCTCAAAGGAGCTTTCCAAATCCCTAGTGTACACCTGGGCAAGGGGCTAGACCCCAGCTCCGGCCGGCATCAGCTCCCTGTAGGAGGGAGCCACGGCACTGAGACCGATGAGCCTCCACCTCCTCCTTACATAAGGGGGGACATTAATCCGCCCGTTATGTAACTATTTATCCACAGGTTATTTATCTCTTTATCCGCCCATTATATAAGGCACCGAGGACTTCGGTGGCGAGCCAGAGGGCTTTCTGTTTGCAGAAGCAGCCGGCAGCTCGTTCCAGGGCTCAGGCTGCCATGTTCTGGGCGTCCCCAGCAGCTTGCTATCACTAGGAGCGCTCCTGCTTTCTGCTAACTGGGACAGGATCAGATTGTTCTCTGCACAGAAACCTCGGCACAATTCACTTGGAAGGACGTCCCTGCTTGGAAGAGCAAGGGCCATAGGCCATCCTCCCACTCCATTCCCAGCCAGCTGACTTTTAGAAACTTGCCCCTCTCCCCCACCGGAAGGGCCGGCCAGGGAGACGCCATCTCTGGTAGAGAGACAGGGAGAGTGTCCAGCCCCACCTTTCATGTCTGGCCTGAATCCCCTTTCACAATCATTTGGTTTTTTATTTATTTATTTGTTTATTTGTTTTTCCTGAGGTAACTGGGGTTAAGTGACTTGCCCAGGGTCACACAGCCAGGAAGTGTTAAGTGTCTGAGGCTGGATTTGAACTCAGGTCTTCCTGATTTCAGCTGCATCCTGCTGCATCACCCAGCTGCCCCACAATCATTTATTAAGCACAGTAACATAAATTTAGAGACACAAGGGCCATTTAGTCTAACTCACTCATTTAACAGATGGGAAAACTGAGGCTCAGGGAGGGTATGACTAGAAAGGTCATGCAGTTATGCACTGGCATGGGCAGAATTGGAACTCGGGTCCTCTGACTGTATTTAGCCCTTGTCCCAGGTCTGGGCAAGGCTGATTGTGCCCTGGGCCTCCGTTTTCCCCTGGGGCTCAGGGGATCCAGACTCCATCTCCTCAGCCTCCACAAGGAGCGAGGGGAGAACATCCCGAGGGGGCCTGGAGTCCAGAGCCCCAGCCTAGCTCCCAAAGCTCTGGGCATTCTGCACCTGCCATTCTTCTACGGGGACTGGTCCAATGGGTCGGCTGATGTTACATTAGGGGGTAGAATCAGGGTCCAGGAAGATTCCCCCCAGGTGCCACAGGGGGCTAGTAAGTTAGGAACCTAATTCCCTATTACTGGACCCCTAACTCTACCCATAACCTCCATATTTAATCCTAATCATCGCCAGGCCAGGAGGAAGGGCCCAGGAGCTCACCCACCCAAGTCAACAATGGTTAGCGCAGGGATCAAATAGAGAGGAGGGGGGAGGGAGCCCTGACAATAGTGAGCACAAGAAGAACACGGGAAAACTCAGCTGAGCTTACTGTTTTCTAAGGCAACGCAAGCTGACGTGAACCCCTTCCCACCAGTAGGGTCCGTCCCTCTTCCTCCGAGAAGGCATCGTAGCCGGCCAAGCCAGTCAGGAGCTTTACAAATTGCTCTCCAAAACCCAGCCTGGCAAGACGTTGCTCGGGGCGCCCCAAAGGGAGGCGCAGGGCTCAGGGACGCGGCACCCCTGCCTGCAGAAAGGGGGCAGGACGCAGCTGTCAGCTCGCCAAATTCCCAATCAAGCTGACTGAAAGTTGTGTATGTGAGAGAAGGAAGGAGAGAGATGGAGGGAGAGAGGGAGAGACAGAGAGACAGAGAAACAAGAATGCTAATAATAAATTTCTATATGATACTTTATATTCTATCTCATTTGATCTCTTTCTTAAAGTCAACTTGAGGGGGCTTGGACAACCCTGATCTGAAAGACCTGAGTAATACTCAAGCAATCAGTTAACAAGCATTTTAAAAAGTACCTACTATGTGCCAGGTACTGTGCTAAGCCTTGGGTATACAATGAAAGGAAAAAAAAAAACAGTCCCTGTTCTCAAAGTGCTGGTGAAACTATAGCTGGACAAGGATCAGAGCCCTGCCCCTTCTTCTCTTCCTCCTCTTCTTCCTCCTCCTCCTCCTCCTCTCCAGGCCCAGGGAGGTCTTATTTATTGGATACTATCACAAGCAGCACATAAGGAAGCTGTCTAGATAACCCTGTCAAGGGCCAATTAAATAAAAAAAGAGGCTTTCTCCATGACAGTCTTTCTCAAACACATTTTTTTACAACGCACTTTCTGTTGCCTTGGACTATTTCGGAGGATGAAAGCCTAGGGAAGTTCAGAGGCCATTTCAGTGGCCATCTAGCTCGACCTTCCCCCAAAGGAACTTAGGCCCTGCCCATATCCCTGACAATGGGCAGCTGCTTCTGCAAGCCTCCCAACAGAGAGAGCCTCCCTCCCCGGGGGCAGCCCAGGGCTCAGGCTTGGGAAGGTTTGGGGACATCAGCCTAACTCTGCCTCTGGGTAACTCCTTCCTCTCCCCTTCTCCACCCTCCCCTCCCCCAAGGGCTCCTGGTCCTGCCCTCTGGGGCCAAATAGGACCAGAGATCCTCTCTCTCCTGGAGGGCTCTTCAGTACTTGAACACAGCAATCCCGTTCATGCCTCCAGTTCCTCGGATCCTTCCCTCTCACACTAGTACAGCTGGGTTTTGGTCATGAATGTAAGTCTTGACATTTCTCTCTTCAATTTCACTTTCTTAGATTCATCCCAACATTCAGACTGGGAAAACCTATGGATCTGCTTTCTACCCCCCAGGGTTACCCAACACCCCTTCTAACTTTGCGCCATCTGTGCCTTTACCCAACTCTCCCACCAAAAATATATATATTTAAACCTCAAAAGATCCAGAAGAGTAAGTTGTCTGAAGCACTCCATGACAGACTGCCTTCTATGCAGTCGACACAGAACCATTAATAATTACTGTTACTCTGTTACCGATGTCCAGGCTTTTGACCAAGTCCAAATCCAACTGAATTTTCATTGAGCCCACCTGTCTGTCTTCCCCTCAAAGAAAAAGATGTGATACAATAGGGATTGTTTCACGCTCTGCTTCCTGTGCTTTGCACACAGCAGGCACTTAATAAATGCTTGCTGTTTGATCATTTATCTCAAAAAATAAAAAAGAAAGGGAAGGAAAAAATTAGCCAACAGATCCACTGATTCTAAGAAATATTGCCTATGCAAAGAAAGGAGAGAGGAGATTCATCTTTCTTAACTCTTCTCCCAATTTGGTTGTTCCAAATTCACCGCACTCATTTTGCATTTATTGTTGATTTCTTTTTTGTTAAATCTCCCTGTCGGTTATCTTCCTGGTTCTGCTCACTTCACCCTACATCTGATCCCCTCAGTCACCCAGCCCAGATTTTCATGAAGCTAATTCCCAAAGCCTTCTTCATCCCTAGCAGCTTATCTCAGGCACCCCAAGAACAGTCCGGCTCCTCTTCTACGCTACTTTCTTGGGATCCCGTTTTCTCTGCTGCACCAGTGGCACCTTAGCTTAGCTCTCAGGGAACAAGAGGCCCCTCCCTACAAAGACATGGGGGAACAAGTTCTCGTCTTCCGAGAAGGAAACGAAGACGCTTTTTTCTGAATGGCTGGACGAGAACGCTCAAATCAAGGAAACCCAAGACTTTGGCGGAGAAAAGCATTTAAACAGATTTAAAGGCATAATCTGATCATTTTTTGCTACAATTAGAAGCTACCCATCCCTAATGGACTCTTTAGGGGGCAGGGAGCCATCATTATCTTGCACTGTCCTCAGAATTTAATTTCTCCCTCAAATAATGCGGGACAAAGGCTGAGACATGATACCTGGGCAGATTGTTTAGACCTGCTTTGAAAAGAAACCTACAAAACCTTCTTTTAAAAAAAATTGCTCTACAAGATAATTGTATAAATATGTTTACATATATTGGATTTAACATGTATTTTACATGTATAACAGATACTGGATTACTTGCCACCTAGGGGAGGGGGGGGGGAAGAAAGGGAAAATTTAAAACACAAGGCCATGCAAGGATCAGTGTTGAAGAATTATCCATGCATATGTTTTGAAAATAAAAAGCTTTAATAAAAAAATAATAAAAAGGACTTAAAAAAGAAAATTACAAATTAACATTAAAAAATTGGTCTAATTGCTGCACTTCATCTCTGATACAGTACATGTGCCCAATGAATCCCACCTCCCATCACCCACCCAAAGGACATTTTGCCCAGAATACCCACCAGAGGCATTGTGGCAGGGTCATTTCCCTCACTTTCATAGTCTCTTAACCTGCTTTCTGACAGATTTCAAAAATGTCATCTCTTTGGATGATTCCCTTGGGACAAACCTCAGAGTGGAGGCTTCCTGTTATCAGCTGTTCATGCTTTAAGACTCTGGTAAGTTCAAAACCTTTTCCAGTGACCAGAAAGAGACATGGACCCACCAGTGAGCTCTTCTGATTTCTCTCTGGGACATTCTTTTACCTCCCTTGTTGTAAACTAGCTACTTTTAGTTTAGAAAAGAAAACTACAATTTTCTAAGAGACAGTGTTGTAGCAAATCAGAGAATCCAAGAAGGGAGCCCAGAGCTCACCAAGTCCAACCCACTCCATTTTACTGAGAGGAAACTGAGGCCCAGGGAAACATCTTGTCTAAGACCACACAGGTCATCATTACCTGGAACCCAATTCCTTTGACTCCAGAATCAATATTCACCGTACCTGGACTCGAATCCCACCTCAGACACTTATTGGCTACGAGGCACCAAGGTGCATAGAGAAGGAATGAGGACAGACGGGAATCACAGGGCCTTGGTTTAAAATCAAACCCTCCTTGATCCCACTGGGTCTCTGTTGTCTGATCTATATAACAAGGGGGTTGGACTAGATTGTCCCTTACATCTCTACATCTCTATCTCTATCAGCCTCAGTCTCCCCATCTGGAAAATGGAAGATGACTACAGCACCTACAAGGCAGGGCTGGGAGGACCAAAACATCAACACTAACACTTGTTTATGAGCATATGAGTCACAGCTTATTCTGCTAAAATGTCTCCCCTTTAATGTGATTTTCGAGGAGACAACAATTAGGGAATGGCTGGAGAAGTGACGTATGAGTGTTGGACATCGCCTCAATTTCCAATTCTTTGCCACCACAAAAAGAGCTGCTATGTTTCTGTGCACACGGGTCCGTTTCCTTTTTCCCTGATCTCTTTGGGGTATAAATCTAGCAGTGGTATATTTCTGGGCCAAGGGGTATGCGGTTTTATAGGGAAACATGGCAAGTTATGTTATTCTGACTTCTGGGGTTGCAGGCTTAAAGCCAGAAAAAGGCGTCTCCTTGATTTACCAAAATAAGCAAAAACAGTGAAAGACAAGGAAGGTCTGATGAAGGCAATAATCGACGGGGATCGCCACAGGGTTTGGCAAACAATAGGCATTTAATAAATGTCCGTCCATAAATTGATTTGCTAAAAATTAAAAAAATAAAACATGTTTGTTCCCTGAGGTCATCCCCAAAACAGCTGCCCATCACCTGTCCGGCTCCACCCATATTCTCCCCTCCCTGGATCACAGAGTATCGTCCCTGGGCCAAACCAAAAGGAGCTTGGTCTGGGTCAAAGGTCACATTTCCATCGACATTAAGCAAGAAAGGTGCTGGGCATCAAACGCCCGCTTCAACTGAGTTGAACAATGGAATCTTATAGAAGACTAATTTTAGCCCAAGTTACCAAGGTTGCCCCATCTCCTGGAGGGCCTGGGCTGGCCAAGGGTGAAGGTTACATTCAAGTGAGTGAGTGTCCCTGGGAGTGGCTGTCCTGGGCAAGAAGGAGCCCTCCCCCTCCGCATGGGCTGCCTAATCCCTTAGGAGATCCGACCAGCAGGAGAACGGAAGCACCAGGAAGTCGGCAAGAACTGAGGTCGGACACCAAGACCTCAGCAAGGAAAAGTTGGGACTGCCCATGAGCTGGGCATTGATAGCCAGCCCTCCAGTTGCGGGGCGGGGGAAGGGTGCTGAAACTAAAAACCCCAAAGAGAATGGCAAGTCAGGAAGCATGCACCGCAACAATTTAATTATTCTTAGCTTCAGTTTTCTCATCTCTAAAATGGGAATAACAATAAGGGAACCTAACTGGTGAGGTCATGGAGGATCAAACCCAGATGAGGAAAGGTTACAGTACTCATCCAAGGTAAAATTTGAACCTGTTTCTGCTGGATTCAAGACCAGGGGTCTCTCCACTACTTCCCACTGTCATTTTTTTCACCAAAAGCTTCTTTGCTGCACTTTGCTTCTAGGATACAACACCGACCCCTCTGCATGGCATTTAGAACCACACCAGAGCTGGCTCTGGCCCACTTTTCTCAGACCCGCTCCAGATTAGCTCCCTGCTGCTGCTTCTCAGCTTCCAACCTCCACACATTTGCCCACACTGTGCCTCCCACCAAGAATATATTCTCTCTTTCCCGAGAAGCCCTCACTTTTTCCAGGGCTCAGCTCAAGGACTATCTCCTGTAGACCTTTCCTGACCCACCCTTCAAGCATCGGAGGGGGTGAGGGGAGGGGGCATCAAAAGAGCCCAATTTTAAAAACTCACAAAAGAGCCCAGTTAAGAAAGGGTTCCCCCTCCCCCAATTTCATGGCCAAACTCCTAGAAAGAGAGGAGATAAGGAAATACTTTCCAGACCACAAGGTCTGGCCCTTGGCCAAGTGGGCTGACTTCCGGCTTCCGCTCTTGTACCTGGCCGCCGGCAGGCGACGTGTCCCAAACATTTTCCGGCTCAGAACAATCGCCATGGTGGCCTGGCCCGGAGCCAGGAGGCCCACGGCCATCTGCTCCTTATTGAAATCCGGTGAGTCCCAGGGCTCCCCAGGGAGGCAGCTCCCAGTCCCCACCAGCCACGGCTTTGTTCTCAGCGTCCGTGTCACACAGCCGGGCTCAACCCGATGACCTCAGGTCCCCCGGCCACGGGAAGATGCCGGGGTTTGAGCCTTTAGGAGGCCACAGTGCCCTCTGCTCTCCTCCAGGGGCAGAAATAAGAGCTACTCCTCCCAGATGGTGAAAACGGCAAAGGAAACCTCCACCCCCTGCAGCACAGGACATCTTACCCAGCATCCTCCCTCCTAAAGGAGCTGTTGTCCCCCTTCTCTCTCCCTTTTACTGGGGTTTCCTAATGCCCCAATGACCCAAATCTGGCCTCCTTCCATATGGCTGCCATTTAAAGGACCACAGTGTAGAGGACACCAGGGGATCCTAGACAGGAGATCCTAGAACCGAATTCCCTTATTTTATATATATATATTTTTTATTTTTTTTTTATTTAATAGCCTTTTATTTACAGGATATATACATGGGTAACTATTCCCTTATTTTATAAAGAGAGGAAGCCGAGGGCTCCCCCAAGGTCCCACAGGTACCAAGTCTGGGTCTCTGACTCCAAATCCAACGGTTCCTTCCTCTGGGTCAATAAGTCAGAGACATCTGCACAGCAAAAGAACTTTCCACCTAATCTCCTCTGACTTCCACTACTCTGAGGCAGGTGCTATTTTATTCCCATTTTACAGAGAAGAAGACTGATCCTCAGAGAGGTTGAAGGACTTGCCTAGAGTCAAACAACTAATTAGTGTCATAAGGAAGATTCTAAAGCAAATCTTCCCAACTCAAAGTCAGATCGTTTAAAGATACAATCAGTAAAATCAGAATCAATCAATAAATGTTTATTAAGCACCTTTGGGCCAGACACTGCACTGAGCCCTGTGCAAATCAAGAGTCATTTAGTAAGCACCGACTGTATGTCAGGCACTAGGATACAAGAGATGAAAGCTTCTCTTCTCAACAAGTTTGCCTTCTCTGAGGAAATACTATATATGTGTGTGTGTGTGTGTGTGTGTATGTATTTATATGTATATATTTTATATGTGTACATGTGTGTGTACACACACACACACACACACACACACACATATATATATATATATATATACACATATACAAACATATATATGTATATATGATTCTCCCATCTCCGTACTCACCAAATATATTCCAGACCGATGCCCCTGATGCTGGGGCATGGATCAGCCAGACAAATGAGGAGAGGTCCCATAGCTAAGAGAGCGTCTGTGGAGCCTCTTAAAGGAGATTAAAGATGCTAAGACCCAGTGGGGAGGAGGGGAGGTGCATCTGGCAGGGGGAACGCCAGCAGCAAAGACTCAGTGAGAGGAAATGGAAAGCTGTCCTTAAATAATCTCCCAGTTCCAGAGACTCAAGGAAATTCCAAAGTCATTTCCATCCACGGCTCCCCCCAAACAGAGGATCCCATGAAAGCAGCAACTCCCCTGCTCTTTTCAGCTTGTCTCAGGGGAGAGAGAAGGAGCCAGTGGCCCAGGAGAGAGTGTGGATAAGGAGAATTTCCCCCAGGAACCCGGTGCCTCCTTCTGGATTTGCCCCTCTCTGTTGCAGCAAGAATACAAGGCCTCGGAAGCAGGGGCTGAGCCACGGTGCTATTGTTCTCCTTCCCAGATGAGACCCACCCTCAGAAGGCCGGGATCGAGTTTCGGTGACTTTTACGGCCAGACCCAGCCATCCCTGCCGGCTCCAAACAACGTCCATTAATAACTGGAGGAAAGAACAAATGCAATTATCCAGCCTAAGCAGATTTGCCGGGAGAACTCAGAAACAAAGGGATGAAATCCAGCCCCGGCACCGGGCCAAGATGGCTCCCAAAGTTGGACGCTCCCTCCAGGCTCAAGCACCTTCCTCCCAGAAGAGGAAAGAGCCCCAAAATGCAAGGGAGGAAGTGGTGAGAACTGAGAAGCACAGACTGAGAACCAGAGGAACCCTGATTCTCCCCCCATCCCTTGTTCTCTAAAAGAAAGTGAGAGTGGCCTGATCCAAGACCTTCCTTTATCAAAGAGGACACTGAGACCCTGGGGGGCGGGGAGGGAAGAGTGGGGGAAGGACCTTGACCAGCCAAGCTCACCCAGGCAGGATTGGATCTAGAGAGAGAAGAGGGACCCTGGAGGTCAAGCCATCCAGGCCAGCAGCCCTATTCCTCCCCCCCCAAAATTTTACAACTAAAAAATTAATAAGTCAAAGAGTAAGTGACCTTCCCAAGATGTCACAGACACAATCACTAGACCCCAGATCTTGTGAAAGATGCCAGCTTAAAGACTCATATTTAACCTCTTTTCAAGTTGACAGGAATAGAAACTGAGGTCCAGGAAGCGAGTTGCCTTGTCCAATGTCATCCCATGGATGGAGCAGGATTTCAAAGCTGGCTCTGTGGACTCCCCACAAATCCAGTCTTCTTCCCACTGCCCCAGAAAAGACCAAAGGAGATCGAGCACACTGGGAAAAATGCTCTGCCAGCCTGCACACAAAGCCTGGCTCTACTCAGACAGAAATGCCGGCTGAGCAGGACGGGGAGCCCCTAGTAGAGAACCCCAGGCCCTAACCGTACCCCCGGGGATGCTTTCACTGGTCAGCTGTGGGCCATTCTAAAAGCAATTTTCGGAAGTGCAACTGAAAGCAAGAAAAACTGTCCCAACAACCTTTTCACCTGCCAGCCAGGTAAGCCAGACAGAACTTGGGAGGTAGACGGACCCTGGCCCCAGCATTTCTGAGCCTGGCAGACCCCAAGGAGGCCAGCCTCCTTTCTGGGACAATCAATGTCAAACCCTTGTCCTTTCGGATGAGGAAATGGGCTCATGGAGCTGAAGGAACCGAGCTCACCCAACAGCCCGTGTCCTGGGCTCAGAGATTTAATGCTGGGAGGGAACTTAGTCCAATCCTCTGTTTTATCGAGAAAGAAACTGAAGCCTGAAGCTTCAGTGAAGAGACTGGCCACAGTCCTAAGGGTATAAAGCACCTAGGTTTTTGACGATCACATTTATTAGAAAAACAAAGAGAAAAACGAAGTTCAGGGGAATGTCTTAGCCTGAAGCTCCCTGGCTCTGTGTTCGTAGGTTTCCATGGCAATCACCTTCTTCAGACAATTTTATGGTGTTTTTTTTTTTTTTTTAACTTTGAAATTATATCACAGCGGTCTGAAAGGGGGCGGTAGTCTTGCTGTATTTTACCTGGCACACAGTAGGCAGTTCACAAGAAAAGCTTATGGATCAATACGTCTGGGATATCGTGTTCCTTTTTTAATGCTTTGTTTTAGGAAAGACATTGATTGGGGGGGGGGGTCCTACATGAGAGAAACGAGGGCAGAGAAGGGTCTGAAGAGCACGCCCAAAGTGGGGCAGCCGACAGAACTTGGAATGCTCAGCCTGGATGAGAGAGGAGGACCCGCTTGCTGCCTTCAAGTATTGATGGAATTTCCCGGGGCCTTGTCTTACTGGTTCCCAAAGAGCCAAAAAAGAAATGAAAAGTGGAGATTCTAAAAGTTAAGGATGATGAGAGCAGGAAAAGGTTCCTAGTAGTGAGATCTATGCCCAAAGGGTCTCCACTTCTAGAAAAAAACAGACTACAGGGGCAGCTAGGTGTTACAGTGGGTAGAGCATCAGCCCTGAAGTCAGGAGGACCCAAGTTCAAATCTAGCTCAGACACTTAACACTTCCTAGTTGTGTGACCTTGGGTAAGTCACTTAACCCCAATTACCTCAGCAAAAACAGACACACACAAAAAACTACATCTTGTCAACAGAAGGAATCCTGTTTAAGAACAGGTTAGATTAGATTGAGGTGCCTCCTGAGGCTGCGTGTAACTGAGTGATGTCCTAGAGTGCTGGATTGAGTCAGAAAGCCCCTTGTTTGAATCCTACACCAAGTACCTACTATCAGGCCCTGGTTTTCACCTTAGTCTGCTTCAGTTTCTTTATTTGTAAAATGGGAACAATAATGGGGCTGTTGGGAATATCAAATACTTCACCATACATAGAGTATTTTGCAAATCTTATAACAGCGTTATGTATCATTATCATCATTGGCAGTCTTCAAGTAGGCTGTCAACCTCTCCCGAGAAAGATATTCAAATATGGCTTTTCATAGCAAAATACACACTATTTAGAGCCATGTTGGTAGTTAGATCTCAACAAGCCCAGTCCGCCATGTTTCACGTGAAAAACCGAAGTCATGAGACTTTTGATGGGGAAGAGAGGGAGGAATACAAGGAAACTGAGAAGGAGAGAGTACAGGGAGCCAGATTTATCTCTAGAGGGAGCCTTAGACATCATATAGTCATTTAACAAATAAAGAAAACATAAGTAATTTGTTCAAGGTCAAAAAAACCTTTGTTTACATCTCATATTCATTTATCAATATAATTATTTCCCCATCCACACAAGAAAGTCACCTCTTGGAGGGTAAGGATCATCATAGCACATACCCTGTGCCAGGCACTCAGTGGGTACTTAATAAATCCTCTGAATAATTTAAAACCCAGATATTTCCTGAAGGAGTCTAGTGATTCCTCTCCTAGACCAGAATATATTGAGGAAGTTTCCCCATGATTTTTCATATGCCTTAATAATCATTGGAAGCTCAAACTTTGGTAGATTTGAGAAATACTGGCCAAAATCTGGCCCAAGGTAGGCTGGATGGCTATGGACTTCAGGCCAGCCCAAAGACACCCAAATTTAGCCACAAGAGAATGTTAGTTTCTAAATTAAGGGCTACAAAAGTCCACTTAAACCCCATGCTCTGACTGTGTTTACTAATCACAAGGAAGATCTGAATGTTCTGACAAGTTACATTTCCTCACAACTCCCTTTGCCTACTCTATGTCAGATGAAATCCACTTCAATGAAAAATAATAGTCCCTGATAATGCTAGCTTCCCCCAGAGATGTGGGTCTCTCAGAAGGAAGTCTCAAGGCTGCAATTTAAAAGTGCTTTATTGAACCAAGAAAAACATCACATGACAACTCATTTTAGTCATTCCTAGTTGGGTCACCTTAAGACATTAGGAATAAGGGTCAAGTTCAAGATCATAGAGAGAGACTAAAATGTTTTAGAGGAAGGATAAAACATCATTTAATAGAAAACCGTTTTGGCCTCCATCAAAGGGATAAGTTGATAAATTGACAACACAATATTTAATTTAAAATTTTAAAATTAAAAGAAAAAAAAATTTTTTTAAATCTGAGCATCACGGGCACTTAGTGTACTTGGACTCATAGCTGAAATGTAAAGGGTAGGATATATGTCAGGGATTTTATGTCATGAAAATATGAAGCTTAATGGAAACACATGAATCTTATAGGGAGAAGAGCACTATAGCCCCTGAGGTGAAAATCCAACAGGAGATAAAAGAAAGGGAATTCTTGCAGAGCTGCACTACAGACCATGTAGCCAGATGGGAAAAATGGGTGATGAATTTCTGAGGAAAATCACAAAACCATCAAGACATATCCTTGATGTCTTCAACAATACGTCTTTCAGAGGTCACTCTCCACAAAACAAAGCATCCAATTCCTTGGCTGCCAAGTATTTGCATATCAGAACTGTAAGCTTGGCCCCAGTTCTGCCCATCAATGGGACTTGGTTATCAAAGCTGAGATCCCAGGAATCTTGATAAAAGGTGATCATCTCTTCTTCAGTCATGACTGACATGAGGAAATACAAAAAGGATAATTAACCAAGCACCTTAGCTCCCAGGAAAGGAGATTTTGAGAAAGAGGCAGATTGACTGAATATAATCAAGCAAAGTCAGATCAATAATGTTAGAGAAGGAGTACCTGTTCAGCTCTGGCTTAAGTTATGTGGTTTTTGAGGTCCCTTCCAATTTCAAGACTCTCTGATTCCAAAGATTTTTTTTTTCTTTTAAAAATAATAACAGCAAGAATCATTGGTATGTTTTGTTTTTACATTATTTCCCAGTATATCTATCCCTCTTCCCACCTCGTCTCAGGGACCTAACTCTTATAATTAAAAGGAGAGGAGGAGGAAGAAGGGGAGAAAGAGGAGGAGGAGGAGGAGGAGGAGGAGGAGGAGGAGGAGGAGGAAAAAGAAAGAAGAAGCAGTTACGTGAAGAAGAAGAAGAAACAGCTATGTTCAGCAAAACTAGCCTACAAATGGGAAAAAGTCTGGTGTTCTATTCAGTATTTTAGAGCCAGGGTCTTCTACCTCTACAAAGAAGAGTAGGATTGGATAGGGGAAGTATATCTCATCTTTTCTGAAGATCCTTTTGATGTGTTAGATGATTTTCATTACTGATCTTTCAGAAACTATGGCTAAAATGATAAGTGTTGATGACAGAAAGACAGGCAAATGCTGTCCCTATTTTCAAGAGATGGAAAGAGAAAGAATTAACCAAGCAAAAGATGGTCGATTTTAATGTTGATTAAATGTAAAATGGCAAAACATGATTTACAATGAGAAGCAGCGATGATTAGGGGTGAGTTCAATCCACTATGTATAAATTAGAACAGACTAACATCATTTCCTTTTGTGACAGGGTCACTGGACCCCTCCTTAGACAAACTGGGATTTCAGCAAGGTATCTGCCAAGTTTCTCACAAGGATATTGGAAGGATGAGGTGAGGTGACAGTTCAAGTCCCTTCTCATAGCCCCAAACTAGTGAAACTACCAGTAAAAACCCAGGCATCTTGAGCAATTGGACACGAGATTGCCATATCCGGCTTTATCGTCCCCAGTATGATCATGGATGACTTTCAGAGATTTGTGAATTACGCTGTGCGGGAAGTGGGGGAGCCAGGCAGAAAGATAAGAGGATCAAGGTTCAAAATAGATTTGAGTAAAACAATGGAGCAAAAACAAGGAGCTGTTTCAATCCTATGGATTTAGGCTAAATAAACAAATAAAAATCAGTTTCATAAATATAAACTATGGGAACAAGGTGGGTTGTTGGTTTACCTGAAAAAATATTTCAGAGTTTTTAGTTGACAGAAAGTTAATTTTGTCTTTAATAGATATGGATGTGAGGACGTAAGAAGGGTTATGTGGACGGCATGCCGGACTTGGCATCAAGAAGAACTGAGTTCAAATCCTACCTGTTGACCGTTATTATCTGAGGCAGACAGAGAAGGACACAGACAGAAACAGACAGAGATGGAGAACAGAGAACAGAATGCGTTTATTAAGTATCTACTATGTTCCAAGCCACATTGTGGCGTAGTGAGTAGCTTTGGGTCTAAAGTCAGGAAAACCTGAGTTTAAATTTGACTTGCTAGCTGAGTGACCCTGGGTGAGTCATTTAACTCTGCTTGCCTCAGTTTCCTCATCTGTAAAATGAGCCAGAGAAGGAAATGGATCTTTGCCAAGAAAACCCCAGAGTCCCTAAGAGTCGGACATGGCTGAATAACAACAATGTGACTGACTCAGTGTTAAACACTGAAGACACAAATTGGAGCCAACAAGAGAGGCCCTGTCCTCAAGGAGCTCCCATTATACTAGAGGAAGACAACATATACGAAGTGCTAGAATTGGGGAGAAGGAGGTAGAACCAAGGGTGAATCACTGCATCCTCCCGGATAAAGAGATTCCTATTATCTGAACCTCACAGAGCTCTTATTCATCTATACTGTAACCAGTATACATTGAGTTAGGTTAGTTCCTGGACAGGGGGAAACTCGTTGTTTTTGTCTTGGTATATAACATACACACGCAGTAAATATTTGTGGCATTGAATTTAATGCAAATGAAAGGAAAATCCTAGAGGGCAGGAAGAGTTCGGGAGACAAAGCAAAAGAGGATAGAGTTTTACCAGGTTATTATTTTTAATGACATCAAGTTTTTTTATATGGCTTTCATCTTCTTTACTTCTACTGATATCTTAGTTTTGCCTGACCCCCATTTTTCCTTTTCTACCCTTCTCAAATCTTCCCAAGACTTAGCTCATGTAACAAAAAAAAAAAAAAAAAAGAAAAAGAAAAAGAAAAAGAAAAAGAAAAAGAAAAAGAAAAGGAAAGGAAAGGAAAGAAAAAAGAAAAAAAAAGTACTGGGAAGCAGCAGAGAAAAAATATCCTACACATTAAAATTATCTCATAATTTGAGAAATGCTCCTTATCTGTACTTTTGGATCTCTACTAAGAAGGAAGGAAAGTCCATTTTCTACCTCTTATTAGGGGACATGTTTGATCATTACAATAACATACTCAGTCACTGCTTTTGTTTTCATTCTTCCCAATTTTTTTGGTTCTAGTCATTGCTTTTATTGCTGTTCTTGCTCTATTAACTAAATTCTGCATCAATTCATAAAGATCTTCCCATGATTCTCTGCATCTTTCACATTCACTATTATTTCTTATAAGTGATTTCATTCATGCTCCATCTTTCAGTCAGGGATATGCCCTTAATTCATTCATATTCTCTGTCTCTATCTCTCTGTCTCTCCCTCTCCTTCTCTCTTTCTTTCTCTCCTTCCCTCCCCCACTCATCAGTGGAAACAGGCTTCGGAGGAAATCCCCTCCAATTAGCACAGCAATCTCCAACATGCCCCAGCACAGATTTGCCTGTGGCCCACTAGTCACTCAGCCAAACATTACCATGAACTTTCTCACTAGTAGTCCGGGATGATTCCAGCAGCAGAATCAAAGGGTTCATCCCTAGTCAACCCAAGGGTGGTTGCTCCGGGAGGAGAGGGGGAATCTCCTGGCCAAGTGCAATGAACCCATAAATTGAGCCAACATGTCTTTACGGCACCATCAGCTCTGACTGGCTGCAGTCACAGGAAGAAGAGAACAAAAGGATAATCTATTCCATTTCGCAGTCACATCAACCCCCATGTCTCCATTTCCATTACCTTGACTCGGGTTGAACTAGGATGCAAAGTGGGAGGAGGAACAACAAAAATATCACCTTCCCACCGCTCTCCAGTTCTGTATTTTCCTTGTGTTTTGGTTTCTTCTGGCCAGTTTCCAAAGTGAAGGGCACTATTTGAAGAGTCAACATGGATGGTGGAGGTGGGGAGGACAATTACGACAAAATAAGAGTGCTGCAAATGATCAGAAATGAAAAAAAAAAATAGAATAAAAATCTCATTCTGGCTCTCACTCTCCCAGCCCCCACTTCTAAGGGTATGGAGCCATCAATGTGAAACATAATCCCTTGATTACCATCAGAACTTGTGGTCTGACTCTATTCAGTGTTCATCAGAGTCCCCGAAACAAAGGTCCGGATTCAATTAGTCTTAATGTAATAGAGGGAAGAAGAAAAAAGGAATCGTTCCACAATGGCAGAGTGCAGTTTGGAAGGTTAATTAAACATTGTTTTCCTTTTCTTTCATTTTTTTTAAAGCTCACTTGAGATAATCTTTTACACTCCCAATGCAATATTGCACATTCTGGATTAATTTCCAACTCCACAGTCCAGACTCCAAGTTCAAGAGCGTTTTAATCGTTTGTCCAAATCCGTGTCTCCTCTCATTTCAAGCTTGTCACAGAACTAACCAGCTCGTTCCTGACGGACAGACTTCCCCAGCACTGAGCAGCGCATCAGGAATGGAAATAAGCCGAGTAGCGCATCCAAGAATTGAAATAAAGACCCTGATGCTCAGTAGTTGCACACACAGGATGGGACAGAGGGCAGATTTCAGGGGACCGACCGCAAGAAAGGAAGCTGTGTTTCAACTTGACTCCAGGGCAGCTGCTTTTCCCAACAAACAGAGGAGGTGCAGGAGAGCCCCAGCAAGCCCACATCTGTCAACAGCTGCCAAATGAAAAGCCTTAACTTCTGCCTTTAACAAAAGGCTATTACTCTATTACATCTGCAAAAGCTCTTCCACTTCCCTTTTTTTAAATTCAAATGCACTTTCTAAATACTGCAAGAGCTTTTAAATCCTCCCAGCATCCTTAAGGGGAAGGTAGGAAGGCCCACAGAGGAGGATCTGGGATTTACCTAAGGCTTCAGGCAGTCAGCAGGCCTAACCCTGTACTCCCAGAGCCACTGGGCCCCTCCCCTCCAGGCAGAGGTCCCACATTAGCCACCAAAGAAAAGGCATTGAAGTTAAAGAATGCAATTAATTCCATGGGCAGGGCACTGAGCTAAGCCAGGAAAACAGACCACCCCTGACAAGTACAGAACAGCCTTATGGCCAAGTCCATTGTAAGACAGCCCCAGCTATTTGAGAGAGACTTCCCTCTTCCCCCAGCCCCAAATCCATCATTTACATCAAAAAATAACCAACACCCAATAGGTCTCCTCATCCAGCTTCTCTCCCCCCTCACTTCCCAAGCTCATAGTGATTAGAAGAGATGGTAAAGAAAATCTACCCTCAGTTAGATGTAGAATTAAAAGGGATCTCAGAAATCACCAAACTAATCCCTTCCGTTTTATAGAATGAGACACCGAACGGGCACAGAATTAAATGACTTGGCCACTCTTACAGGGCAGGATTTGGGCTGGGGGTCTCTGAATCCAAAATCGATCATCTTTCCATTATAACACATGATGTCTCTTTTTGTAATAGGGAAAAAAATGGAAACAGAGCAGTTGCCCATCAATTTGGAGATGGGACGTAATGGATTATCATGGAAATGGAATCGAATATTATTGAGGATTATCAGACTCAAATGTTTAAAACAGGATCTGGGGGTTTACTGATGTGGAAGTTGCTGCCAAAGATGTAAATCCCAAGCATCCGTGCTCCCCTAACCTGCGGGACTTGTCCATGAAGTCCCCTCGCAGCATCCACCCGATGGGCCGGCGACCCATCATCCTACCATGAGCAATAGCCAATATGAGAAATTCAGTGTGGGTAAGAAGTATATGAAATGATGCAGAGAAGGAAGAAGCAGGAGAACCCTACATGCTGACTAAGCTAAAGGAAAGAAAGAGGAGGGTCCATTAATGGGTCACTAAGCTCTAAGAAAGCATCAGGCTGGCTCTGGGGACACAAACTTAGATAAAACCCAGTCCCTGCCCTCAAGGAGCTCACCTCAAATTAAGATGACTTCATGAAAACTACTAGGTCCAAAGACACTGCTTCCAAAATAAATAGAAAACAAAGAATGGGGACTGGAACTGGGATCTCATTGGCTATAGAGAGCCCCCAGGTGAGGGGGTAAGAACCCCATCTACCCACCCACCAGTCAGCTAGGAGCTCTGAGCAGTGGTCACTGTTCAGGGTCACAAGCAAGACTCGAATCCATCTTCCTGACTTTGAGACTAGCTCTCTATCTAATTACAATGCGTCTAATAGAAATAGAAATAATAAAAAAGGCCACAGAATCTGGAGTAAAAAGAGCAACAGAATGAATCCAGAGATCAGGGAGACAGCAGATGACCACAAAGACTGACTGTGGCTGATGTAATGCAGACACCACGATTTGTGCTGGTCAGTTGTGTGGCCACTGGACTTGTGCCATTCACCAATCAACCTGATCTCGTGGCCATTGCCACTCACCTGGACTCCAATGACTGGAGGAAAGAGCGAGGCAGATGACTTTTTGCAGCTCTACCTCACTTCAATCCAATTCATGCATAAGTCAAGACCCCACCCTCCCATTGGTCCTCTTTGAGAATGAAGGCTAAACAACAAGAGCAAGTTCTGAGGGGAGGGAAAGAAAGGAAGAAAAGATATAGAGAAATTATTTAATATGAAAGTGGGGCATTCATACTTTGGTAAAGTTGCTGTGCCCCCCCCCCCAAAAAAAAAAAATCAGGCTCCGCTAAATTGAAGGATGAACTCCACAGGCGTGAGGTAAACAAGGCCATTTTATTGGCATTTAATTTTTATCAGCAGTTACAGATAAGAAGGAAAGCCAAGCCAGATTTCCCAACTCTCCCACCTAGGGGGATAGTTCGACAGGGTCAGTTTTCTAGTGGATGGCTCCAGTCTTTCTCACAAAGGGCCCCCACATCACTCATCCTTCCCATCTCAGCAAGGTCTCCCCAGTGGAACTCTGAGGGTTCTATTCAACTGTCTTCTCCACAACCCACCAGTGTCAAGATCAGAACTTGTCAAAAAGCACTGAACCAAATGCACACCTCCCTGTGTTTCTTCTTTATGGGGTTTGGGTTTATTCTTCTTGTTTGGGGTGAGAGGCTTTTATGTCTGTTTTTTTATTGCTCTTTCACCCAATGCAGTCATCCCTGATGGGGGCGGAGCATTGGACAGAAACAGAAAAGCAGAGTCCTCCTGTCTTTCCCTATAAACAATGATCTGAACTGTCTATTCACAGAAGGAGAGTGTGACTCAGGACATTTGAGAATGGGATGAGAAGGGAAGAGAGGAAATCTTGTCCTTCTAGGTTTCAGGAGGGGGAGAGAAGGAAAGGTGAGATGCAGAGAAGTCCAAATGACATCCTCCCTTCCTGCTCCATCTTCCTCTTCCAAATCGCCGAGGAAGGGGCAGGAACCCATCAACTGAAGGAAACTCCCCCTTTTCCTCCACTTTCCATCTGCTCTTCGTTGAGAAGGAATCCAATGTTTTGACTGCTGATCTTCAACTGAAGCCATGACCTCTTCCATCCCTCCCCAATCTCTGACTCCTTCCTGTGCAGTCAAGGAAGCTCAGAACTACACAGGAAGAGTCAGACCACCACGGCTCCCTCTTCTGCAATAGCCACATCAGCCTACTACAAATAAATGTGGTGCAAATGCCGGCTTTTACTGTAAAATCACCTAATAGAATGTTGAGAGTCGGGAAAGTCTCCTATTTGTGTTTAAAGGACAGTAAGCACTTAGTAAACTCTTGCTGAAGGATGCAGGGCTACTCAAATGAGCTCAGTGTAATTGGTTGATCAGGGTCCTTTATTCTCTCTCTCTCTTTTTTTCCTTTTCTCTGTCAGGGCTGAGTTCCAGTGTGTCCAGCTATGGCTGATCAGACCAATACAAGCTCAGGATGCTCTACTATAGTTGAACATCTGGGTGCCTTCTCTAAATCTGTGCATCTTGCACAATGTAATGTATACAGAAGATCAAATAAATGAGTCTCAGATTACAGCATGGAGTTAGGTGAGCTGCCAGGGATGTAGGCTATCGGTCCATACATTTTGACAGCACCTTGCATCCTCCCAGAGCAGTCTGTCTGGAGCTCTTCCTTTGCTCCCATTTCTCAGATCCTTTTATTCTACTTATCTGTTTACACGTCATCCTCCCCTCATCCCTGCAACAGGGCCTTAAAGGAGAGAAGGGAAATGACCTGGTCCCAGAGTTGAAAAGGAGGAAGAGTCTGAACTAGATGCTATCTGGAAAATTGCCAGCCCTTCCCCATGATCTCAAGCTGAACCCAACTGGAAGGGGATTTTTTTCAACACTAATATTCTCCTACTGATGTCAAGTGGTTATGAATCACCAACTACTACTACCCAGACAGAATGAGAATTATAGAAGGGAAGGGCATAAGGAGGTGTGTGCTTGTTGTAAGCAGGGGTTATAGTGCATCCCATCAAGGACGGCTTCTGTATAATGAGCAGAGTGAAAGGCCTCATCCTGGAGATCTGGAAGGAGGAAGAGGAGGGCCAAGCCTGGAGTAAGAGGTGAGGGCCCCAGAGGAACAGCCCAGGTGAAGCATTCAAGAAAGGCTTCAGGGCACTGGGGTGATCTGGAGAGGAATTTCCTGAAGCAGATCGAGATCAGAGGAATTCTGGCTCTGCCTCTTACTGCCAGTGTGACCTTGGGCAGTTCATTAGCCTCTCCCATTCCTCACTGAAAAATGGTGCTGGGAAATATGTAGGTAGTTTCTAGAAGGCCTTTCATTTCTAGCTTTAAGTTAGAGAGATAGACAGATGTATGGATGGAAAGAAGGAAGAAAGGAAGGAAGGAAGGAAGGAAGGAAGGAAGGAAGGAAGGAAGGAAGGAAGGAAGGAAGGAAGGAAGGAAGGAAGAAGAAAGGAAGGAAGGAAGGAAGGAAGAAGAAAGGAAGGAAGGAAGGAAGGAAGAAGAAAGGAAGGAAGGAAGGAAGAAAGGAAGGAAGGAAGGAGGGAGGGAAGGAGGAGGGAGGAAGGGAGGAAGGAAGGAGGGAAGGAAGGAAGGAGGAAAGGAAAGGAAGGAAGGAAGGAAGGAAGGAAGGAAGGAAGGAAGGAAGGGAGGAAGGGAGGGAGGAGGGAGGGAGAAAGGAAGGAAGGAAGGAAGGAAGGAAGGAAGGAAGGAAGGAAGGGAGGGGGGAGGAAGGGAGGGAGGGAGGGAGGGAGGGAAGAAGGGAGGGGGGAGAAAGGGAGGGAGGGAGGGAGGGAGGCAAGGAAGGAGGGAGGGAGAAAGGAAGGAAGGAAGGGAGGGGAGGGAGGGAAGGAAGGGAGGGAAGGAAAGGAGGAAGGAAGGAAGGAAGGAAGGAAGGAAGGAAGGAAGGAAGGAAGGAAGGAAGGAAGGAAGGAAGGAAGGAAGGAAGGAAGGAAGGAAGGTCTAATAAGTTTCCTCTGATAAGCTAAATAAGCTCTGATAAGACACAGCTAGTTGGAGACCTGCACTTGCAAAGGGGGCCCACACAGTCATCAATGAGATGATCTCATCTCTAAATCATAACCCAATAATGCTTAGGAAAAAGATGCAGATCCATGACTATAGACCCAACAAGATCACTGAAAGCTGGTGAGTAATAACTGAAATCTTCAATTGGTCTGGACTTCCCTGTGTCCCTCACATTGAAGAAGAAGAGTAAAGCCTTAGAGAGTTAGCTTTTATGGCAGAAAACAAAAATGGAATCCAGAGTTGGAGCCCCAAGGGATGGCCAAGGATGGCCAGCTCCTACATACACCACATCCACACCGCTACACCCAAGAAAAATGGGCCTTCGGAGTGAAGGAGCCTGAGGTTTTATAAAGAAAGATGTCTGACAGCCGGAGGATGCTTCAGTTCTATAATCACTTCCACCTAGAGCCTCACTTTCCCCTCCTCCCATTTTCCAAGCTGGCCAGTGGGTCTGGCTCTCCTTGCATCATAATGGACTACGTGCCCATTTCACTTCCCTTTTCTGGAGGAACACAAGCTTCCCAAAGGCAGGGCTCGGAACCTGGACATTGTTTACCTTTCTATCCCCAGGACCTTGTACTGTGACGTTATCTGGATGTTTTGGTCATTGTTGTACTGTACACTGCAGGGAGGGAGGGGGCAGATGATTTCCAAGATGATTTTAATGATTCATTATAGCTAGAAAAAAGTGCCCGTGTATGTACCTGTGGGTATAATTCAGCATTTCTAAATATATATATATATATATATATATATATATATATATATATATTTTAGGAACTTGATGAACAATAACATTCCCATATACAAAAAAGAAGATGAAGCTTGTCTGTGACACTGGGTTTGTCAGGTACGGCGTATTTGTTTTTAGATGCGTTCCAGATCTGACTCAGTAGCCCCCACTGCCCAACTTGCCCGTCCCCTTCTGAGTTCTCTGTTCTCCACTGTGTAGATCTCGCTGATGACCAAAGGCATCGGCTCACTGGATTGTTTTTAATCAGCCAGGGTTGAAACAAAGGATTTCTGTCTAATCTGAACCAAAACCTATCTGTTCCCCAGAAGGCCTTTCCCCAAGCCCATTCTTTGAAGTTTTACTGCATTGATTAAAACCAAAGACAGACAGCCGGCGGAATACAAAGTGCCTCTTAGAGTGAAGAAGAGCCAGATTCAAATCCTGCCGCTGACACATCCTGAAGTGTGACCCTGAGCTTCAATGCTGGGTTTTTCAGACTTTAAGTTATCCCATTTGCACGGTGAGTCAGATGCAATCAAACAACAATGAGTGGATGGGATCATGATTCTGGGAGTCCCCAATACTGAGGGTATAAAGGGGGAGGACAAAAGGGAAATGAGAAATAGGAAAGAGCGTAGATCTGGAGGATCTGGGCCCAATTCTGCCTCTGTCACTGACTGCCGAGGTGTGGACAAGCCTTTGTGGGGCTCAACCCCCTGTGCCTGATAAGCAGGCGCGGCGAGGGAACCGGCCTTGGAAAAGCCTTGGATAAGCCAGGGCCTCCTCTGCTTCCTGCCTCCCTCTCGATGGAACGAGGGGCTTGGGCCGTATAATCTATACAGTTCCCGCAGCTCTAAGTCAGCGACCTCAGGAGGGTCCGATTGCTGAACTGAAGCCGAACTGTTTCCAGGGGCAGGATCGAGGAAGGGGATGGATGAAGGAAGGCTCGAAATTGGGCCCTGGATTAATACTCTTCCATCTTGCCAAGGTCAGGGGACTCTTCGCCCCCGCCCACCAGGTAAGGCTGACCAGCACAGGATGCTACCGAAAGAACACAGCCGACCATTTTTTCCTCCATGATCTGATAAGACTAGACTGGACACAGCCGGTCACAGAAGCCTCCCCAGCCCGTCATCAGCCGGAAAAGGGGTCTGCTGGTCGTTCACAGACCTGACACACAAGGCGGCTGCGCTTCCCTCACCCACCTGCCCTAGTCTCCCCACACCGGCTGCCAGAACTTCCGAGTCCATCCCAGCCCCCGGGGCAGGGGGTCAAGGGGAAAGCCGGCAAAGGGGACCTGCCCACTGAGCACCACGGTCAGCACCAAGCAAGCCCCAGGCGCCCACAGGGACCCATGGAGAGAGACGCAGGCTCTCACTCACATGTGTGTGCATTCATACACTGGACACACACACACACACACACACACACACTCTCACACAAACACATGGATATATATGTATATATAAAAATACCCACCACACACATATTCATACTCACAGAGAAATGTGCTACTGACTGGGGGGTGTAGACAAGCCTTTGTGAGGCTCAGCCCCCCATATGACTGATGAGCAGGTGACACGAGGGAACTAGCCTTGAAAAAGCCCTCTCAGCTTCCTGCCTCCTGCTCCACTAAATGAGGGGGCTGGCTATATAATCTATATGGTTCCCATAGCTCTAAATCAGGGAGGATCCCATCCAATCATATATATATATATATATATATATATATATATATATATATACATATATATATATACACATATATACATAGATTATATATACAGCCACATACACCTATACACATACAATTCACTTATACACATATGGACACTCGTATAGACACACCGTACACATTCACACACACAGACACTACACAGACACACATACCTACACTCAGACCTCTGGGATGAAAATGCATCTACCTCCTCCCTTGCTCTTTTTTTTCTCCTTAATGCCCTGACTTTCTTAAACCTTCTATTTGTGAAATATTAATTCCCTGAAGCTCAGTTGATTTCTCTGTAAAACAGGAGTGTTGAACAAGGGGGTCACCACTGAGGCTCCTTCCAGCTCCAGGCCCAGAATCCTTTAAAGTCATGTAATTTCCATGGACCTCAGTTTCTTCACCTATAAAATGGGCCTAGATATCCTCTGAAGGCTTATCTCTAGACCAGTAATTTAATGATACTAAAATGATATTTTACTCAATTTAAAAAAAAAAAAAAAGGCTTAAGTCATTTTTCATTGGACCTGCTGACTGGTTTAGAGAAGTCCACCATTTGTCACACCATTTGGAACATTCCAGCCCCAAACCTTGTCTTCTCCCCTAGAAGGCTAGAAATGGGGGAAAACTTGATATTCATTGGAAATGAGAGTACTTGATGAGCTGGGCAAAAAAGGGCTTGAGTACTATCCAGAGAAAGAGCTATAGAGTCTGAATGCAGATTGAAGAAAACTATTTTCACTTTTTGTTGTTTTTTTTTCCTTTCTTGTGGTTTTCCCCTTTTGTTCTGATTCTTTTTTCAGAACATGACTCGTGCAGAAATATTTAATGATTATACAGGTATAACCTATATCAGATTGTTTGCTGTCTTGAGGAAGGGGGGAGAGAGAGGAAGGGGGAGAGAAAACTCTTCTAGGAGAAATAAAATATCATAAAAGCGTAATCTTATTAATACTCATTATTGGGAAAAATAAGAAAATTTAAAATTCTTTCAAAAATAGAAGTTACAAGAAAAGCTTGGGTGATACTTCATTCAATGAGACCTCAGTTTGTCATCTGAATAAATTAAGGTAGAAATTTTAATTTCTTCTTCAAAAATGGTTAAGAAGATTAAATAAAAAAAAGATTTCCATTCCATGGCTCTATTTGGTTCTGAAATTAAATTAAGTCACCGAAATGTCTCTTTCAGTTCCCTGATCCAAGAAATGGGGAGAGCAAGGGATGTGTCCCAAGCAGTCCGCATACTACAAAAAGCACTGTTGGCTCACTGTCCAGAGGGACACTGGCCACGCTGGGCTCTGTCACTGAGCCGTTCCACACCTTTCACAAAGAATACTTTATGCACTATGTCCCATCCACCCAGCTTTGTCTTCCCTCAGGAAACACTTGATCCCTAAGGAAAAGCTTGTGGTCACTCAGCTCCTAGACCAGAGAGATCAGGGACCACAGGAAGACAGAACCAGATTTAGATGAAAGGGGCACCGAAGGCCTCCTGGTCACACAGTTAATGCTCGATAGTCACTAAAACTCACAATCTGACTCCAGATCCAGCCTTCTCCCAGGACACCCACTGTCTCTCTGAAAGCCTCTTTACCGATACTTTGGAGACCAAGAGAACAACGTTACCTGGTTCCATCCCCAACTTTCATGGAAGGCAACTGGAGGAAAAACTTCAAGGACCCAGTCAAGCTGCCCACTGTTTCTAGCGAAAGTCCTAGTAGAGCAGCTCAGGGTACTCATTAAAATGGATGCTCCAGCTAAGGAGTTATAATTCTTACCCAAATGAAAGTGGTCTCTTTCAGGATCTTCCATGAACCCCACCTGGGTTCCCCCAGACTCCCCTGCCCTTCAGTGGGACATGTTAATCCCTCCTGGGCTTTCACACTGTCTATTGTGCAGCACCTTCCTTAGTTATGAATAAGCTACAAGCGAACTATATGTTACTGGTGGAACGGGCTTAATAGATTTTTCTCTTGCCAAAAATAACTTTACAGAGTCGGTGAAAAGCCCTCGCCAACTGGCAAAGCGCCTCCGGGGCCCGCGCCTGTGCCGGGGCCTGACCTTGGCATCCCGTGCCATCCACCGATGGGGGCGGCCAGTCTCCGGGCTCCTCTCAGTCAAGGGCCACTTCTCACACCAAGGGCTTTAAGAACATACCCCCAAGCAACCCTGGGAAAAGTAAACCAAATTAACCCTTGGTCTATGCAGATGAATAGTTTGGGAACCCGATGTCCATTTGTTGCTTTGTTTCTATGGAAAAATGAATTCCTTGTTCCAGAATGGACGTGGAATGAAACATTGGAAGCTTTAGTCCAGGAGTGGCCCAAATAAGGCACTGAGGTTCACCGAGGAGGGTCAAAGGAGAACATGGAGCGCCTGAAACGGGCTTTGCTTCCATGACATGGATGTGGGGGCTTCTAGAAGTAATAACAGCTACCAGTCATGTGAGATTTTAAGGTCTCATAAAGTACTTCTCCTTTAACCCTCACCACAAGCCTCTGAGGGAAGGACTAACACTGACCCCATTTTACCAGTGAGCACCTTAAGCGCTCTACAAGAAATGGGTGCCATTCTTACTTCAAGGAAAAGCCTCAGATCGGGCTGAGCGTCCCAAGCACCAAAAAGATCCCACGTGTCTTTTTTGAAAGAAATAAACAGCACAAAGAAGGGAAACATCCCAAGCTTCATTTCTAAAATATTTCCAATTACAGGCTCTCCCCTGACAGAAAATCCTGGCAGCGACTTCTGCTTCTATCCCGCCTGGGATTTGTCAGAGATCCCCCAAGCCTGAGACACGGAGAATATTCCAGGCGTGGAAATCTCTGCACTCCCTCGCAGGAGGAGTCCCCGGCCCCTGAGGGGAGGGCCGGCCCAAAGTCCCGGGCCGAACAAACTTGGCAAGAGGGCAGCGCTGGGGGCCCCACGCTCTCCTATGGGGGATGCACGGGTTTAATTCTTCAGAGATTGTCCCATTCCCCAAGTTGAGGATGACGTAGCGGAGCAGATCAGGTGCATGATGGGGGACCAGGGATTTGAAGGGGAGAAGACTTCTAAGGCACCCAGCGCAATCCCCAGTGCAAAGAGTCAGTTGGGAGCAAAAGCAGGGGCGGCATTTGAATAGAAATCCTCAGACTCCCAGTCCAAGCCCTTTCACCTCAGAGACATCTGCCTGATTCCCCCTTTCTGATTCTACAGTAAGAGAGGTAGAAGGGAGGGAAAAGAGATAAGGGCAGGAGAGGGAAGGGCAAAAGGAAGAGGAGGTGGGGTGGACAGGAGGCAACACGCTGCCCAACCCTTGTAGATGATGCAGACTCTCCAAAGATGGCACGTTTTCTGCTTCCTTCCCCCCAGAATCCGTCACAGAGGAGAAGAGCACATCTTTCTCCATCTCCTTCCAGACCCACCGAAGACGACCTTCATACACCTGAGGGCAGCCTTGGGACTGGGGAACACACTTCCCAAGCCACCATAGCTGCTAAGTCCCACTCATTATGGCCTGGGTGATTTCTCAGGCTCCTGGGATGGATGGGACAGCCTGGGAGAGAGGCTCACTAAGGCTGGATTTAGTCTTTGGTCCTTAGAGCTTGAAAAATACTCATGTCGGGGAAGCTAGATGGTGCAGTGGATAGAACACCCGCCCTGAAGTCAGGAGGACCCGAGTTCCAATCTGGCCTCAGACACTTAACACTTCCTGGCTGTGTGACCCTGGGCAAGTCGCTTAACCCCAATTGCCTCTGAAAAAGGGGGGGCTACCAAAACATCATGGGCCTTTCTACCATTGATCTGGAATATCCATTGTGAACCTTCTGGAGAGCTCTCCGTGCCGCCTGGAGTCCAGCCGCCCCTTCCATTTGGTGGCCCGCAGCTGTGTGACGTTAATAAGAAGGTAACTGAATACATGTCCATGCAAGGAGAGTTTCGGCTTGGCCAAAAGCAGTTTTTCACTCATCAGAAGCCAGAAGCTAATGGTCTTTTTATGTTTTTTTTTTTGTTTGTTTGTTTTTTTTAATTTTGAATTTGAAGAGCAACAAAAAAGATCAAGAATATTTCAATATACAAATCAAAATTAAAAAAAAAAAAAAGAGGATTATATATAAAAGCAGCCGGCTTTCTTTGGCCCAGAACAGCTTGCTTTTTTAAAGGAAACATGAAATTCAATATGTTACTTCAAAGTGCTCGGCTCGGCTGTGTTTCTGTTAGCTCCCTTCTGCTCTCTTGTGTGCATTTTTATGGATGCTTCGGTGACTAATGATCTTCTTTAAAGGGAAGAGGGGGAGACCATAAAAAGATTGTGCCTCTAGATAAGAGGGGGAAAGAGGGGAGATGACTAGGTTTTTAACCATGATGGGGGTTTACTTGCTTTGCTCCATTTTACATAGATGGATGGAAGGAGGGAAGGAGGGAAGGAGGGAAGGAGGGAAGGAGGGAAGGAGGGAAGGAGGGAAGGAGGGAAGGAGGGAAGGAGGGAAGGAGGGAAGGAGGGAAGGAAGGAAGGAAGGAAGGAAGGAAGGAAGGAAGGAAGGAAGGAAGGAAGGAAGGAAGGAAGGAAGGAAAAAGGGAGGGAGTTTCTGTCTTCAGTCTGTGGCAAATACAAAGAAATATCTATTGGTTGAGCTCAAACTGAGCATAATAGTCCCGCATTTCCAGGACAGGCTCTTCTAAGGCTTAAATGAGATGAGACTTGTAAAGCTCTTCCCCAGTCCCAAACTCCATACAAGTGGGCGCCAGCATCAGGATAATATTTGGAGAGCGGCGGCCGAGGCCAATGAGCTCAGCTCCCAAAGCGCCCTCTTGCTGCAGACAGTCACTCACAGGTCAGCAGGGTGGCCTGCAGGACGCTTACAATAAGAAGCCCCCCTGCTGCCATAGAGGGGGGATCAATCTGATGAACTGGGTCCTTCCTCCTAAGGGGCACAGGGTGCTCCGATAATGACAAAGGAAAATGAATCCCTTGGAAGAGGTGGTTACTTGGGGACAGCCCAGGACCTCCTGGCAGGGGCAGCGGGAGAGTCTCCCCTGGGTCAGTGACAAATGGCCCACAGCCCCATGATGACACAGCCTCCAGCAAGCTTCTTCCTCTGGGGCACGAGGCCCCTGGGGACTATCGGAAGACCCTTTCAATAGGTTACAACAGGCAAGAGAATGGCCTAGATCTGACCTAAATGAGAACAAAAATCCCAAGGCCGGCCCAAGGAATCAGGGACAAGGGGCAGCCCGGGACTGCCCCCAACAGCAGCAAGGCAGTGATGATGACGGTGACGATGACAATCCCAGGTGACGATGGGAACAACTGGGATTTCTAGAGCGCTCCCAGGCTTGCAAAGCATTTCCCAAATGCTAACAGGGAGCGAGGGACGCTTCGGAGCCCATCTTGGTGGCCAACATTGCCAGGCAGAATAAGCACTTTGGACAAGTATAGAATTTCACGTTAATATTTCAGGCGGAATGCTCCTGGCACGTTCTCGCGCTCCCAGAGCAGCAAGCGCAGGCTCCCAAGAATCCTTCCCAATGACCTTGTACCTTCACACCCTCCAGGGATAATCTCCCCGCCCCTAAAGCTTCTGGGAGGGCTAGGAAGGTGTTCTGCTCTCAGGCTGGGCAGGAGCCAGAAGGGGAGATGCTATCTCCAGGAGGGAGGGGATGGTGCTGCCCTGAACCACAGAGCTCCAATCCCAGACCTCCCTGCAGGGATGGGCCTCCTCTGCCTCCTCTGTCGCCTGGGCCCATCCTTTCCCCTCACCAAGATGTTCAAACCAATAGACAGAAAATTTGCAAGGACGCTGACTATTCTCTCAAACTGATTGAATTCAACAATTATTTATTCAGCACCTACTATGTGCTAGTCACAGTGCTAAGCAATGAAGATGCAAAAAGAAAAACGGGGCAAATTCAGTCTCTGCTCTTGAGGACTTCACAGTCGAATGGGGGAGAAAGCATGCAAACAGATACTCAAAAAGCAAGCTCCATACGGGGTAAATGGGAAATCATGGACAGAGGGAAGGAAGAGGGATGAGGAGGGCTGGGGAAGGCTTCCTGGGTGAGGTGGGATTTTAATTGCACCTTAAAGGTCAGCAGGTAAGGAGTCGGAGTCAAGGAGGGCCTGGGGGGCAGCCAGAGACAATGTCCAGAACCCAGAACGGAGTCTGCCAAAAGAAGACAGACTTGAAGTGAGAAGGAACATTAGAGGCTACTCTGGGGGCAACTGAGGCACAGCAAGTTTTTGCCCGATGTTCACGTCCATAAATGCTGAGCAGAGGCTGGATTCCCCTCCAGGTCACTCTCTCCTCTCCACACCCCTCCTCCCATAAGCTCCACGTGGTTTGAACATCTATGTTGCTAAATAAATACTTTTATTATTCAAAAATATTTTACTTAAAATCAAGATGCCTGGACATTCCCACGTGACACAAAAGACCGCTTTAAAATACCGGGACAATGCATGCCACTGATTTAATACCTGGTGCTGTATTAAATTAATTAACCTGGAGTTATGACTAGGGTGAAGTCCATGGGGCTTTGCAGCAGGGCACTAATAAGTTGACCCTGTACTTGAGACTTGAGGATGGGGAGAATGTCCATAGACATCCCAGGTAAGGGAATTGGGTACAGTTGGATGATGCAGAAAGCCCAGCTCACCTTTTCCTTAAACAAGCCTTAATTGTAGTTGTAAACAGGGACTGCATATGAATGGTGGACTTGCTAATGGAAGGCTTTCTCTACTTTCCCTTCTTGGGGGGAGGGGAGGAAGGGACAGGGCAAAAACAGTGTGGATCAAGAAGATGCTGAAATGGAGATGGAAGTTGCTGAGCTTAGTGAGATACAGCTGCACCCTTCCCACCTAAATGACACAAGGACGCCCATTTCCCTAACTTACTAAAGTGAGTCAGTGTTTCCAGTACCATCTCTCAGGCACCATGTTTGGGACACAGTAAGTGGTTAAGGACTGTTTGTTTCCTCCTTTAAGACAGGGACTCTAGGTATTGTTATTAGATTGCTTTTCCAGATGGGGAAAGTAAGATAAGGGGTGGGGGTGGGGACACAAAGTGAGTAGTCCAGTCACAGCCCTAGGGTCATTCCTAACTCCCCAGTCCAACCCTTTTCTGCTAAACCATGATGAAATCTAGGGCAGTGTATGTGTGTGTGTGTGTGTGTGTGTGTGTGTTTGTGTGTGTCTGTGTGTGTTTTTGTGTGTGTGTCTGTGTATCTGTTTGTGTCTGTATGTGTGTATGTTTGTGTCTGTGTGTTTGTGTGTGTCTGTGTGTTTGTGTGTGTCTGTGTATCTGTGTTTGTGTCTCTGTGTGTCTATGTGTGTGTATTTGTGTCTGTATGTCTGTGTATCTGTGTGTCTGTGTCTGTATCTTTGTGTGTGTGTGTGTGTGTGTGTTTCATCCCTGATCCAGTCCAATTGAAAGTAACAGCATGGAAGTGGAAGATGGTATTGGAACAATAAAAGCCATTAGCTACAGGGATTTGTGGCTATTTAACAAATAGTTATTGAATAAATGTTCCAGTGAGTGAACAAATGAGTGTATTAATGAGTGAATGAATGACTGATCTAGCAAAGATCGTTGGGGGAGGGAGGAAGCTTAACCCACTTCCCCACTTTCACTAGTTGGAGGGAAGAAGGCTTATTAATATTAATTCTCAAACCTGGAAACCCGAGCACTTTCCTCCCTCGAGGCCCAAAGGCGACCGTCCCAGCACACTGGCTTCCTCAGTCCTCGGGGAACAGGATCCCTCCCGGGCTGAGATAAAGGCCTCCGGGAGTCAGCCTTCCATGAGGGTGGCACAGCTCCACGTTGACTAAACTGGAAATTCCAGTTTGCCCGTTAAGTGTGGGGGAAGGTCAGCGGGAGCTGTGGGTGATAGGAGCAGCACTTGGGGCAATGAGAAGCACAGAGACGCCCCCAGAGGACTCTCAAAGCCTTCAGGCTAGGCCCCCCACCCCCTGAACCTGACTTGCAAGGCACCAGGGAATAGCAGAGCCCACAGCATAAGGTGGGGAGCAAGCCCCAGCTTCCCCAGGCAAGGGACCTTAACCCCAGGCTGGGCCTGGCAGATGGATCCCATGATGGCCCTGGGATGGCCGGTCCTGCACACAAGGCATCCTTCACGTTTTTGGGTCAAACTGTGCACAGAACCTTCAAACAGAGCCAGCCAAGGGGAGAGATGAAAGGTCAGTGTTTAATGGGAGAGCCTCCAGGCAAGCGGAGGGGAGGCGGGCTCCAGTTTCACTTCCTGGAGTTTTCTTTGCAGCTGACGGGCAGGAACCTGGCAGGGCCCTCGGACTCAGTGTCTGCATTGTGTGGAAGAGTGATGGAGACAGGCCGCAAAGAGCTTCACGAAGTGGGTCCTGTGGGAGGGACAGACTAATCTTGCCTGACCACAGCACTCGGAGCCACCTTCCTCCCCACCAAGAGCTTCTGGAGTTTCCTGAGACCGAACAAAGGTGGCCCGTCCTGATCCTCCAGGCCTTGCAGCCGATTCCAAGAGCAGCCATTAAGTACCTACTATGTGAAAGGCAAAGTTGTAGGAGACATTCCAGGGGATACTGTTGCCAGGGACATTGTTATTTGGGGACATTGTTATTTGGGGACATTGTTATAGAGAACAATGTTGCAAGGGACACTGTGGCAAAGGACATTGTTATTTAGAGATATTGTTACAGAGGACATTGTAACAAAGGACAATGTTTCAGGTGACACTCTTGCAAAGGACATTGTTATTTGGGGACATTGTTACAAAGGACAATGATCCAGGGGACACTCTTGCAAAGGACATTGTTATTTGGGGACATTGTAACAAAGGACAATGATCCAGGGGACACTCTTGCAAAGGACATTGTTATTTGGGGACATTGTTACAAAGGACAATGTTCCAGGGGACACTCTTGCAAAGGACATTGTTATTTGGGGACATTGTTATAGAGAACAATGTTGCAAGGGACACTGTGGCAAAGGACATTGTTATTTAGAGATATTGTTACAGAGGACATTGTAACAAAGGACAATGTTTCAGGTGACACTCTTGCAAAGGACATTGTTATTTGGGGACATTGTTACAAAGGACAATGATCCAGGGGACACTCTTGCAAAGGACATTGTTATTTGGGGACATTGTTACAAAGGACAATGATCCAGGGGACACTCTTGCAAAGGACACTGTTATTTGGGGACATTGTTACAAAGAAGAATGTTCCAGGGGACACCATTCCAGGTGTTTCAGAGGTCACTACTATAGAGAACATTATTGTTCCAGAGAACACTGTTACAAGGAAAAGTTAGTTCCACTCTTGTGCTGTTAAAACAAACAAACAAACCAGCTGCTGTTTCTCTCTGTTTCTTCCTTGTTTGGGGTCAGTTTCCTTAAGGGAACATTTTGGGATGAGATTCTGCTGCCAATTTTGTCTGTTTATTCAATTGATGACTTTTATTGTTAATGACTAAGTTCATAATTTAAATTTAAAAAGAAATAAATATATTTACTTCCTCCATTAAGTGTGGGGGAAGGTCAGCGGGAGCTGTCGTTGATAGGAGCAGCACTTGGGGCAATGAGAAGCACAGAGACCCCCCCCAGAGGATTCTCAAAGCCTTCAGGCTAACCCCCCCCACCCCCAACCTGACTTGCAAGGCACCAGGGAATAGCAGAGCCCCCAGTGGAAGGTAGGGAGCAAGCCCCAGCTTCCCCAGGCAAGGGACGTTATTAGGCACTTATGGCCCAGGCAACATGGATAGGGAGATGGCAGCTAAGACAACATAGAGATGGATAGATATTGGATTACAATATCCTAATGAAGTTATTAAATATCATAGAATCCACTGAGGCCCCAAATTTCACAGAATGTGGTTCAGAGAAAGGCCTTTGGATCTAAGTTCCAGCACTCACGGGGATCTCTGATGGGATCTAATCCAATCGCCTCATTTTATTGTTGTTGCTCAGTCATTTTTCAATCTTGTTTGACTCTTCGAGACCCCATTTGGGGTCTTCTTGGATACTGAGGGGCTTTGCCATTTCCAGCTCATTTGACACATGAGGAAACTGAGGCAAACAGCATTATCTAACCTAGCCAGGGTCACACAGCTACTAAGTGTCTGAGACCAGATTTGAACTCAGGTCTTCTAGGCCCAGAGCTCTATCTACTGCACCAACTTAGTTGTCCATGGTCAGTTAGAAAATTGAGACCCATCAAAGGTTTCTGGCCAATTGGCATCTGAAAGGAAGAGTAGCCATCTAGAAAATGGTTACTGAGGAGAAAGGCTACTTGTTCACTTGCCCAAGCATGTCTTTAATTTAAATGATAATAAAAATATAAAAAGCAATAAAATTTTTTTTAAAGTTAAAAAGCTATAATAAAAATATAATTACAAAATTATATATATATATATATATATATATATATATATATATATATTTTTTTTTTTAAAGACTGCCAGGGCTGCTAGGTGACGCAGTAGATAGAGCACCAGCTCTGAAATCAGGAGGACCTGAGTTCAAATCTAGACTCACACTTAACATACCTTAGCAGTGTGACCCTGGTCAAGTCACTTAACCCAAATTGCCTTGGGAGGAAAAAAAATAAAAAGAATCTGCCTGGAGTTAGGAAAACAATATATGAGTCCTGAAGCCATCAGCTTCCTTTAGGAAGTTTTTCTCAAGTCCTGGGTAAGAATGGCAGCTATATAGCAAGCATGCAGAAGGCTGGCCACAACCAGGGACAAGTCTGTGCTTAGCCTCTCCCTCCGCAGTTATCTCCTTGTCCAACTAGTTGCTTTAAAGGGTCACCATTCTCCCAGGAAGAAGCTTCCCCACATCTGTGGCCCCATTTCCGGAGCACAGGACCTTGAGCAGAGAAGGCTCAGCCAAAACATTAGGGCAAAGATGGGAAAGATGGGCGAGAAGGCTCCTCCTCCTCTCAGATGCCCTCCTTCATCCCATGCCGACCAGAGTGAGCAGGGAGCGGCTTCTCCGGACCTGAGAAGCTGATCTATACAATTCTAATGGGGATCAAGGAATCTTACTTGATTCTTTAACTCTCTTCCGATCAATGGACTCTCTGTCTATGACCCAGGAGTGTTGCCGAAGAAACAAAGGGGCCTCCTCCTCTGCCCTGCATGTAATTATTCCGTGAGTCTGCCGGGGAGCTATGATATGGCCACATGTGCTCCAGCTGCTGTCCTTCACCTACCATTCAGCCGCACTTATTCTATGGGAATGGCAAGCACCCGCTCCCGCTCCCGAACACAGCCCGTGTTAGAGGCGATCCCAGATGTGCGTTGGCTCAGAAATTCACCTCCTTTGAACCTTCTTCTGTCAGCTCCTCCCGGAATCTCACAGTATAATGTCATAACCACTTTATCAGGAACTCTGGCGAAAACCCTTGTAAAGACAGAAGGAAGTCTTTGGAGTGGAAATCCAAAGTTTAACAAGACTTGAGTTTCTCCATCTGAAAACTTCAAGAAGCCAAAACTGGAGGAAAATCCTGCTTCAACCCGGGCACCTGGATAGAGAGAAGCACTCTGGGAAATGGACACAGACAACCTGTGCTGTGCAGCCTGCACTCCACAGAGAACAATGGCCAGAGAGAGGAGACGAAGATGGTCCCTGAGCCCAAACTGCTGTCCCTCCTCACCTTCCCCTCATGAAGTGCCTCAGTGACCCCTTCAAAGCCTGCAGCTCAGGGGCTACCTTGTACCTGGGGCCTTTCCGGACCCTCCCCGTCACTTCCTCTCTACTACTCCTCGATATTTTCTTTGTACAAATGCTGTATTTGGTATTCACCTCCCTGCAAACATGCTGTCTGGCCCTCGGGGATGGTAATCTGCTCAAGGGCAGCGGCTGTTTTTGTTGGGACTGTCTGCGTTTTGATTTTCTCCAGCACTTAATCTCGCCCTTTACTAACAGTGGCTGCTTAGATGCTTCTGGAGGGGAAGTAAATCTTGCTCATGCTCTGAGTAGAGGAGTGTGTATGTGATGAGAAGATGTGTCCCTAACGGAGAACAGGGGAATACAGGAAACAGAAATGTGTGCGGTGCCGGGGAGCCCAGACACAGCAGCAAGGAGCGCACAAAGTCAGAGCTGGAAGGAACCTGACTCCAAACACCTCATCCATAACCAATGGAGGCCTCGTTGAGGTTCGGGTGCCAAAGGGAGACGCCACACAGAGCTGTTGCTATTCCACAGAAGCTCGGGCCCTAGATCTCATGGGTCTACTGAAGAGAATCAGAAAATGGCTTCCGGCCCATTTGGAGACAGAGGAGTCCAGCAGGGAAGAGGAACAAGAGGGAGCCAGCAATTAGTCAGTGATTGTGCTGGGAGAGGCTTCTCACTCATTGGCTGTCAGCTTACATAACCTACCCACACATCCTGGGCCTTGAATGGAGCCTCTGGTCTCCATAATTAGCAGTAGGAGCTTAGACAAATCATGAGAAATCTCCCTTTCTTTATAAGGAGTTTGAACCAAATGGCCTGTGAAGTAGCTTTTAGTTTCTATGATTTGCTGTTTTAATGAGTGAAGTCTTGAAAACTTGAAAGAAAAGGGCTTTGCCGTTGCGGCCTCCATGGATCACTGGTCTGGCGCTCCGCCTCTCGCTCCCTCTCTGGGACGCCCACGGGTGCCGGAGTCTGTGGAAAGGGACCCGTTCCCCCCGGAAGCTTGCCTGTAATTCCTCCACGAAGCGCTCTCGCTCGAAGCAACGTTTCTCAGTAAAATAAATGAAGGAAACAGATGTGCAAAGAGATCGATTCTAATTAACTTGACTCTGATTGCTGCATAACTGGAGTCACTTTTCTTTAGTGACTGAGGAGCAGGAAACTGGGAGAATCATAAATCACGCCCAGAACCAGCCTCAGAGTAAGCAGCAGAGTGAGCAAGCACATCCAAGACACAGCAGAGTGAGCAAGCACAAAGCCCGGGACCCGGATGGAGGCAAAACTTGCTGGCCGGAGCCCCTGACCTGGGCTTCCCCTGGCCTGGCCTCAGTTTCCCAATCTGTAAAATGATCCCTCTAAAGTGCATTTCTATTTAAAAACAGATTCCTGCTCCCCGAATTGGCTTGGTCTGCTCCTCTCCCTGATCTCTCCTTGCACAGGGAATTCTCACAAAAGCATGTTCCAAACTGTTAAGGCGGCACTTAGTACCTGGGGAAATGTGACTTTTCCTCATTCAGATGATGGAAGGAAGGCAGGAAATAAAGCCTCCTATTCTGGGCCAGGCCCCATGCTAGGGGCTTTCCAGATCTAGTCTCTCCTATAAACCTCACAGCAGTCCTGAAAGAGGGAAACCCAAGAGGAGATGTTTCTATTGTCCCCATTTTACAGACAAGGAATCTAAAGCAATGGGGGTTGACCTGCCCTCAGTGTCTGAGGCAGGATTTGAACTCCGATCTCTCTGACTACATCTATCCACTGCACCACCCACTGGCCCTGTAGAGAGAAAGAGTCACAGTTCCTTCAGCTCTAGGTGACGTCTGAGGGAAAAAAAAGTGTTTTGTTTATAAAACCTGAAGGTTTGTTTTCACCAAACTCACCACTGACTCAGACACAGAAGTGCAATCTTTTCAACAACAATAGTTGCTAAATTAAGAGAAACCAAGTCCCCTTCAGGCCTCCAGACCCTTGGCAGAGCTCGGTCGGGAGCCCGAGCGGGAAGAGGAGGAGGAATGGTTCTTGCCCAGGGGATGGCAGAAGCCCGAGGGGCGGCCTCGGTGCCAGCAAGCAAGGAGGGCCAGGACTGACTGGAGGAGAAGCAGACTGGCCTGTGGGAAGTTCTGCTTCCAGGCCGGGCCCCTGAATCCCAGCCCAGCTGCTAACAGGAGTGCCCCCCTCATGCTCCCACAAGGCGGCGAAAGCCAGAGACTCCTGGGAGGGCAGCAGGGGAAGATGAGGCAAAGATCTCCCCGAGCTCCTGGGAAAGGCCCAGAGAGAAAGCACAGGGGGCAGACAAGGATGGAGGGGGCACCGAGGCCAGCAAGCAAGGAGGGCCAGGACTGACTGGAGGAAAAGCAGGCTGGCCTGTGGGAAGCACTGCTTCCAGCCCGGGCCCCTGAATCCCAGCCCAGCTGCTACCTTGTGCTCCCACAAGGCGGTGAAAGCCAAAGACTCCTGGGAGGGCGGCAGGGGAAAGATGAGGCAAAGATCTCCCCGAGCTCCTGGGAAAGACCCGGAGAGAAAGCACAGGGGGCAAACAAGGGTGGAGGGGGCACCGGGGCCAGCTTGATCTGATTTCCAGCATTTGTCTTTGCACAAATGGGTAAAAGTGAACCACAACCTTTTGTTACAAATCTGTGACATTATAGCCATAGTTTGGGGGTAGCCGAGGTGAATTGAGAGTGGGTAGGTAGTCACCCAGCACCAGAGTCCGCTACATCTCTCAGAGAAGGGCTTCCAACTTAGCACAATGAAAAGTAAAATCCCCCACAGTCTCCCGACGGCAAGAGGGTGTCATTCACATCATGGCTGGCGCCTGGACTCGCCAAGACAACATGGACAGGAACAGCTCCCTCTGCTCCAGACTTCTTCCTCCACTTCCCCCTCCTAGTTGCTAAGGGCACCACCAACCTCCTCTTACTTAGCTTATATTCATTTGTAAATAACAATAATATCAGGAACAGCTCACAATCACAGATCTCTTATATTTCCAAAGGGCTGCCCATCTATTATTTCCCTTCATAACCATCTAGCGAGCTAAGGGCCACAATAAACCCATTTTATACACCAAGAAATGAGGCTGAGTGAGGCTACGGGATGTGTTCAGGGTTCCACAACCAGTGTCAATCGCACATCTTCTCTCATACAATTCCAAGCCGAGGGAAGCCCTGGACTTGGCATCTAATCTTGTTCTCTCTTCCTGACCCTCCTCCAATACTGAATCAGCACGAGATTCTGTATACAGTAGGTGCTTAATACACGTTTCCACACATTTTTAAAGTCCTCATGACGCCGTGGGGAATAGCATTGGCAATATAGCCAGGCAGAGGGCCTCAGCCCAACTCCGGCTTTGTCACTTCCTGCCTATGTGATCTCAGCTAAGTCACTGGCCTCTAGGACTCTTTTTTCCTTACCTGCAAAATGAGGGCAGGGAGGGGGGTCCCTTCCAACTCTAAATTTAAAACCTCTATCTTGCCTGTTCAATTCAATCACCTTTTATTAAGCACCTACTATGTACCAGCTCTAGAGGGCTAGTCACCGGGGATAAGTTAAACAAACAATACCGGCCAGGAACAAACTTGTCCCCTGCTGGGAGAAATAACATGTGCAACAGAAAATGGCCTCCCTCCAGAGGGCCAGGGCATTGCCAAGCAGAGGGAAGGAAGCAGGCTGGGCCGGGAGAGGAAGCGGCACCTACTCTAGCTCAGAGACTCAGACAGACAGAGGCAAGTGGGGTGCATCCAAGACCCAGGAGACCACCGAGGCCGAAGGCCTTGAGAATAGAGAAGGAATATCATTCTAGGCCATTTTGCCTAGAATAGAGTCAAAAAGAAAGGAAGTAACAGGAAATAAACCTGGAAAGGCAACAGGGACCAGTCTGTGGATGGCTTTAAAGACTAAGCTGAGTCATCCATATTTTATCCTTGAGGAAAATGGGAGTGACTGAAGGTTTTTGGTAGTGGGGAGACATGATCACCTCCAAAGTCTAGAAATATCAATCTGAGAGCTGATGGAGGGAGGATGGGTTGGAGAAAAGGGAGGCTGGATGCAGGAGGTTCAACTTGCAACTTAGGCAGGAGATGATGAAGACCTGAAGTGGGAGGAGAGAAAAAAGAGAGGAAAGTTAGAGTAGGAGGAGAAGAAGGAAAAGAAGAAAGAAGAAGAGGAAGAGGAAGGATAAGGAAAAAGAGAAAAAGAAGAAAGATGAGGAAGAAGAAAAGGTAAAAGAGCAGATGGAGAAAATAAAGGAGAAGGAAGAGGAGGAAAAAGGTGCTATTATGGAGAATAAAAGAAATTTGCTCTGCTGAATTTGTTGACTCTCTCGGACAACTGCATCTCCTTGTGCTCACTTCCATTCTCTATGTCACAGATCGGGGGCTAGAAAGAATCTAAGAGGTCACGGAGTCCAACCCACTCATTTCACAGACAAGAAAATGAAACCCTAGAGAGCGGGAGCTGCCCCGAGCCCCTAATGGCAGCAAGCGCTGGAGTCAGGATTGGCCGATGGATTGGCCATGGGCCTTCCGGCTCTCGACCCCATGCTCTTTCCTGCTTCGCCCACACTGATGTTTTTAAAGTAGCATCCCCCAGAGAGCGGCCTTAGTTTGATTCCAGTGAGGCTGTTCTCCTACACACGCCTGCCTCCACCTTCCTGGCTCTTGGAAAGCACCAAATTACACACACACACACACACACACACACACACACACACACATTATTAGGCATTGAAATCCACATGGATTTAAAAGGCAAGCCAAAGCCTTTACTATCAAAGACGAAAGACGACTATTGTCCAGCCAACAGCATGAAAGAGGCGGCAGCTTTCCCGACAGGGCGAGTTTCTTCTCCTCTGGCACAGTCCCTGGGCCCCCGCGCTCTTTGAGGACACCTTTCCCCAAGATCCCATTTCTTACTACCTGCAGAGCAGAATAGAGAGGGAGGAGGAGAAAGGGAACGAACCTTTCATTTTATGATGGGTTTTTTCAATCCTAAATATGACTAAGATCCATTCATCCTAAGCTTTGACTGGAAAAATAAAAAGGCAGCAAGGTTCTAATTTAATTTAGTAGTACCTGACATAATGAGGGTCAAACCAAGTGACCTTCACACTCCCTCCCGTGCACTGCTTGCCTCACATAGAGCTGCGACTTCATTTTCTTTCATTCCGTCGAGTTTGAGAGTTCTCACTGGAAGTATGTGCACAGAAACAGGCAGGCTGAGGGAGCCGGCTCACATGACAGGGGCCATGCCCCTGGAGGAACACTGAGAACTTGTTCCAACACCCTGGGTAGCTCTCCTGGAAAGGATGGGAAATGCGCCCTTTAACAGAATGACGAATGGACCTGCCCACAACTGCCTTCCACTGGCTGTCCTAGTGAGTGATACGGGTCGGATCATGGCAGCGGAGGCTGCTTGAAGTGGAAAAACCAATCTTCTTTTCATATTCTTGCACAATTAATCAATCAGCAAACATTTACTGAATCCTGGAGATACAAAGCCAAAAATAATAATAATAATAATAATAACCATTGCCCACATACGAGCAATGGGAGGCCTAAATAAATACAAAATATAGAAGTAAATAAAGTAATGGGGAGAGGGGAGAGGGAGATCGGGAAAGGAGATCACAGTGCTTTAAAGGCCACTAGGACATCCTTCTCTTCAGAGCTCCCATAGCTCTTGGACCTTTTCCCAAAGTTCATCTCCTTCTCTGTGTTATACTAAGTTGAGTTCATGACCTAACTCCTCAACAAGACTGAACTCATAAGGTCAGGAACCACATTGAATTTACCTTTGTATTTCCTGCCCTCAGAGCTTTACAAGCAAATCAAATGCTTGCTGAAGCAGGGAGAGGGTGCTTTCTGATGTCAATTTGTTGCTTTTTAAAAAAATAAAAATAGAAAAAAAAAAAAAAAAAGGAGAGGAGACAGATGCTGCCACATAATAATTCAATCTCCAGCAAAATCATACTTCCCCCCAAAGTCAAAGCCACATCATTTTTTTTTGCCTAAAGCATTAAACGCTATCTAGTTTCTAATTATCTGACAAGTTTTTATACACAGTGGCCAATTATTCCATGGTAAATTAATGAGTATGAGACAATTCACTACTTGTCTGACCCACTGAAGAATTAGTCATTTTAAGCAATTAAACTTTTTTTTTTTACCTCTTCCTATAAATAGCTATAATTTTCTATAAAATACTACAGACTTTTTCACACACACACACACACACACACACACACACACACACACTGTTGTTTAATGTGTGGAATTTTTATTTTAATAGTATTTTATTTTTTCCAAATGCATGCAGAAACACTTCTCAACATTCACCCTTGTAAAATCTTGTGATCCAGATTTTTCTCCCTCATCCTCCTTCCCCAAGACAGCAAGCAATCCAATAAAGGTTAAACATGTGCAGTTCCTCTAAACCTCTTTCAATTTTCATCATGCTGCATAGAAAAAAAATGAGATCAAAAGAGGAAAAGAAAAACACAAGAAAAGAAAAAAAACAAGCAAACAATAATAATAACAACAACAAAGATGAAAATACTAATCTTTGGTCCACATTCAGTCTCCATACTTTCTCTCTCAGGATGTGAATGGCATTTTCCATCATAAGTCCACTGGAATTGCCTTGAATCAACAGTGTATTTTTTTTCCCCAATGCAACTCTCTCACTGGAACTCAGCTGTCTTAAGTTTGCAGTAAACTCAGTCGCTTTTGATTCTAAGTAGTATTTTAAAAATTTATTTCCCAAGACAGAAAAAAAAAAAAAAAAAAAAAAGGAAAAAAACTGCTGATCAAAAGCAGGCTGAGTTATCACCAGTTCTTGGCGTGGCGGCGATCGCTGCTCAGTAAGCCCTCTACTTATCTCTACCTGAACATTGACCTCAAGGCAAAATGTTGGAGAACTCACACAGCACAAGCTCTCACGTGAAGATCAGAAAACAAAATACAACAATGGAAGGACATGTTCAAAGTCTCTCTTAAGAACTTTAGGAAAAACAGAACTTTAGAATTGATTGTACAAAATGGAAGAAAATGGCACAGGATCACCCAACGTGGAGTGCTCTCATAGGAGAAGGTACTATGCTCCATGAGCAAAGCAGAATTGAATTAGCTCAGAAGAAATGTGAGATATGCAAAGTTAGAGTGCAAATGTTCACAGGGACTATTTGTGCCTGACCTGTGGCAGAGCATTCCAAGCCCATATTGGTCTGATCAACCACAGTTGGACACAGTGTAACTTGACTCTAACCCAGTGATGTCACTTTGGTCCTCTTCGAGAACCAAGAACAACAACAGAACCCAACATATCTCCTCAACTCCTGGATTAATTGCTTTTGGTTTTGATTTATTCATGGTCAGCAGCTGCTTGTGCTTCTCATTATGCAATGGTTCAAAAGGTGTCCTAAAACCAAATGGAACCAAAATGGAAGGCCAAAGGCTCCCTAGTGAAATAACTAATTGTAGGAAAAGGAAAAACAGAAGAAACTCTTCTTTTCTCACCTCTCAGCACTCACCAAAGAGACAGCTGGGTAGCCCTGGGTACATTTCTTAAATTCTCATTACCTCAAATCATTCTCTTAACCCTGGAAGGTGCAGGGGAGCTGAGATCTGCAGGAGGAAGGGGGAGGACCGAGTTTCTCCCATTATGATTTTATCACTGAAAACAGGCCAATAGACACTCCCGTCCAACAAATAAATAAATATATGGATTTGCATCTCGGCTCTATGACTTTCTACCTGTGTGACTGTGGGTAAATCACTTAAAGTGTCTGGACCTCAGTTTCTTCATTGGAAAAATAAGAAAGCTGATAACCTCTAAGTTTCCTCCTACATTGAAATTTAGATAGCCCAGAAAAGGGTTAAGTCAAAAGTAGATCTCCTACTGTATCTTAGATTTAGTTTTTATTTTTTTTTTTATTTCTAGGTTACCACTTCTTGCTTTGATGTGACAACACATTTACTACAGACTACTTCAAAACCTTTGAAACCTATATTCAATATTTACATTATGTCACATTTATTCAATGCAGAGTTGGTGGCTTAATATCTATCCTTTGGAAACAAAGTTTCACAGGTTATACAAAGATAACTTGAAAATCACAATTCTCCCAGAAAAATGATAAAAACATGATCAATCAAAAAATTCTGAATGCTATAATGCTCAAAATACTACAAGAAAACTGTCTTGAACTTCTGAAACAATTAAAACAATTCATAGATCACCTTCAGACATGGGGAGGAATCCTTTATTTCAAACTCTAAGACACATAGTGGTTAAACTTAATAATCTCGAAAATAAATGACAAGTTCTGTAAGCAGCCAGGAGAAAGACCTTCAGCTAAAACTGAAAAGAAATAAATGCTTCCTAAAATGAATTATTATTAAATTAAATTGAACCAACAAATAGATATTAGAAACAGAAAAGCATTCAAGGAATCCTCAAAGCATACTTAGTTATTTGCATCCAATGGCTGGTTCCTTTTCTTTCTTCTCTCTCCTTTTTCTTCCTTCCTTTGTTTCTTTTTTTCCCATCTCTCTTCTTTCCTTCCTTTGTTTCTTTTCTCTCTTTTTCTTCCTCCCTCCTTCCCTCCCTTTCTTTCCTCTGTCTCTGTCTTTTACTGTGTGTCTATCTATCTGTCCAATGGCTTTCTTGAGCACTAACAAAAGGATGCTGGGGATGTGCTTATTAGCACTGAAGGGCAGCCATTTCAAAGGAAAGAGACAACCAGATAGGTGTAACACCTGTTCCAGAGGCATGAGAGCCTGATGGAGAATGAGCCTTCCATATTCTGCTTAGTCATGCTGATCTATCAGCTTGCTTCTCCACAGAAGATGGTCACGGCAGCTCAGAGTCTCTCGAGTCTGAAGGAGGTTCAGCATCTGGCCCAATAAAGTCACAGACACGAATCCCTTCAGTGAGCCACTCCACAAGAGCTCATCTCCTACTTCTGACAGTCTCCAGTGCTTCTAAAGCAGCTCAATCTACATTTAGACAATCCCACTGTCCCGAAGATTTTCTTGACCTCAAACTGATCCATTTCTAGGCTAATAATCATTTTTAGAAGATCTAGAAATCAATTTCTACTTGCCCAATTTCATCTTCCAATCAGAAGCGAGGAGCAGCAGGGAAAAGAGTGGGGGATCTACAGATAGATGAAAGAGGAAGGTGCAATACAGGTGCTCCTCAATTCACCCTCAGGCAGCTCTGCTGTCTGTGATTGCCCGTGGGACCCCCATCCAAGCAGCTTCCACCATTCAACCCCCCAAGACATCAGTCAACATATACATATGTGCCTGGATGGAAAACCTAAGTGTTGGAGTTAGGGAAAAAAAAACTTTCCTTGGAGAACCTTTAGTTCCTAGTATTAATGCAGTGAAAGAACACTTCAAAGAAGTGCTTTTTCCTTCTCTGACAGTAAGCAGTTAGTGAACTTGAGCCTCCTTGACAACAGCAAGGAGTTAAATTTCCATTCTCAATGGCTCAGACACTGTGGGCTTTTATGAGATGTTTGCCAGATAATCTCATCGTTAGTCAAAACCAATCCTGAACCTTGGAGAAAGATGAGAAGGGATTACAAAACTTTGAAAAGTTTGGACTAATTATTCAACAAATAATGGCTGAATACCTACTGTGTACAAGGCATTAAACTAGGTTCAGAAGCGGAAGATATTGGCCCTGCTTCCAGCTTAGTCACCCCAACCACCAGGACTTGGTTCTTTTTCTCTGTGAGTATATATCTACTGGTCATCTTGAAGCTGTATCCTGAAGACAACACTGTGGATGTTACAATGTTCCGAGGGAACCATTCCATTGAAACATTGCCACAAGGACAAGGCTGAACCAGAGCATCCCATGGGTTTCCCTGTTAGCGTTTGCTTAAGGCAAATGGACGTTATAATGAAACGTTGTTGGTGAAATAACTTCAAAGAATCAAAGGAGAAAGTCCAGTTTGAATATGGTTGTTAAATGTCTGCTTCTCTCTCAGGAAAAGGAATGATTTGCTGCTTTCAAAAGCGCCAAATATTCTCGAGGAAAGGAATAAGAGAAATGATTGTCACATGGAAGGCATGAAAGGTGAACTTTGCAAGCAGAGGATATGAGTTCAGATTCGGACTCTGCTGCTTATTAACTGGGCTAAAGTCACCTTAGCCTCTCTAAGACTCCTCTTTCTCATCTGTAAGATGAGGTAATAAGAAAAGATGACTTTCAAGATTTCCCTTTCCCCTCTCCAATCATCCTCCAAAACATATATAATGCCTGTTAATTGAACAGAATCATTTCCTTCTACCCCCCCCCAAAACCCCCAAATTCAGGGATAAGATCATCCTTGCCATGACAGACTTCAAAAATTAGGCCCCTAGATTTAAGGCTAGAAGGACCTTACGGGTCATGCATTATGAGTTCATGAAAAAATAGTCTTTACGATTTTCTGGAAATGAAAGAAAATCTCCCAGGCATCTTTCCATATTCAACTCGAGACTCCCACACTCTAGTGTTTTCATAGCACTCAAAAGCAGTTTTCCATATCACGAGCTTTACCGTTTCCAAAATACTTAGTGGACCACAGTTTTCCACTGAGCTCCTGACTGGGACAAGAGAGTGAAGGCCTCGGGCATTTCGCCAGAAGTCCTGTGGTTGGAACCAGGAGCGAGCCAGTCTCAGGGGCCTGTTTTCTCATCTGGAAAATGAAAGAATCAGACTTCTTGGTCTCTGAGGTCCTTTAGCTCTCAGTCTGTGATCCTAAATCACTTAACCTTCCTTTGCCTCAGTTTCCTCATCTTTATAATTCAGGGTTGGACTAAATGGTCTCTGGGGCCTCTTTCAGCTCCTGACCTGTGATCTTAGGACCCCTCCTCATCCAATGATCACTGATCATTTTTTTGTTTTTTTTTTTCACTAAAATAGGGCTATTGCTGTCGTTCAATTATTCTCAGTCCTGTCTAACCCCCAATTGAGGTTTTGTTTTCAAAGATATTAGAGCGGTTTGCTGTTTCCTTCACATTGTACAGCTGAGGAAACTGAGGCAGAGTTAAGTGACTTGCTCAGGGTCCCATAGCCAGATTTCAATACAGGAAGATCCATCTTCCCGACTCCAGGCCCAGAAATCCATCCACTGCACCACCTAAGTGCCCTACCAGCCACAACCCCTGCCTTTCTACCGGTGGTTTGAATTTGGGCCCGAACGATTGTCGTCGTTTCCCGGATTTACCCTCCCTTGCAACAGAAAGGGAACATTTTGAATTCAATAATTACATCGGTTCTGCCTTTCATTCGCTAAGCTTCTAAAACCCGATTAATGTAATGCAAGTATAATCCATATCTACCATATAGTAATGCAAGACAAATCCAAAGACCACGCAGGGCTTGCTTTAGGAAATGAGAAATCTGCAGCTGGCACTCAGGAGGGCAGCAAGACCCCCCCCCCAGGGCAGCTCTGGCCACTCTCGGCCCTTTTCACCCCAGAGATTTTTCCGTGAGCCCATAAGAGAGGTGTGCAAATCAGACTTTCACCGACAGGAAACCCTAATTTCATGACATCCACATTCAGTTACGAGACCTCCCTCATAGGGAGTTACGACTCCCTGGAAACAGTTTAAGAAGCTGGGCCTAGATGGCCTCCCCATGGAGGGCAGGGCTGGAAAAGAGGCCCAGAATGGCCTCTAATCTCAGGGTTCCCGTGGACATATCATGTGCTTCCTTTGATTATCCCACCGGCCACGGGAAGCAGGTTCCCCAAATAGCTTTAGGACCATTTTACAGAAGAGAAATCCAGCTTGTCCGAGCTCATGTCTTTTTCAGTGTCCGAGGCTGTGCCGTTAGGCCCTGCCTTCTGTTCCCCCATTTAGCTAAAGGATGGACTGGAAGAGAAGGTCACTCTGAATAATCATAATGAAAACATAATGAAAACAAAAAAAAATTATAATAAAGAAAAAACAAATAAAAAACATCGTCTGGCCAGCATTTGGTGTTAAGCACAATACTGAATAAAAATGATTGTTGGTTCATAATTCTGGAGGGCGCAAAAGGCAAAAAAAAACCTCACAAAGATGGAAACAGTTGCACGCGCGACACAGAAAAAATCCCCAGATCGGCACTCTCTACAACTCAGTCTGCAGCACGTCCCATCTGTCTGAGCCTTCCTTTTGCCCATCTGTGAAATGGAGGGCACAGTTTTATCCCTGGCATGATCTCCCCTCAAGAGACCCTCAGGAGCAAAGCAAACCTTTGTGTTAGATAAGGAGCTGTTATCAGGATTAGATAATGAGCCATTATCAGTGTGGTGAGCAGCCAGAGGAAGGAGCAGCGCCCCTTTTCATCTGTTACCTCCCTTCAATGGAGTTCAGTGACGGAGCGGGCTCAGAAGATAGTGGTACTGTCTGTGGCTTCTCCTGGACAAGAGAAAATGATCTGCAAGCGCCCATACGGATTGTTACCTGTGACAAAGCACAGGGGGCAGATGCCTGGTTTCAGCTCTGTGCTCTGCCCCTCCTTTAGTACCCCAACATGACACAGTGGGTGCTTCAAAAATCTTGATTTTTAAAGGGAAATGGTTGTGCCAGTTTTTCACCCCCTGTTGGCTCAGTGCCTCACTCTAATCTCAATCACAGATTAAGGGCTGGAAGGGACCTCTGAGGTCACAGAATCTGAGTTGGAAAAGCCCTTCGAGACCCATTTATTTTAAGGATCTTAAAAGGAGGCTCCACCAAGGTCCCATAAGAGGGGACAGGCAGGTCCCCCCCCCAAAAAAAAAAATCTAGTATTCCTTCTACTGCCCCCACGCTAGCAAACCCTGTACACCCACTGAGTACAAAGGGCCTAAGGGCAAAAATTCCGGGCGGCTTCAAAGCGTGTCCCATCGACTCCCAGATTCCAAATTAGTGAAGCTGGCGCTAAGAAGGGCCCGATTGTTGTCCCCGTGGGGAAACTCAACAGTGACTTCATGGCGTGTCCCAGAAATGGGAAAGGAATTAAAAAAATCAGGCTGGGAGAAAACAAGATCAAAGCGGGATATTTTTAGTGGGTCTTGTTCTAGAAATGATTCCATCCTTCATGACCTTTGTCCATCCGCACGCCCAAGTTATCAACAAGTAAATGAAAGGGGAGCCCACCTGACCCCGGCAATGCTCAGAGACCTTTCCCAGTCTGGGATTTTCCCTCTGCCCTAAGCAATGACTCCCTCCCCCATCCTCACACCATAAAAGGAGGGAGGGGTGCAGGAAAGCCATGAACTTGAAGAACTAGAGAGAATATCCATGGGAACGGCTGGCAAGGAAATCTCAGAGGTTCCCTCTTCTCAAAAATAACCATCTAACATGGGGGGCAACAAGTCATCCCTTCAAAAAATACAGATTCCATCAGTGCTGTGCCAGTCATTCACACCTTAGTGTGAACGATCAGCTGAGACATTTATCTGGGAAATGGCTGGGTAGCCCAAGGCCTTGTACTGAATAAAAGAGAAGCAAAGAAACACAGAGTTAGGGCAGGAGGCAACCTCAGAGGTCTCCTGGGAAATTGGGGTGGGGGGTTAACGGCACAAACCCAAGGCCCGATTCAAAGCAGGATTGGGGACCCAGGACCCTTGACTAAATGCTCATTGCATTAAATTTGGACATGGAGAGAAAAGAGGCAAGGAATTTTGGATTAGAAGGCAAACTTCAGGAGACGTATGCTGGGCAGCAAAATTCACAAGAGAGAAGGGAAAATAAGCCAGACCAGAGCGTCCCTGTGGGCTCATCAGGGATCCTAAATCACTTTACCTTCCTGAGCCTCAGTTTACTCTTTTGAAAAAGCAGGGGGTTGGATCAGCCCCTTCCCCAACTAGAGGGCTGGTGTGATAACGAATGAGTTTTTTCTCTCTCTCAGATCCACATGATTTGGGATCTGGAGGCCCCGACCAGCTGTAGGATCATGATGGTTTCTACCCTGGGGGATCCTCCCAGACCTAATTCTGTGATGCTCTACCTTGGGAGCAGAGCCGCGAACATCAGGTTTTTCAGGTAGCCTGGGCTTGGCTAAGCCCGCTACCATTGCTGAGACATTTCCACACAAAACGGTAGTTTCCCCTTAACCCACCCCATGTCCCGTGGAAGAAGGGAGGGAGGAAGGAGAGAAAAAGAGGTGACAAAGAAAAAAGAAAGATGGGGCTTCAAGGAGGCAAGGCCCTCTGGGTCTCCTCCTCTGATCTGTATGGAAAGATGGTACTGGGGAGGGAAAGTATTCACCAGAGCCTTCAGAAACCCCCCAAGTTGTGGGACTGTGAGCTGCACCGGGCCTCAGTTTCCCTCTGTGTAAAACTAGAGTCCGGACAAAGTGATGTCTGAGGTCCTGCCCAGCACTAGCTTGATGATCCTCTGGATCATCCTTTGCGGGAGCTGATAAAATGGTGGCGGGTTTGGGTTGGGATTCTCTCCCAATGCAGCTAGGAATCTTGTCAGCCGACCGTGGGCGCGTCCCTGGGCAGCTCCCCGGCACGGGGCGGGTTCTGGGCAGAACGCAGCAGGCAAAGAACGGGTTCCCCATCCACACCCGAGTGGGCATCGGTCAACACACACTCACTCACACTCACACACTCACACAGACACACTCACAACTCACACATGCACACACACACTCTCACTCACCCACAGTCATCTACACTCACACACATTCTCTCTCTCTCTCACACACACACACACACACAGACAGTCAGAGCCTATTTATGAATCTAAGTCAAGGACAAAATATCAACTGTGTTTGCACACTCTTGAATCTAAGAAAAATGCTTTAATCACTCCTTCTCTGCCGAGTTCTGGTGTGGGAAGAAATGAGTTGATATGGAAAAAGTTTGTGGAACAGCCCATTTTTCCCAATTCCCTGGAAATCACGGTGCTCTCCCGGGCCTCTTTCCATATCCAATTCCCACGTCCACACCCCAGAGCTGGGCACACAGAGTCTGGCCTATAGGAGGTGCTTAATGAATGTTTATTGCCCCACTGACTGACACCTCCCTAGCCTTTTCCAAGCACTGGAAGCAGTTTTCCACCTAATGAGCTTGATGGTGTCCAAAGTACTTGGGAGGCTGAATCAACTCCTATTTGCTAAGAGAAACCCAGAAGGATCCTAAGAGCCAAGAGCTACAGCAGGAAAGGTCCCCTGAGGGCCCCCCCTTCAGTTTTTAGATTAAGAAACTGAAGTCCATGGAGGAACAGATCACACGGGAAGCAAAACTTCCCTATCCGAGGGGCTAGGAGGCAGCCACAGAGGTGACCAGCTAGGGAAGAGGCAGTGCAGACTGGGGGGAGCGTGAGCAGCCCGGGCAAGGCAGGGGCCCAGCCAGTTCTTCAGAGGAAGAGGATCAGGCCCCAAACCCAACCTTCCTCATCTTGAACTTCAGCGCAATCTGCCTCAGCCTCCTAGTCTGTGCAATAGGGATAATACTAGCACCTCCTTCCCAGTTTGCTGTGAGTGTAAAGCTTTCTGCAAACCTTAAGGAGCAAAACAGAAATGTTATCATCATGATCGTCATCCTTCAGGGCATCCGGGGGCCGGACGAGTGTGTGCATGTGTGCCCAGTGGCCCATCCAAGATGCCATCCTAGTCATCCTCTTCATTTTTTACAGAAAAGAAAACTGAGGCAAGATTTGCACCTAGGTTCTCTAGGTCTGGCATCCGTCTGTTTTCTTCATACTCATTTTGTGGGCTCGGGCATCCAGCGTTAGGCAGGAAGTGGCTATGATGGCCCCATGTTTTCTGCTTGAGGAAAAGTCAGACCCCACTTAAGGATGTGTCCCATGAGCATGAAACCGACAAAATGGGAAGAGGTATTTTCAGCCTTTTTTTTTTTTTTACAGATGAATAAACTGAGATTCAAGGATGTGAAATGACTTGCTAAAGGCAGGGCCCAACCTGTACGTTAAGTGATAGGTATCCTTTCTGAGACCCGCTGCCACCGTTTTTAAATAGTCTACCTAGAATTTGTTTCATTTTTTAGGAATTCGATTTTTATTGATGTCTTCTGTTGCTTTTTTTTTTTTAATCTCCCTCCTTTGGGAATATATTCTTTTCTCCAGCCTCTATCTTATCTTTCTAGCCATCCTTTCTAACAAAAAATAAAAAAGAGCAGGAAAAATCATTTCAACAAAACTAACCAACAGATCAAACAAACCTGAGCCCATATGCAAAACTGCAGTCCCATAATCCCCTCCTCTGGAAAAAAAGGTGGAGGGGGGGGGGTAGTTATTGTCCTGGGTGCTCGGGGTAATTGGTTTCAGGGGTTTTGTTCTCTCCATTTACACTGTGGGAGTCACTGTTTCCCTGGATCTGTACCACGGGGCCTTTCAATGCCAAAAGGAGGGTACTGATGTCAAATGAGCCGTCAAGGAAAGCAGACAGAAAGAGGGAACGTTGTCTTGTGGAGTGGCTGCAAATGGACACTACGGGCCATGGCTCGTGAGCAGGCAAAATCGACTTTCCCCGCCCAGCCCAAATATCCTCCTCAAGTGTGCAGCCTGTTCCCGAGCTCCCAACCCACACAGACTTGTACAATAAGGAGTAAAAGAAGAAAAAAGCATCTGTGAAGTCCTACTGTGTGCAACACAAGAATACAAAAAGCTAGCAGCCCATTCCTGAGCCCCCAATCCATACAGACTTATACAACATGAAGGAGTAAGAGAAGAGAAAAATATCTGTGAAGTCCTACTGTGTGCAACACAAGAATACAAAAAGCTAGCAGCCCGTTCCTGAGCTCCCAATCCCCACAGACTTATACAACATGAAGGAGTAAAAAAAGAGAAAAGCATCTGTTAAGTCCTACTGTGTGCCAGGCATTGGGAATACAATCCTGCCCTTATGAGATTTGGGTATCTCTGGTAACTGAAGCAATCAATCAACGCTTATTAAGCATTTACTGTGTGCCTTCTCAGACCTTCCTGGATCATCTGGTCTATTCAAGGTAGTTAGGGATGTCACCCCCAAAGGAGCAGAAGGTTAGAGCTGGAAGGGATCTCGGCAGCTATTGCTCTTGGTGCTGCTCATGTGGAAATATGTTTTGCACAATTCCCATGTCTAACTGATATCCTATCGCTTGCCTTATCAAAGAACAGAGAAGGGGTTGGAGGGAAGGAAAGAATTAGGAACTCAAAATTTTAAAAATCAAAAGTAAATACTCAATAATAAATAGAAAAACATTGGATTTTAAAAAAAAAAAACATACAATTCAATTTCTTCATTTAATAGATGAGGAAATCATGTCCCACGGAAGGGAAATGACTTGCCACAGAGGTCCTGAGATAACACAGGCAAGGGACTGTAAGTCAGGGAGATGGCGGGGAAGGTAAACAGTCACATGGCGACTCTGAGAGGATAGTGGTAATTGGATCTGCGTTCCCTGGGCTGGGGGAAAAGCTAGGGGTGTGCACGAGAGATAGAGCAGGGAGGGTCTGGAATCGGAGAAGGTGGAGTAGTTCTGAACACACAGGGCCCCAAAACAGGTGCTGGAGGGAAGAGGGCAGAAGGGAACCTCCATCTAGAAGAAGGAGAGAGCTGAAAGGTACTTAAGCCGACCTCCATGGAAGGTCGAGTGATCCCAAATTCAGTGCCCTGCCCAAGGTCAACTTGGGTCTTCCGCTTCCAAATCTTTCTTCCTAGATTGACAGGGCTTCAGCCATCATTTTAACAGAGCCACCAGAGGGTCTAACTCTGAATAGGGTATGCAGCAGGTACTCAATAGATTTCAAATGTTGATGTTCCTTTGATTGATACCTTTGGTTTTCACATTGCTTACATTTCCTAAAGTATCCTCCCTTCTCTTAGAAAAAGATCTAAAAAGGGGGAAATCTATTGACCAAAATTAATCCACACAACTAACAAGTCTGCCGTTAATCCCATTGTTCCCTACCCAACACACTTTGTAATGAAAGAAAGTTTTATGTATCTGTTCATTCTAAGCCACGTACTCAATCGGCCTATTCAGCCTAGACTATAGATCCAATAGCTCTGTAATACTTATGCAAATACTTCTGCTAGACTATATACTCAATGTATGCAAATACATAGACTCTTTATTCAAGGTGGAAAATCCACCCCGAATCCAGTCCTTCCAAAAGAAAAAAAAAAGCAATTTGATCTGTTCTCTGCAATTGAGTTTCTCCAGCTCCATTTCCCTTCTAGAAGACTTCTGTCAGCACTTTGGGGGTGCAGACTTGCCAGTGACAACGCCCTTGATTTAATCAGTAATTCGGTGTTGCCCAGAATAAAATCATCTTTACGTCTACAATCCCAGAAGCTGCTATAGGCTGGGCAACCCACTTCTGGTTCATGGTAAAGTTCTCAAAAAGAAATCTTTTTTTTTTTTTTTTTTTTTTTTTTTAAAAAACATCATGAAATGGCATTCTAACTTTTAGTTCCAAATGAACCCAGGATCCTTTTCAACCATATTCACAGGCTGTTCCTTATCTTCCATTTCTTCTCGCTTTTTCTAAATAAGCACTTGCACAGTGGTTCCTACTGGCACTCATTCTCCTTGTTTCCATTACACCAAAAAAAAAAAAAAACAAAAAACAAAAAACCACCAGGTTCAATTTTGTCGCAGAAACAGCTACTGTTTCCTGCTTGCTTGATCCAATTTCCCAAAAGTCCAAGTTTGGCGTTCCTTCTATTTCAGAAGGAAAATTGGAATAAAGCTCCCCAGTCCCAAGGTCAAAGACAAATGTTTCTCTGCATATCACAGCAGGATTGGCAGCAATGTTGGCGTCTACCAGGGAACAGAATTTGGCCCGATTCCCTTTGGGCAGCATTAGCCCGCGTCACTTCTCTCTGCCCTAAAGTTGACGAGAGAAAGTTGGTTCTGTCCTCAAATGGCGCTATTTTTCCTAAGCCACTATTTTTCCTAAGCTACAATCCTTCTCAGCCTATGGAAGCCGTCACGAGCCGCTCAATGGCTGCCAAGCGTCGGGCTGCTTCTAGGACGGAGTCCACCTCCTTGCCACGACTCATCCCACATCTTAATCTGCGCCCCGCGCTGACCGACCAAAAAGAGACGCCCACAGCTCACCCTCGCAAAGGCCTTTTCTTCGCTGATTAATTAGCTGCTCCGCTCTTGGTTCCCTGACGTGTTATGGAGAGAGAACTCAACCGTAACACGCATCAGGTGTGGGGTGTTTCAGCTTCCCAAAAGGTTAAAATCATGCCTGGAAAAAACCAATCCGAATGTGGCCGGCTCACATTTTCCAAGGAAGGGAACAAAGCCAGGAGCCGAGCTTGATAAATCTGGAGGTTAATTCCAATTCCAGTCATGTGACCTTTAAACATGGTAGAGTCAAGCAACCATGGTGGGTGACAGCAAAGTGCACAGATCTGCTCAATGTAAAAGGCCTAAGAGACCTGGGAGAGAGTCCAGTCATAAAATATTGGCTCCTGACTGGAAATCACCCTTGAGGTGTTTGCGGGGAGGGCTGTTGTTATTGGTGTTCACTAGTCCAGCTGGACCTGACTCTGGGATCCCATGAGCCACAGTTCACTGATACCGTCTATGGGTTTTTCTTGGCAAAGATGCCGGTTTGCTATTTCCTTCTCCAGTGCATTAAGGCAAACAGAAGTTAAATGTCTGAGACAGGCTTTGAACCCTGGTCTTCCTAACTCTAGGCCCGAAGCTCTATTCACTGAGCCACTTAGCCACCCTCTTCAATATATTCTGCTTCCTTTCAAGCGGGATACAGTGATTTCACAGCAAGTCAATAAGTCAATCAATGAACATTTACTAAGTGCCTACTATGTGTCAGGCATTTATGCTAAATGCTGGGGATACAGAAAAAGTGTGTGGGGGGGAGGGAGGGAGGGAAGGAGAGAGAGAGAGAGAGAGAGAGAGAGAGAGAGACAGAGAGACAGACAGACAGACAGACACACACTGACTCTTCAAGGAGCTCACCAAAAGTCAGAAAAGAACCAAATATTTAGAGTTCCTGAGAGTTATGTGTCCAGATCCCTGCACTTCTGGAAAGAGGAGATGAATTGAATCTATCTCTTTTTGTGAAGATAAGGAAATTAAAGCCTGAAGAGCTCAGAAGATGATAAAAGAGAATTTCTCCATCTTCTTCTCATACAGAAAAGGAAAGCAAGACCCAGAGATGCAAAATGACATTAGCACAAACCCTAAATTCCTTCAATGTCATAGGATGATAGATTTCTAGCATCCTCAGGGCACCTTGTCTCATCTTACAAATAAGGGAACTGAAACTCAGAAAAGGAAGGGAGCCCTCATCCAGGGACCCCAGGACAGGAAGGTCCCCTGCACTATGACCAGGATGTGGTCTCTGGTCTGAATGGGAAAGGCTGATTATTTTCCTCTGAATGAATGGTGCTCAATGGGCCCCACACACCCAACTACTTTTTTAAATGAAAGAATGCTCCAGCTCTCCCCACTTTGGAACAGGAAACCTCAGCTTGTGCCCCGGGGGCAAAGTCACTGACTCCAAACAGCAAATCTTTGTACCCAGACAGTGCCAGGTACTCAGAAAGGATATAAAAAGTGGTTGTTAATGGACTTTTGGGGAAAAGCACAAGATCCAAGGAAAACTTTGAGTGCTTCCAATTAAAAATGGAAGTCGCTCCCAACGCCTCCCTCCCTCGATGCCCACCCCAGGCTGCCATCCAGCTTTCCATTCCTCCCACCTTCCCTGGGGGCTCTTGCCTATGTGGCTGCAGGTCCCAATTCCCAAGTGCTCCTGGCCCTGCTCAATGTGCCACTGGGCAATTCCACATCACCATTCTAGAAATGGAACCCGAGCCCACAGACAGCATCTACCTGCTCTTTGGGACGGCGTGGGAGGTCCTTGCTGGGAGTCGGGAACCCCGAGTGCAGGCCCGGCTCCAGCCTTGGCGAGGCCTTGGAGCCCATAGGACCTCCGCTTTCTCGACCCCGTTTTCCACGTGGCTTTGCTGGGAGAGCAGTGGAGGATTCAGGAAGACTGGGAACGTCTTCCTGAATACACAATGGGGCCCTTCAGGGGAGGCTCTTTTCCCTCATCTCTAATCTGGGGATGGGGATCGCACCAGTGTCACAGGGGTATTACAAGGCTCAAATGAGGTGAGAGACGTCAAGTGCTTTATAAATGTAAAGAATAAATAGATTTAGATTGTTATCACCATCTGTAAAATGGGCTAAGAGCAGCTGCCACAGCAGGTGCAGGAGCCATTCAGGGCAGCAGCCTGAGGACCAAGGTGGGCCACTAGGGCCTTGGGCACCCCTGGAAGCCGCTGTCCTGCCCTTTGCCTCGGTCTCCATGACCAGAAGGACCCTTCCACTTCTGGGACACATGAGTGTGCGCACATGTATGTCTAGATAACAATAGGAACAATGTGAATACGAAGGCTGATGCAATCCTGGCCCAGCCCCGGGCACACGCCAGCGCCCCGCTGCACATCCTGGGTGGCCACAGCCTCCTCTGTCTGCCCCACAGGGGGTTCTCCCCCCACCAAGGGGCAGCAGCCAGGGGACATGCTCAGCTCCGGCTCTCCCCTCGACCCGAGGGCGCCCAGTGACCCCTCCCCACCCATCCCTCCTGTCGTGGGACCACATGGTCCCAGATCCAGGGCTGGAAAGGCTCCCAGAGGTCCCAGGTTGGAGCCCCTCCTTTCCCAGGTGAGGAGACTGAGACCCAGAGGGGGAAGCGCCTGGGGGAGATCCAACCCCAGGCCTCCCTGACTCCACGCTGGCTCCTCAGACCATCGTTAGCTGCTTCATTCCCCAGCTAAGCAGTTATGGGTACCTTCTGTTCCAACACGTCTCCCTTCTGTTCCTCCCTTGCCCAGGTGAGTCATCCCTTATAACAAAGAGGCAGAAGCTCATTGCAGCCAGGACCAGGTATGGCGGGGGCTGCATTAGACCCCAGCCCCGCTCCAACAGCGAGGGGTCACCTTCCTTGTGCCCACCCTTCGGGACTGCGCTTCCCTGGCACCCATGTCCTCACCTGCCAGAGCCCGCCTGCCCTTGCCCACCAGCCCCCTCCCCGCTTCCTGGGGACTCCACGGGGTGCCGCCCTTTGACATCGGAGCCTTCACGCTGTCTAGTGCAAGCCCCCCATTTCTCTGCAACGGCCCCCCTGGGCTGGCCGGCTTCCCCACCCCCGGGTCACTGTTACTGGGATCTTTAGGGGCGCGAGGCAGATTGTGCAAAGTATCTGGCGGTACTGAGTGTGGGGCGGTCGTCAGGGCATGATACAGAGAGTCCTAAGCAGGATGACATCTACCTCAGCCCTCCCTGCCCCCCCCAAAGGGCTCAGGGATCTCATTCCCTTCCTGTCCCCCAAAGGGCCAGGTGAGAATCAGTGGTGCTGAAGTGACCCCCACGTGGGACCCCAAAAGTCTCAGGGCTTTTTTGGCCACTAAGAGCCCCCAATAAGGGGCAAGCTCCGGGCACAGCACTGTCCAGTCTCCTCATCGTATAAATGAAGATCCTAAAGTCCAGAAGTGAGCTGCCCAGGATCATGCAGTCAAGGTGGGATCCAAACCCAGGCTTCCAACTGCAAGAAGGCCAGAGGTCTCTCCGCTAAACCGCCCTGGGCAGTGGGTTCCCCGCTGCTGCTCCTGCTGATGTCAACACTGCAAAAGCACGTGCCAGGCCCAGCACTGGGAGTTTTACAATTCTTATCTCACTTGATCCTCATAACAATCCTGGGAAGCAAATGCTATTATCTCCATTGTACAGAGGAGGAAACTGAGGCAAAGAAGGGTCATGCTGCCAGGAAGTGTCTGCGGCTGGCTTTGAACTTAGATTTTCCTGGCGCCAGGGCCAGTGCTATTCCCACTGTGCTCCTTAGCTACCCAATGCTCTCATTTTGCTCCCACCAAAGGGATATTCCAGAGGCCCAGAGGCCCTGCCACTGACCCTGGCACAGCCTCTCTCACTAGACAGCACAAGAATCTTCATCACAAACAACCCAAGATGGATAAACTTTTTTCCCCTGCACCCTCCTCGGGAAAGTGCCCACCCCCCTTGGTTAGGAACGGCGCCCGGCTCTGCTTAAGTTCAGGAACTGAGCAGTCCTGCCGAGCAGCGGCCCGGGTACGGAAAACGGGCCGAGCGGGAGCCGCGGGTTACGCGGTGCCATCCAGGGGATGTCACGCTGTTTACAGAGCTTAGGCTTTCACTGCAGCTCCTGAAGCATTGTGGGCTCTGCCCCCTCCCCCAGTGTGCACACACACACACACACAAACTCACGCACACACTCACTCATATACACACATTCACACACACACACTCACACACACACACACGCACACACTCATACACACTCACTCATATACACACATTCACACACACACACTCACGCACACACTCACTCATATACACACATTCACACACACACACTCACACACACACACGCACACACTCATACACACTCACTCATATACACACATTCACACACACACACTCGCACACACTCACGCACACACTCACTCATATACACACATTCACACACACACTCATATACACATTCACACACAGCCTGGATTCACACAAAAACTGCTGCTCTTATATAACGGGGGACCCCAGGCGGCCCCCCAGCGGGTGTTCCCCCTCCGGATTTGAGGCAACTCGGTTTTTGATGAGCCCGGGGTGCCGCGATGACAGTAAGAGCCCGATGTGGAGGAGACGCAGCCAGGGACAGGAGGAGGAATTAATGAGACGTTCCATAGTAGTTTTTCCAACGCTTCCTCGCTCGACAGGAACAGCGGAACCCGCCTGTCCCGATGCCAGAGGGATGCTGCCGGGGGGAGGAAGGGAGATGCTCCAGGAGCCGGATGCCAGCCCGCGCCCCCGCCGGGTGCCCGGCCACAGCCCAGTCGTTTCCTTTCCTCTGGGCCCGAGTTCCCTGAGATGGAAAACGAGGCGATGGCCCCGTGACCTGGAAGGTCCCTTCCCCGGCTCTGAATTTATGATGCTATAAACCATGAATCTTGTAAATGTTCCCCAAGCAAATGAATCAGCTCCATCCAGGGACCGGGTATATTTTATATAATGAATGCTTCCGGAGACCTCCCACAGAATGCAGGAAAGTGCCCTGAGATCGAAGAGCTGAGCGCGCCCTGCACGGAAAGCTGAGAGAGTCCTTACTGTGCCATAGAGGAACAATGTTTCCTTCCAAAGGTCCTGGGTTCAAATCCTAACTCAGGTCCCAGCCACCTGGGGAACCTCAGTCCAATGAGAGGGGCTGAATTACACACAAGGGCCCTTTCTGCTTCTCCGATCATGAGCTCATTTTGCAGAGGAAACAATCAGACCCCAAAAGTTTAGAATTTTTTAGAATTTTAAATTAAAAAAATATTTTAAAACCAGGTTATCTGATTCCAAGACTACTTAGTCGAGAAAATTTACATCAACGTGGTCACCTTAACACCCGTGATTACTCTGCAGTGTAAAACAAGTGGAAAGGATGTAGACTACCTGACTTCTTCAGTCTGTTCCAGCAGGAACCTTCTGAAGTCTACAAAGATCCACCAGTGATGAAATGATGGCCCTTTTATCAAGGGCAAACACACACACACACACACACACTCACACTCATGCAAACACACACACACACACACACACAACACACGAATCCATCAAACTTCCAGACTAACTGAAATATTCGCTGTTTCTGACTTTGGCACTTTTCGGATCCTCTCTGAAAGCTTCCCATCCCATTCCCACCACTGGGGCCACAAGGCCGGTCTCCAAAATGGCAAAGCGGCCCGTCCCTAACCTGCAAAGCTCGACAAGCGCACCTTGGGTAGGGCCGACCAAAAGGGGCGTCCCCATGGCCAGCGGTTGCAAAATTAGTGACAGGAACACTAAACTGACCGATGCCGTGCAGGGACGGGGAGTGTGAGCCCGAAGCCCAGACCCTCAGGGGGCAGCCCTCGAAGCAAGAGCACCAGCCCGAGATGCATCGGATTACGGCACGCTGGGACAGCGAGGAAAACTTCCCTTGTCAGGTTTTAGAAAGCTGTGATCCAGCTTGTCATTCAGCACAGATGTTGCAAGGAGAACCGACCTGGGCTAACTCCTCTTACACTACAGAAGGAGAAACTGAGGCTGAGCAGGTTAAAAGGACTCACTGATAAAAATCATGGGAAAGAAGGATGCAGGAGGGGAAGTGCTATTGATAAGACCTCAGGTTTATAAGACTTCAGGATCTCAACATAATTTCATCTGTGTCTTGCAACAGTGAGATGGAGCCACACCAGTATTGTTACCGGTATCATGTGGGCAGAGCCGTAGTGATGGAGCCCGGAGGAGGCAGCAGACATTGGGGCGCGGGCCCTTCTCTCCACATGGGCCCCGAGCCAGGTGAAAGCCCTTCCTTGGTTCCTGCCACAATGAGCTGCGTGGGCCAGATGCTGAAACTCCAACGCCACCGACCCTCCCGCTGCAGCAGGGCATCACAAGGCCCAGGAGCCCTTGCGGGGGATGGCTTAGCTTCTGCCCCACAGAAGGATGCAGCCGGGCGGCGTCCTAGCTCCTCTCCCCCCAGAACCCCGATCCCTAACACGCCACAGCTCCCCCATGTCTCTAACCAGCTTATCCAGGGTGATGGGATCAGGACATCTCCTCGTCCCAAACAAGCAGAACAAACAATTGTGCAATGTCAGTGCAGAAGTCTCTGAGCAGATATTTATCAAGTTAGAAGGGCACCCAAGGGTGGGACTTCTCCATCTCTGGCTAAGTCACAAATATCCGTGTGATTGTGTGCGATTGCATCAGTGTGTGTGTATGTATGAGTGGGTGTCAGTGGGTGAGTGTGTGTGTTTTCTCATGATGAAGATAAACCCACTAAAACCAGCACTTTCTACCTGTTTCAAAGCATACAGCAAGGCGGCCCTGGGGACAGGGTGCTAGGCTGGAGTCAGAAAGACCTGAATTCAAATCTAGTCTCATACACTTATTAACCATATCATGAGATCTCTGGGCAAATCACTCTGCCTCAGTCTTGGTTTCTTCATCTGTAAAATGGGGATAATAAGAACACCGGTCTCCTGGGATTGTTGTAAGGATCAACAGCAGGCACTACTTCAGTGCTCCTTCTCTGGGCCTCCCCACAAGCAGTAACTAAAGGCCGCAGCCTCCCCGCTGCACTGGCCGGCACAAATCGCCGCTGCCCCCTGAAGGAGCAAGCCGTGGCTGGCCTGCCCATCCCTTAGGCCAGCAGACCCCGGTCGTTCTGGGGCCACAGGACAGACCGGAGGCTGAGGCCGGGGGAGAAGGAGAACAAGAAGCTGAGCTCTTTAACACCTTTCCCCCCCCCAAGGCCCAGAGGCCGCCGGCCCGAGGCTGGAGCATCTCTCCTTTCTTCAGCGACCCTCACGCTTGGCACGGCAACGGGTCTTGTTTGGCCACAGAGCTTCCCCGGCTCTGACCACAGGCCGACTCTGTGCAGCTCCTCCAGCCGGACCCCCTTCCCCGCCCCTGGCTGCTGAGGGAAACAAGAGGGGCCACAGCAGAGCCTCTTCCCCACTCCCCAGACACTTCTTCCTGCTGCACGGAGGCAATTGAAGAGCTCGGGACAATCTGGCCAAGGCTGGTGAGGAAGTCGGGACAACTGGGTTCAAAACTCAACCCTGACGTTTGGTTCTCTGATCACCCCCGCCCCTGTCTCAGTTTCCTCATATGTCAATATGACACCCACAGCACTTGCTTCTGGGAAGCTCAAATGCCGGATACGACAATGGCTCATGAGTGTTTATGAGCCCCCGGACAGTGTTCCGAGCACTTTGTAAACTTCAAAGCACCTGGGAACGCCACCGTCAGCACCTCCCGGCTAACATGTGTACTTGCTTATTATATGCCGGGCACTGTGCTGAGTAAGTGCTTCATAATTATTATCTCACTTAAGTCTCACAGGACTCCTGGGAGACAGGCGTTATTATTATGCCCATTGGACAGATGAGCAAATTGAGGACTTGCTCAGGATTACGCAGAACCTGAAGCTAGTTTGAACTCAGGGTCTTCCTGACCACAGATTGGTTAGTATCCCCCAAAACAAGCCAATAAAAGCAAGGCAGGACATCAGCAGTGACCCTGGGGAGAGCAGAAGCTCACCTGAGACAACAACATTAATCTGCTTACTGAGCGTGACATTTAAAAGCAAAGACAAGACCACAGTGACAAAGTTTTTCAGATCAAAAGGGGATGGATGGGAAGAAAATAGGCAATTCTTCCTATTGTCTTTCAAGTCTCAGTTTTCCATCCTCCCCGAAATAAAAGCTTTGCCTTTAACAGCTTTATCTAGGGGGACAGGGAGAGAGGGCGCAGGGGAGGGGCCAGCTCACCTTCTGCTGCTCCTCTATTTATGATGAATATTTTTAAGGAGATGCTAAACATCCCTAACCCAAGGAACACACGTTGGGGACTTGTGATAATTATGGGCTTATTTACATAAACACAAGCACATGTGCATTATACCAGAGAAAGCAAAACGTGTTTAATGGAAAACAGCCCTCGCCAAGCCCCAGGGGTTATCAGAGTAAAGGGGACCCCCAAGACTAGAGAGTTTATCACCATCGATCAAGAGGAGGGCTCGGCAATTCTGAGCAGATGGGGGGGGGGTGTTTTTAATTAGGAAGGAGCTGGAGCATGTTTTGAAAATAAATACTTAGACTAGCAAGGAAACGGGAGGGAAGAGAGAAAGAAGCGGCCGGGCCCCCGGTGGCCCAGTTCTGCAGCCGGGACACTCCAGTCTCCCATCCCTACGACTCGATCCACTGCTCCTCACTTCCATCATGTGCTCCTTCCTTCCCAACATAACTACCTGCGAGGGCGCCTTTTGTGGTCCCCACGCCACTCCCCCCACTCCAATCTCAGGATTTCCTCTGCATCATTCTTTATATACACATAAATACTTGTGTGCTTGTTGTCTCCCCTTCCCCTGCTCCATTAGACTATGGTCCCCATGAGAACAGAAACTGTCCCTACTCTTCTCTAGACCTCTAGTACCCAGCGGGGCACATGGCACACAGTAGGTTACTTCTTCCTATCCTCCTCTCAACAATCCTCTCATCCCTTCATTCAATATCTTTAAAAAAAAAAAAAAATAGACTCCATCGGTTGGAGAACGGCTGAGTAAATTATGGTGTGTGAATGTTATGGAATATTATTGTTCTGTAAGAAATGACCAGCAGAGGATTTCAGAGAGACCTGGAGAGACTCACAAGAACTGATGCTAAGGGAAGTGAGCAGGATCACTGTACACGATAACAAGAAGATTATATGATAATCAGTTCTGATGGACAAGACTTTTCAAAAATGATATGTTCAGACCAGTTCTAACAATCTTGTGATGGAGAGAGCCATCTGCACCCAGAGAGAGGATTATGGGAACTGAGTGTGGTTCACAACAGAGTATTTTCACTTTGTTGTTGTTTGCTTGCATTTTGATTTTTTCTCAAGTTTTTTTTTTCCTTTTTGATCTGATTTCTCTTGTGAGCAAGAGAATTGTGGAAATGTGTATAGAAGAATTGTACGTGTTTATTAATATGTATTGGATTATTTGCCGTCTAGGAGAGGGTGTGGGGGAAGGGAGGGAAAAATTTGAAACACAAGGTTTTGCCAGGGTGAATGTTGAAAATGATCTGCAGATATTTTGAAAATAAAAAGCATTAATTTTAAAAAATAGACTGTATGTGTAGCTAGATTGTAGGCAGGCCCTTCCCAGGTCCCCGTCTCCAATCCCAGCGTGATTCTCTCATTTTATACTGCTGAGGCTCAAAGGGTGAAATAATTTTGTATCATAAAAGCATCGGCTTGGGGAGGGAAGGCACTTCCTGGTCACCCCCTTCTCCCCCATCAAGACCAAAGTCTTTATCAGAGAGAAGAAAAAACTGGGGCTCACAGAAGACTCAAGCCCCTCGCCCAAGACTGCCCCGCTAGGACCGGGCACTGGGGAGACAGAGAAAAACCAAGCACTCCCTGACCTGAAGGAGCCCATCTACAACGGGGGTGAGAGCCCCAGGAACGTTCCAAATCCCGAGAAGGTCCCTTGAGCTCCAGAAGGCCATGAAGGCAGCTTGGGCAGGGCAGAGTGAGCCAGATTCAGGCTTGAAGCCCAGCCCGGCAGCCAGGGATCTCCTGGGTCTCGGTCCTTTTATCTAGAAAACCGAGGAGATGGTGATTCAGAGTCGCTGCCGCTGGAACTCCCCAAGGCGGACGACCTCACGGGTCTCCAGCTCTGGATCCACGACTCTCCGAGTGGGAGGCTGGAAGGGACTGCTCTCGGCACAATGGGGGCCAGGGCTGGAAGGGCGTCCCAGTGACAGAGACGTCAGCATTAAGGAGGGAAGGAACAGCCGAGGAGAAGAAAGGGCATTTAACATTCAGCTCTCGGCCGGCTCCTGTTATTACAATAATACAATTACCATTTTAATTGAGCTCCCAGTAAACAAAGACTATATTAACCACTATATAGAAAGTGCTGATCTAAGCGATGACGAGCATTCATTTCCAGCAGAAATCCAAACACGCGATAATCAGGGAGTGACCCAAGTCACGGCAAAAAATATAAACACATTAAAATCAAAACAACATTCAGAAACATCCTTGAAAATAGGAGCAACAAAACTAGGGTTCTGGGGGTGCTGAGTGTGTTTTCTAAATACAGGCTTTCATGATCTCTTAGCACTGAGAAAATCAGCAAGCCCTGTCCCCCCTGCTCCCCCCTTACACCCCCAAGTACATGTTGCTGGGTGAAACTAAGCTTCCTATGCAAGGGAAGCAGGTTCCAGTAGACAAAGCAATGGCCTTAGGAGTTGGGGGGAAGGCAACAGTAATCTCTTGGGGGGTTTTGGACACTGGATAGCTTTGTGATTCTGGGCAGGAGCTCGAGTTTCCTTATCTGTAAAATGGGAACAAAAATCTTTGCAAAAATAACAATTTGGTCATGTATACTTATTGTGTATCTAATTTATATTTTAATATATTTAACATCTACTGGTCATCCAGCCATCTGGGAGAGGGGGTGGGGGGAAGGAGGGGAAAAATTGGAACCAAAGGTTTGGCAATTGTCAGTCCAGTAAAGTTACCCATACATATAACCTGTAAATAAAAGGCTATTAATTTTTTTTTAAATGATAAATACAAATGTCAAAAAAAAAAAAAATCTCTGCAAGACCCTCTCCTTACCCTTCAAGCGGTTCTAAGAGTCAAATAAGAAAATGGGAAGCACCCTTTGGATGTCAGCCATTGAGAGTCCATTCAGTTGGAGGATAGCAAGCTGGTCTCAGGAGCAACACGAGGTTTAAGGTGGGCTGAGTGATCTTGGGCAGGTAACTTAACTTTCCACAGTCTCAACTCTTGAAGACTAGAAGTAAGCACTGGTAGAAAACTTGTATCCCCCGGAATTCCCTTAGAGAAGGCACTGAATTGAGAGTGAGAAAGACCCGGTTCCAACCTCACCTCAGACACTTACCAGCAAGTCACTGAAGAGCTCAGCGCTCACTTCCTGTAGATATAAAATTCAAGGTTGGCGCCATGGCGTCAAAGACCCTTTCCAGCTCGAAATCTGTGATTCTGGGTTGGGGATTTGAACTTGGGCTCAGCTCACTTCATGTCTCCCACCCCATCTGTAAACTGAACAGGACTCAATGGTTCCCAAGGTCCCTTCTGATTGCAATCCCATGATCCTAAGAAAACACAGGTGCAGCCTCCCTCTCCATTCCCCACCCCAGTCATCTGCCACCAGCCCCAGACCAGCTAATTTCAGGGAAGAATTTCCCAGGATTCACGGCCACACTGGCCTCCTCCTAAGGCGGGAGCTCCCCAGGTTTGCTTTTCCCTCTGTATGCTCAGCACACAGTAGGAACTTCACAAATGCTGACTTAACGTGACTCAGTGCTCCCAAGAATACTTCTGGAGGCCTGAAACCCCCACCCAGACAAAGCTACATCCCCACAATCCCCTGGGGCTTGGGATGCTCTCAGAGGGGATCCCATCCTTGAACATCTTTTCTAAAAATCTTCACAGAACCTCTACTCTCATGTGTTTGCACAGGCACATAAACACAGACATGGCCATGTACACACTGACTCATCGGCTCACTCGGCGTTACTGTTGCTCACTTGTTTTCAGTCATTTGTGATTCTATCTGGGATTTTCTTGGCAGAGATACTAGAGTGGTTTCCTATTTCCTTCTCTGGCCCATTTTACAGATAAGGAAACCGAGGCGGGCAGGGTAAAGTGACAACCTGGATCCCAAAGCCAGATTTGAACTTCACAAAATAATCTTCCTGACTTCAGTATTCTGTCTACTGTGACCCAGCTGCCCCAACTCACTGAGTGTCTCCCCTCACTCTAATCTCTGTGTTTATAAATATTACCCAGATCTCCCAGAAGCTCCGAGCACTGGATGGAATCGCACTCCAAACAAGTCCCAGAGAGTTAAACCTGGAGCAGGTTTTGTGGCTGAATCATTTCATAATTGTGGGAGGTTAAGTGCCTTGGCGGGGGCCATCCAAGAAGTTGGGACAGCTGCCCCCTCAATAAGACCACTGCAGAATAAGACAAGACAAATCTGGAACAAGACTGAAACCAAATCCACTCTCTGTTTAAACATGAGGAAACAGACCCAGGGAGAAGTCACACAGCAAGCGAGTGCAAGACTCAGTGCCGCCTGTAGCCAGATTTCTAGTTCATGGGTATCTGCAGCAAACCAAGGGCTCTGGTCCAACCCATTAACAAGTAATTATTAAGCACCTACTATGTACCAGGTAGTGCGCTAGATGATGGGGATTCAAATACAAGTCTGAGGCAGTTCCTGCACTTAAGAACTTAATTATTCTGAACTTCACTCCTTCTCCATTAGAAGACCCATTAGAGAATTTTAATAAGGGGTGGCTGGAAATGAGGAAGGAAAGTATAGAATCTCTTCATTTGAGGGAGGAAGGGTGTGGATGAGAGTTCAAGAATCTGGAGGGCTGTCCCATGGAAGGACTCTCCCCTAGTTCACCCTGGCCCCAAGAAGGCACATGGAGGAAGCTTGAACCCACCACATTTCGACTCAACGTCTAGAAAATCATCCTAATCAAGTGAGGTCCCCATGGAAAACAAGCTGGAAACCTGGAAGCAGGGCATCGGTGTGAGCTGCTATTGTGAACATAACCAGGAGAGGGGGCCCAAGGGGAACGGCCTGGCTCGGAGGGTCATGAGGTCACACATCTACCCGTATCCACACATGTGCACGCAATCACACATACACAAGACAAGCTTTAAACGTAAGCTGGATGTCTGGCCAGAAGATCACCTCGAGGTCTCCTGAACAGACAGACACAGGTGACCCAGGAAGCCTTGGGATTCCCCAGAAGCCATGTGATTTGGTAACAAAAGCAATAGACTGGGAGTCACATGGCTGAATTCAAATCCAGCTTTGTTTCTGATGACCCATGTGATCCTCAGCAGAGAAGCTAACTTCCTTGAGCTTCAGCTTCCTCATCTTTCAAGGACCTAACGGCCACTCACACTCCATCCAGCTTTATATTTCGAATCCTTTTATCCCTGCAGTCCTGAAATTCTGTGACTAGGACTTGCTCCCATATTTGCCAGCTCTGGGCAAGACAATTCATGCCTCTGAACCTCGGTTTTCTCACCTGAAAATGGTTCTAGCACTGGCTCAACCTCCCTTTTCCAGGGCTGGCTTGAGAAAAGAACTTTGTAAACCTTAACTGTCTAGAGAAAAGGGTATTATACAATAGAAAAAAAAAAAAAAAAGAAATCTAAGCACCCACCTAAGCAGTTCAACTCCTCAAAAATATAAACCAAGACCGAGCCCTGATTTAACATGTGTTTTCTATGTGGCTGGCACAGAATGGGGAGAAAGCTTGGTTTCTGACTAAACACATTTAGAAGCACTCAACCAGACTTCCAGGCAAGCGGCCAGAAGAGGGCTAGAACCAGTATTCACCAGAATACAACTAACTAGATTGTAAAAAAAAAAAAAAAAAAAAAAATTAGTGACAAAGAAAAATATTTATGGCATTGTTTTTTACATCTTTATTTCTGTTTCCCTCCCTCTTCCCTAACTCGTCAATCCAACTCTGGTAACAATGAATAGGAAAGGGGGGAAGGAGAAGTCTTATAGCCAAACTAACCAGACTGTCCAGAGATGATAACAATACAGCTAACGTTTCATCCCCATCATCCTCCACTTCTGCAAAGAAGGCAAATATTCCCATCTCTTCTTTGGAGCTAAGTTGGCTCATTATAGTAGCAGAGTTTAGCTGTTGCTTTTTTTGTCATTTATAATTTAGCAAGGTTTGGTTCAACCCAATTAACTTTATTCAATCAAAAAAACCAAACCTGAAATAAATAAAAATAAAAAGGTTTCCATATGTGAGCCATTGTTCTGAGGCCGAGAGAGAGAGAGATACCTACAACAACATGTAACCTGCCCTCATAAAGCTTTCTGCCCAGTAAAGACGAGGTGACAGATACAGTCACCATTAAGTATAAAATCCAAATCAGACAAGAGAACTCGCCCCACTTGCACCCCCAATGTCTGACCCATAGGAGGCCCTCATTAAATGCTTATTTAATTGAACTACTGAATCCAACTCAGTTAAGAAGCACTCAAGTAAGGAGTCCTTCAGGTCCTCTGGTAATGAGCAGAAGAGAATGACTTATAATTAACAAATCAGTAAATGGGAGCTTCTCGAGTGATCTCAACAACAGTTTGTTCTGGGAAGCAGGTTTATTGTTCCTTTTAGAGTTCCCGCAGGCTTACACAGCAGCCAGCAAGAAAACATTTTCTGGGGTGAAGGTAGAGGAACTTGGGAAAAAATCTTGGAAATTCTCCAATCCCTCCCCCCCAGAATGGAGGCTGGCCCTATTTTTTCTTCCTGGCTCAGCCCAGTATCTGTCACTCAGTATTTACTTCAGAACTGCTCACTGACTCAAACTGAAGCAAATTCCCCAAACACTAAGGAACGAGCTGCTCGGGATAAAACCCCCTTTGAGGAAGCGCAAAGCTATTCTTCAGTGGAGTCCCATCCATTGGTCTCGGAAACTCCCCCGTGACTCCTACCTCTCCACTAAGAACGAGCCAGTTGTTTCATTTCCCTGGGCAAAGGGAAAGTCAACAATGAGTTTTGGCAACTTTGCCAAAATGAGCTCATACTGCCAGGTGGCTAAGAGGCCCAGAAAGGTCAGACAGACTTGCCTGCCTCCCCAGCCATGACGAGCTAAGACAGTGAAGCCTCAGGTAATACAGGCCTGCAGCAGCTCAGGCCTAAGAGCTCCAGGAAGAAAGTAGCGAGGGAGGAAGACAGTCTCCTAACTCGCCTTCCCCAGGCAGGCACACAGTAGGTGCTTAATGAGTATTTGGCAAATAGGCATTATAAAGCAGAGGCCCAGTGGAACGGGGGAGAGGAGCAGAGTCCCTTGGAGTCGGGAAGTTTAAGGGACTAACTCTGATACTTACTGGTTGTTTCAAGTCACTCCCTTTTCACTCAGTTTCCCCATCATTAAAAAAGGGAATTGGATGAAGTGGCTACTATGTCCTCTCCCTCTCTATATCTATGAGCCTATAAGCTCTGCCACTTGTTACCTATGTGACCTTCACTTGGTTCCTCATCTTAAAAATGTAGAGGAACGAGTGAAATGGCTTCCCAAGTCCCTTGGAGCTCTAGAGTTTCCTGCCTTTGAAGTCCTCCCAAACTACTATCCCACACAAGGAAGGACTTCAGGGCTCCAGGTGAGGGCTTGGAAAGAGACAAGTCCATTAGCGAGCCCACTAACCAAGCTGTTCCCATTGCAAAAGTACTTCTGGGCACTTGGACACACGCCCATTCCAACTCCTCTTCCCCCGACTTAAGAAAGAAATGACTGAGACGGACAACTCCCCCCCCCCAATGAGGGACAGATCTCCAGCCAGTCCTCAGCTCCGGCACAGGAGAAATAGTGCCAGCTGACAAAGCACATTTCCCAACCCGGAAGTACATTTCCAAGACGTTTCCAAGGCATCTTAACAGAAGGGTAAGATCAGCAACCCCTGGGACCCAACTAAAGGGCTCTCTCCTTCAGACTAGCAGGAGAAAAGGCTTCACATGAAATCCAGGGAAAACCCTGCAGGTGGATGCTGTCTTTCTAAGTCAGGTTTTCAATGATCAAGCACATTTGGCTCTTCTCAGAAAAGCAGAGATAAGATGCACAAGAGCAAAATCGTCCGCACATTTAAGAAGGGGAGTTAAAAGTCTTTAGTTACTCAGCTGCAGAGGTGGGTCTCCTATAGCATAGGAACCCTTAGCATCAATATTTGTCCCAAAATCCAAGTCCCTCCCTCGATGCCCCAATGGCTAAGCACCAGAAGTCCCAACCTATCAGGAGTGTGTAATCCCTCCCACGTGTGAGTGTGAATCTCTGCCCCGATGTAATCATTACTTCTCCCTCAGCCTTCATCTTATTTGGACTCAGTTCAGTCCTTCCCTTGGTTCCCCATTAGCTGAAGACTATGCTATCTGAAGAGTCTTTCTCTTCCTCTGATCACATCATTACATCTTCCTCCTCCCTTCCTCCCAACATGTGAGTGGTTCTCCAGCTCTAATTACATTTACAACAGTGTTTCTTAGTCTAAATCCCCACCTCCATTACATTTTCCTTTTTTAATTTTTATTTCCTTATTCCCGGTCCTTGCATTCTTTTCTTAAGTTTCAATTTTATTTTTCTAATTTAAGCTTCATTTCTCTATATTTCTCTAATTTAATTTCTTAAAATAAAAAATGAAAAGAAATTAAAATTTTTCTCTAGAAACCAAGCCTCCAGCCACTTCTCACAGGTGGAAAGGGAAACAAATGTCAGGCCAAGCCCAGTGGAAAGGAGGGGAATTCTGAAAGAATAGTAACTGAGGGTCATGGAACAGGGTGGTTAAAGAATTGATGGCTTTACATGCAAGGCCTCCTTCTGACAGGTGAAGCAGAAGGAGTACAGATGCTAAAATGGGAGGATCTGGACTCAAATCCTGCCTAGGAAGCATACTACATATATGATCTTGAACAAGTCACTGCCCCCTCCCCAAGCCTCAGTTTCCTCATCTGGACTAGATGACCTCTGCGGTTTCTTCCAGCTCTAGAGCTATGAACACAATTGTCACTAGTGTGACCAAGAGTAAGTCACTTAACTTTGCAGAATCTCCATTGGACTAATTAAAAGCAACCTTCTAATTAAAGGTTACAGAGGATTTTCCAATGTGCCTAAATGGAGGGAGTTCCCCATGCCAATAAAAGTATGGGCTTGGCTCCCCCCACCATCCAAAAATAGAAACACTCTCTAATAGAAAGTCAGATTTTCCCTGTTTTGAAATTCGTGCCCAAATTATACACTAAAAGATCCAAATCTGTTCATACCCTTTTGACCCAGTGAACTCATTACTTGAATATAGTAGGAGGTTATTGGAGAAAATGGCTAGAAAGGGGGTGGCAGGAAAGGCCTAGCCCTATAAAAATATTCTCTTTCAGCTTTATTCTTAAAAACCCATGGGGGGGTGGGGGGGAAGAGAGAGAGAGAGAAAAGAAAGAAAAACAACTGGAAACAGTTCCTGTGTCCAGAGATGAGAATTAACTGAATTCATGGTATTCAAGTAGAAATGGAATATTGTTGTGCCACCAAAAACAATATATGTGAAGAATCCCCAGAAATATGGGAAGATTTCTATGAAGTGACACTGGAAAGAAGCCAACTGAGACAGAGCCTTGCACCCCTACAACCACTTCTCCCCGTCATCCCCCCCTCACCTGACTCCCAGAGCCAGCATCCTGACCACAAGCAGATAAATAATAGCAGCAGCAGCAACAACAACATGGAAAATGTACTCACAAGAGAGTTCAGAAGGGGTCAGGAAAACAGAACAATTTGATTTCTACCTTGTTAAAGTGAATATGTACTTTAAAAAAAGCTATTTTGTATTCCTTATGCCCTAAAACAATTTTGCAACTGATCCTCAAGTTTAATATTTTTTTAAAAATGAGATTTTATTTTTTTTTCTACCAAACTTTCCCTGATTCTCTTCTCAGGGAGTTGTCTCTTGGAACAGAATAAAAGGAGAACAGGGTTGAAAGATCAGCTACAACCATTAAAAAAAAAAAAAAAAAAGATTCATCCATAATATATTTGCATTTGGTTTGGTGGAACCACAAGGGATCAAAATGTACCTGTGGAAGGAGCTCCTTGGGATGAAATTTCCTGTGCCAACAAAAATGAGATTAGTACCTGCTCTTCAATTTATAACCTTCCTGAGCAGTTTGAGGAATTAAGAGATTAAGTTACTTGCCCAGGATTATATAATCAGGCTAAATCAGAGGTACAGCTTGAACCCAGGGCTTCCTGATTCAAGGTTAATCTCTTCAGAAGGCCACACAGCCTCTCAAAATATTTAAATTAAAGGGAAAGAAAATCACCTATGAGTCACTTTCTCTCTTCCACAAACCTGTAAAGCCCATTTTTTACTATCACTAATCACCCCCTTCACCACGCAACCTCAATTTCCTCATCTGTAAAATCTGTAAAATGACCTCTAAGTCTTGGATTAAATCCACACATTGATTGATCAGCTGTTCTCGAATTTGGGTCTCATGAGCACAAGGACAAGTGAATCATATATTCTTAATACCCATGTGATCAAGTCATTTCCATCTCTACACCCAAATTTCCTCAAGTATAAAATGAAGGGGTTAAATAGAAGACTGTACACAGCAACAAGATTACGTGAAGATCAACCTGTGATGGATTTGGCTCTTTTCAACAATGAGGCGATTCAAGGCAATTCTGATAGACTCCTGATGGAAAGAGCATCCACATCCAGAGAAGCAACTATGGAGACTGAATGTTGATCAAAGCAGAGTATTTTCATCTTTTTTTTTTGTTATTGTGATTTGTTAGCTTTTTTTATTTCTTGTGTTTTTCCCTCTCTTGATCCGATTTTTCTTGTGCAACACGATAAATGTAGAAATAGGTATAGAAGAATTACACATGTCTAACATACATTGGATTACACGCTGTCTTGGGGAGAAGGGGAAGAGAGAAAAATTTAGGTTTTGCAAGGATAAATGTTGAAAACTATTTTTGCATGTATTTTAAAAAATAAAAAACTATTATTATTTTTTAAATGAAGGGGTTTGACTCAATGGCCTCCGAAGTTTATTTCCAGCCCTAAATCATATGAATTTAACTAATTGCCCTCTCTAGTTTCAGCCAGGATTTTGTGACCTTAGGCAAATTCTGTTGATTCTTAGGGCATCCTTTCCATTCCATTAAATTAATTACAGGTCAGAGGAGACTCACTCTTATTTGAATAAAACATGCTCCCCAATAGTACATTATAGAAATGTCACATAATTCATACTGCTTAGATTGAATGAATACCCACACTTTCAGATACCTACAAACCAATGTGGGTGTTTTCAGCAGGCAGGGATATTAAAAGAAAGTTGACCAGGATATCCCCTGCTCCTTAAGAACATGAAACTTGCTTTTGTACACGAGGAACCTGCCACGTCTTCCTGTCAGTCTACTCCATCGCTAAGCAAATTGAGGCAAAAGACCCCCTTTTCAGCAGTGAATTAGACAGACATCAAGGCAGTGGAAAGGACCTAGAGATGGGGTATTTGCATTTTGACAGATATCCTGGCAGTGTAATTGACATCCTGATAGTATAATAAAAATTCTGGCAGCGTAATAGACATCCTAATAGTGTAACAGACATCCTGATAGTGTAACAGACATCCTGATAGTGTAACAGACATCTTAGTAGTGTAACAGACATCCTGGGAGTGAAATAGACATCCTGGCAGTTTGATTAACATCAAGGCAGTATATTAGACATTGAAATCATATAATAGACATGATCACCGGGTAATAGACATCCTGACAGTATGACAGATATCCTGGCAGTGTAATAGACATCCTGATAGTGTAACAGACATCCTGATAGTATAATGAAAATTCTGGCAGTGTAATAGACATCCTAATAGTGTAACAGACATCCTGATAGTGTAACAGACATCTTAGTAGTGTAACAGACATCCTGGGAGTGAAATAGACATCCTGGCAGTTTGATCAACATCAAGGCAGTATATTAGACATTGAAATCATATAATAGACATGATCACCGGGTAATAGACATCCTGACAGTATGACAGACATCATGGCAGTGTAATAGACATCCTGATAGTGTAACAGATATCAAGGCAGTGTAACAGACATCCTGACAGTGTGATATATACCACAGCAGTGGGATAGACACCCTGCCAGTGTCACAGACATCCTGGAAGCGTGACAGACATCATGGCAGTGTCATAGATAGATATCCTGGCAAATGATGCACAGCTTACACTGTCTCTTTATCATTCTGGCACAAGTCCTACGTGAAAGAGTCAGTCTTATTCCATCACAAACAAAAACAAACCAATGGAAAGAAAGTGACAGATATTGATTATCTTCAATCATAGATCGTGGTTGCTATAGCTCTGAAAGAGAAATTTCAGGGGAAATTTCATCTTGGGAGAAACAAACACTCAGCAGCCTGTAGAGCTGTCCCAAAGAGTTATAAGCTGTCCCGTGAGGGACTGCCCTGACCTTCCCCGCCTTCCAGGCCTTTGAGCAAACACTGGCTGTCCTCTTGTCTACACTCTGTGTACCAAGGAGAAAGGAGAGGTTTAAGAAATATTTGTTTGTTGTTTGAGGTCATAGAGAAGATTCCTAATCTTCAATGAGTTTGTCTCTGTGACTGAAATTCTGCAGAGGTAGCTGGCGGTACGCTGGATAGAGGGCTGTATTGGACCTCCAGTGAAGAAGACCCGAGTTCAAATCGGGCTTCAGATACTAAGTGACTCTGGACAAGTCACTTAACCTTTGTGTGTCTCAGTTTCCTCAAATTTAAAATGGAGATAATAGTAGCATCAAGGTTTATTGTAAGGAGCAAAGGAGATCTCTATAAAGAACTTAGTCCGGTTTCTTGTGCAGCAAGATAACTACATAAATATGTATACATATATTGGGTTTAACATGTACTGTAACATATTTAACATCTATTGGACTACCTGCCATCTAGAGAGGTGGGGGGAAGGAGGGGAAAAGTTGGAAAAGAAGGTTTTGCAACTGTCCATGTTACCCATGCATAAGTTTTGTAAATAAAAAGCTATAATTTAAAAAAAATTAGAAACTACTTTAAAAACAAGAAAACTTGGTATAGTAACTTCATACAATGGTGAGTAATCAATGCTTATTCCTACCTCACTCCTATCCTAACAGGGATCCTTAACCTGGAAACTATGAATTTATGCTTTAATATTTTGGTAATTATTTTAACATAAGTTTCCCTTTCTTTTATGTATGTTTTTTTAAATCTTTCTGATGAGAATGGGTCTATAACCTTCCCCAGACTGTCACAGGGATCCATTACATCCAAAAAAGGATTAAGAATGTCCTTCCTTAGACGGATTCAGAAATAAGGTTCAAGCATTCCTACTAGGGGAATAACATTCCCCAAAACATAGGATGTGGAAAATGTTGGAAGCAAACCTGTGCAACTGCTGGTAGATCACAGATTGAGAGACGGATGAGACCTCTCCTTTTTAGCTGAGATTACTGGAAGTAAAAAAGGAAGGAGTTTCTTAAAGTCACTGAGAGCTAGAATTTTAATCCAGGACCTTGGCCTGTCCCTTAAAATCTAGCATCCTTTTCCCTCTGCCATTTATAGAGTCCCAAGACCTGAGTTAAATCCCCTCTGATTCTTTAGAATCAGAGATTTAAAGTAGCAAAGGCCTGGTCTAACCTCATTTCAGAGAAGTTAAATGAATGATCCAAGATGTCCTGGGGTGAAGGACCAGGTCAAATCTGGAACTTGACTCCAGATGCTCTAATGCTAAAACTATCCAGCTTTCACCATGCCACACAGCCAGCCTTCTTGGATCTCAGTTAACTCTTCTGCAGATGGGCATAATCAAACTTCCCCAGCCTACCTCATAAGCCCATTTGGGAGCTAGTGTTATAGAAATGGAAAACCAACATTCGCTGTGTGCATCAAAGTTTGAAAAGCACTCTACAAATACCCTCTCAACTTATTATTTCCACTCTACAAATCATGGATCATAGACCTAGATCTGGAAGAGACCTTAGAGGCCATCTAATCCAATCTCCACATTTTTACAGATGAGGAAACTGAAGCCCAAAGAGGCAAAATGACCTAATATGATAGGATTGCAGATTCAATAACAATAGCACCTTCCTCACAGGGTTTTTGTCAAGATAAAATGGAATAATATCTGTAAAGTCTCTTGTAAACTTTAAAGCACTGCATTAAAAAAAAAAAAAACAAATTACTGTCATTATTATTCAGAGGGAAAGGAACCTTAGAAATCACCTCTTCTGTCTTTGTCACTTTTAATAGATGAGGAAACTGAAGCCAAGAGAATATAAGTAATTTAATATCAGAGCTTAATTGATTTTGAGCTGGAAGGGACCTCAGAGGCCATCTAGCCCAGCCCCTTCACTTTATAGATGAGACAAGTGAGGTCCACTGAGGTAAAATGATTTGCCCAAGATCACATGTAAAGCTGTGGGTCAGAAAGGCCAAGTAACAGGTCCATCTTCACACAGAGACCAGATGTTTGAAACTGGAATGTGAATCCAAGCTTTCCTGACTGCAGACCCAGCCCGGAATTCGTCAAAATGACATTGGCCTGGCTTGTCCCTGTGACGATTCTGTAGCTGTTACAAAGGAAGACTGCTTCAGTCTGGTTGAATGGGTTCTGAGACCTCTCCATCATCCCTTTGCCTCCCTGGCTTAGACCCAGCCTTTGTAGCTGGGCTAACACTACATACTCTTTTCTAATACGACCTCTCATTTGCCAACCGAAGGTCCTTTCTACCTCACACTGAAACCAATGATAGAATCCTCATCGAAATAAACTCATTTTTCAATGGAAACATTTTGATATTTTAGAAGTACGCTATTTTTTAGAAGACCAATATTTTAGAAGTAGCTACTGCAAATAAGCAGCTTCCAGAAAAGGAATGAGGGATGCAAGACAGAGAGAGCCCAGTCCCAGCTCTTGGTTTCAAAATCGAATTGGGCCAGTGTGAGGCTGAAGCTAACTAAGATGCAGAGGTGAATGAGAGACTTCACAGGTACTTGGAGGAGAGGGAGACCACTGTCACCTATATGGGAAAGGTGGTATCTGAGTGGGATCTTGAATCCCACATTTATTTAGAGCCTTTTGTGCTGAAGGCCTGTGTTAGGAGTGAAGATTCAAAAATAAAAATATCCCTTTCCTTCAAGAGGTTTACATTCTGTCGAGGAAAAGAACACACAAATAGCTAAGTCAATATAAAACACTTTGCAAGTAAACATCAAGATGGCCTTAGTAGGTGAGATGTTTTTAAAAAGAGTTGACCAATAAAGGAGGCAAGGGAAGGACTTCACCAGGGCTACAGAGCCAGGGTTTCACTCTAGGCAGGAGAGATAAGAGTGTGGGCAAAGGCCGGGAGACAAGAAAAGGCAGGCCAAAAACAGGAAGCAGAATTCTATACAAGCGTGTAATGTAGCATATTAAATAAGATCCTAAAGGATTGTGGATCTGAAATGTATCTTTTATTCAGACAGCAAGAGGGAGTTACAGAATGTTTTTGAGTAAAGGAGTGACAAAGCAGGGCCTTATGAAAACAAATCAGATGGTAATGTGCAAGGTAAATGAGAGAACAGGTAGATAGTAGGCAAAAAGACTACTTGGGGATTTTTTAAATTAGTCTAAATGAGAACAGATGAAGGATCTTGAACCAAGGGTGTGAATAAAGAGGAAGGTCAGACCAGAGAGAACAATATCGGATGAGGAAAAAATAAGACCCAGAAAACTGAAGAGGCTACCAAGCTTTGGGGTTTGCTTTGTGTTTCCTGAATGCCTTGAGAAGCCTCATCTTTCCCAGAGCAAAAACTATATGTCTTAATTCCAGAATGTCTTGCTGTCAAAATACCTGCATCTTTGACATGAATAGAGCTCTACAATAAATAGACAAGGAAACGATAACCCTTTGGAAAAGATTGTTCATCTATGACAAAGACTTCTACAAACGGTTACATACGCTTCAGTGCTACATTGTGTCTCCCAACAAAGGACTCCAGAGAGATACAGTCACAGACATATAAATTTGCTACATCAATAGAAGCTTTGGGAATAAACCAACCAAAGAGCCGGTTTCCTGATGATTCAAGAGGGCTTTTAAAATAGTGAGAAGCAAAAAAAGTGATAAAAACGATCCCTATCGATCCAGTGGAATCAGTGGGTGAATCAATGAGCGACTGCTCTGACAAACAGGAGCTTTCTCACCCTAGCCCCAAACCTAGCATTCATTTCAATTCATTAAAATAAATATTTGGCGCCTACGCTATGACAGGCAAGGGGTGAGGACTAGGAAAAGAAACACTTATTGCCCTCAAGGAGCCTATACACAATCAGCTAACAAGTATTTATTAAGCAACTACTTAATGCTGTATTGGAAACTGGGAAAGCAAAGATGAACATGCAACAGTTCCCTCACTCAAGAAGCATTCTAGTCAATAAGCATTTATTAAGTACCTACTATGTGCCAAGTACTGCCCTAAGTAAAGAGGATACTAGGAATAAAAAGACAGGCAGTCCCTGACTTCAAAGAGTTTACAATCTAAAGACACAACACACAAAAAAGAGGCAGGAAAGGGGAATGATGGGAGGAAGCTAAAAGTATGAGGCCATGTGGAAGGGAGGATTTGAGGAAAGGAAGGGGCTTTAACACTATCTCAACTTGTGTCACTGGGTAGATCACTTAACTCAGTTTATTGATCTGTTAAATGTGGATAATAACACACCTAGTGCCTCCCTCACAAGGTTGTTGTAACAATCTAGGGAGATAATGCAGGCAAAATGCTGGTGTAAAAGTAAAACAAAGTAGATGGTAGCTGTTCGTTTTTATTATTATTAGATTACCGAGGCCTAGGGAACACCCAGTGAGGACACACCTTCAGCTAATGTGATTATGTAACTCCGATTTCTAGAGTTGCCCAGGGCACTGAGAGGGTAAGTGACTAGGACAGTGTCACAGGGCCAGAATAAGCTAAAGATAGGACTGGTGGTGCTGAAGGGGAGAAGTGACTTGGCCAAAATCACACAGCTAATAAGTACTAAGGCTCAGCTGGAAACCCAACCCAGCTGATTCCAAGGGCCAGGGTTCATTCCACTGCCCTGACAGCTCCATTAGTTATATAAAATACTGGCCAAAGTTCATACAAACCAGTAGGGATCATTGCAAGGATATCTATAGGGCGATCACATGTGCTTTGGTAGAAAATAAGCATCCTGAAGGCAGAGACTATACAGTTGTTCTTTTTTTTTTTTTGTCTTCTGATATCAGGTATACAATAAGTACATGAATGATCAACTAAATCTAAATTAAGTTTAAAAAGTTAAAGTTACTAAGTTGAAGATGCAGGGGGTGGGGGTAAAATACATATTGCTCTAAAATTAGGTTCAGTGAAAAACTTATTTTGGATTCTGAACAAAAAGCCAAACAGACATCTTGGTGATAATTATGGCAAAGTGGGAATTCTGAGCTAGAGAATCAAGAAAATGTATGATTTTGTTAGAGACTTTTGCTTTTAAATATCTAGAATAACAAGGCCTTGATTTTCGACATGGAGGGCTGGCAAGATGGAGTCTGCTATTGATAAGGAGCAGAGAGATAGAGCTGTAAGTCTCAGGCCACAGGCTTGCTTGACATGGGTAGAGTTTGAAGAACTTGGGAGAACTCAATTCTGAGAGCATGGGGGCATCTCTGGTCTGCTTTGCCCCATTCTGTGGGAGCAAACCCTGCTTGAAGCTCTTCCCAGCCCCCCAAAACACATAGAAAATTCAACCCATTTTGGCCCATACGAGTGGGTGAGTGCTACATCATGTCCAGTCTCAGTTGGCTCAGTGATTAAAGAAAATCAGATTACTAGATTGGCACAGAGTGGGCAAGAATCTCCATCCCGTTCAATCTTAAAGTTGTCCCAGAATTCAGGAGTCAGAGGACACTTCAAGTTGGCTCAGTGGATAGCAGCTGGCTGAGGGAACTAGGTTTGATGCATGGAGTGGGTGGTTGCTGTAAAAGAGCCCTAATAACTGGCATGAATGGAGACCACTATAATTTCTAAAGGTTTTTGTGTACATCCTTTCATTGGAGTCCTTCAACATCTCTGGAAGTAAGTTTTGTTACAGGGATTATTAAACCCATTTTACAGATAAGGAAACTGAGTTCAGGGAGACCAGCAAGCATTGCAGCAACACTGCAGATGTTCTACAAATACTGAAGGGTTTGCCTATGCCCTAACTGCTGGCACACCTCTTAAACCCAGCACTGGACTACTCTGGATTTCAGTTTCCACTGAATGTTGATTTATATTTATATACATAAGTTCTTTGAGAATAGGGATTCACTCAGTGTGGCCCAAAGTAAAAGTTATAGACTTTTCTATATAAATGTATTAGCACAGGAGGATACATTCAGAGATCTAACCTTTTCATGTTATGAAGAGGAAGGAGGGGCAACAGTGACTTGGCCAGAATCACATTGGTAGGAAGTGTCAGGGGCAGGATTTGGATCCAGGTACTCTTGATTCTGAATCCAATACTTTCCCCATATAGGTCTACAGCTTGTCCCTCTGATAGAATGTAAATTTCATGAAAGCAGGAATAGATTCAGTCTCACTCTGTAGCCTCAGAACCTACCACAAGGTCTGATGCTTAAAAAGTTTTAATTACATCCTTGATTTCTTCCTTTGCTTTGATTTCCTTTGATTACTTCCTTGATTTCAATTTGTTGAGTTAAAGCTCAATCTCAGCCCTTGGTTGAGTGCAATGGGTGATACTATCCAGACTCCTCTGGGAAAATGGAGTTACTTTTACCAGATACAATGTTTTGTGAAGTTCTCATTGAAAATCCATCCTCTCTAGAAAAATTAGGGCACAAATGCACTATTGGTAAAGCTGTGGATCTGTCCAATCATCCTGGAGCACAATTTGGAACTATGCCCAAAGGGCAATAAAATCAGGCATACCCTTTGACCCAGCAATAATCACAACTAAGTTTCTAGTGCAAAAAGAACACAGAAATAGGAACAGGACCCATCGTGTGCAAAAACACTCAAGTAGCTCTTTTTGTGGTGGCAAAGACTCTGACATCAAGGAGATGTCTATCAATTGGGAAATGACTAAAGAAGTTTTGGGTTATGATTGTGCTGGAACAGTATTGTGCTATAAGAAATGAAGAGCAAAAAACCTGAAAAGATTTATATGAACTGATACATAGTTAACTGAGCAGAACCAGGAGTACACTGTAAACAAAACTGTGAAAGACTTGGTTACGTTGATCCAGACAATAATCCGTGTTAATTTCAAAGGAACCATAAAAATAAATAAATATAATTATCTACCTCCTGAGAGAGAACTGATCAAATCAATACAAATTGAACAATATATATTTTAACTTTCTTTATTTTTCTTGTGTTTTTTGGCGTGTTTTCTTTTGCAATATGGCTAATATGGAAATGTTTTGCATGACTTCACATGTATAATTGATATCAAATTGCTTGCCTTCTTAAGGCAGAAAGGAAAGAGAATTTGAAACTCAATTTTTTTTTAATTTTTAAGCATTTTATTTCAAAGTTTTGAGTTCTAAATTCTATCCCTCCTTGAGGTGGTAAACAATCAGATAGAGGTTACATGTGTGCAATTTTGTAAAACATTCCCATATTAATCATTCTGTATCAGAAGACTTGAAGAGAAAAAAAATGAAAAAAAGTTAAAATAGCACACTGTATTCAGTCCACATCAGTTCTTTCTGTGGACATCTTAGTGCTATGGGACTATCTTGGGCTATATCTGATTTTTTTTTTCTGTGATCCACAGAGGGGATGGATTTTCAATCTCAACTTCACAAAACATTGTACCAGGGAAGAGTAACAACATTTTAACAGTGGAGCCTGGATAGCATCATCCATTACCCCAAGGGTTTGATTTGATTTCCAATTCACAGCCACTACAAAAAAGAGATACTATATTTTTGTACAAATGAATCCTTCTCCCCCTTTTTGGATATTTTTAGGATATAGATCCAGCAGTGATATTGCTGGATGTAAGGATAGGCCCAGTTGGATAGCCCTTTGGCAAAGTTCCAAATTGTCTCTAGAATGGTTAGATCAATTTGCAAATCTACCAACAATGCACTAGTGTCCCAATTTTTCCACAATCCCTCCAACATCCAACATTTTTCTTTTTTGTCATATTAGTCAATCTGATAGGTGTGAGGTGGTATCTCAGAGTCCTTTAGTATTTCTCTGATCAATAGTGATTTAGAGTATTTTTTCCCCATATAACTACAGATAGCTTTGATTTCTTTAACAAGGAACTTAAAATATTTTTAACAAATGTTAACAAAATGCATACATTACTGAGAAATATTTAATGAAAAAAATATATATTGGGGAGTTAAAAAAAAAAAAGAAAAGAAAATCCATTCCCTTACAGCCAAGTTGGAGACCCACCTCTCCAACTTAGCCAAACTAATCCTGAGATGACCGTCTCACTGGCCATGTCTAGGTCTCTACTTGGAGCTTTCCCCACTTGGGATGCACTGACGGAGCTGGAGCTTCACTTAGAGAATTGCTTGGGACTTTGGATTCATCTCCCCAGCACCGTGGGACATCAGGGGGAGACTTTAGCCACATCACTGGAGAAAAGTACAACATTTCATTTATTTATTTGTTTGTTTGTTTTAAGAAAGTAGCACCCATCCATATTGCTGACAAGCAATGGGGCTGTGAGTCACAAGGTGTGACTCTAATTTGGAAAATGAGCCCTAGTGTTAATCCAAAGTTCCTAAGAACAACCTGGCCTTGTGATTCCTGAGCAAACACACTCTACACAATAAGCAAAAGAGTGAGATAAACACTGGCCCTATGATGCTTCCGTCCTCTCCTAATAAGTGCTCAGCTGTTAGTGCTCCCCCTCCCTTTCCCACTGGAGTCCTGGGGAAAATAAAGCACGTCTGCCCCAGTGGGCAACACCCAAGCGATGGTGGCGGCTGGTAACCGGGAGACAATGAAGAACCCGGGGTCTTTGGGGAAAGGGATGAGGTAATCCAGGTGGAAGAAAGCTCTGGAAAGTTAAGCTCTTTCTTACCTTGCTCCTTGCTCAAAGGAGAAACTGAGGCCAGCTCAGCTTACTATGTTGAGAGAAGGAAGAAGAAAAAGAAAGGAAGGGAGGAAGGAAGAGATCAAGAGAAAAGGGGGAGAGAAAAGCGGGTGAGAGAAAATGAAAGTGGGGAGAATGAAGATGGGAAAAAGTGGATAGGGAAGATAAAAGCTAAAAGAGAAAAAGGGAAAAGGGGGAAAGAGAAGGAAGAGGGGGAGAAAGATTACACACATACACACAAATATACTCCATACATACACACTCACATACACAAATACATTCATATACTTACACACACATACATACATAACATACAAATACACACACTCACATACACACAAATATATTCATACACTTACACAAATACATACACTCACACAAACACTCATATATACACTTACACACACAAATACACACTTATATACACAAATATACTCATACATACACATACACATATACAAAAGCACATATACTCACACACACACAAATGTGTTTTGTATACACTCATGCATACTCATACACAAACACATGCAAATACACTCATACATACTTACACACACATACAAACACTCACACAAATATACTCAAATATACTTACACACATACATACACACAAATATACACTCACACACAAATGCACTCATACAAATACACTCATATATATATGCATATACACATACATTCACACACACACACACACACACACACACAGAGCTGACTTCAGGGAGCAGCAGACTAAGAGGAGGCCTTGGGAAGGGGGAGGTGAAAGGCTCTGCAGATTTCTGCCTGTCTCTGCACTGATGGTTGACCATGCAAGGATTTTGGATTTTCTCTCCTCCCTCTTTTAATTTAATCTTCCCCAATAATCCGGGAGCCATGTGCTGGCAGTGATGGCAGGAGGCCCCGGCCTGCATTGTTCCAGGTTCCCTCCGAGCACACCCAGGTCCTCTGGGACACAAAAGGAGCAGCAGCATAACAAGGACCAGCAGAAACCGGCATCAATATTCTGGTTGAATGGGGGAAAGTCTTGATGGCTGGAGATCCCACCCAGTCACATAAAGTGTCTTTGCCTACTTAAAAGTTAGGGAAGGGGGATGGAAAAGGGGAAAGGGGAAGGGGGGCCTGGAGGTTCTGGCAGCAGGTTCTGCTCTCTTGGGCCTCAGCCCTTCACAGACAGGGAGTCATTCTGGCTTCCCAGGTCTTGTGATACCCAAAGCCCCCAGACCAGGGGCCAGAGCCTGGCTAATCTGTTTAACAAAGATGGCTGAGAACAGGCCTGGATGAATTACTAGTCTCTCCAAAACAAAGGAAATAGCAGTCATTTATAGCTCCTTCACCCCCTTGCCCCTCCCATTATCTCCCCCTCACTCCCTTCCCTCTCTTAGCAACATCAATATACTGGAAAGGAGAATGACAGGGTAGAAAGGAACCATGGACTCCATCCCTTCTTGGTGATAAATGCTGCTACTTAAAGGGACTTGAGCAGTGGAGCTGAGTTCAAGCTTACACTGAGGGCTGGGGCAAAGCTTTTTGTTCCTTTTCAATTTTTTTCTTGTTTTAATTCTTGTTATTTTCCAGTCGTGCTCCATCCTTTAATTCCTCTTTGCCCAAAATAAATATCTTCAAATAAAATAAAATCATTCACTGATAACATCTGAAAATGTATGTTTGCCTCATTCGGCACCAGCGGTTCACCACCTGCTTACCCAGGGACAAAAGGGAAGTTTCTTCAGCAGGATTATTTCTACTCTGGAACAGTTTGAATACCTCATTCTCAAATTCAACGGATGGAAGGTCTGGAGAGACAAATTTGGGCTTGAGGTCTAGAAAAGCTTCCTAACCATTAAACTTTGGCCAAGGGGAACGTTGTCCCTCAGGTGGCTGGGGAAGCTAACTTCCTCCTCACTGAAGCTCTAGAAGCAAAGGCTGGGTAGGATGACCACCGGTCAGACAGACTATGAAGGGGAATTCTGGGAGAAGGGACTGTCAAATTACAAATAAGTGACTTGTCCATGGTCACGTGGCCAGGATGGGCCTGCAGCAGGAATCTGACCCACGTTTTCCGATTTTGTTTTGTTTTGTTTTTTCCTCTAAAAAGAATCACAAAATTTAAAAATGAGGAGAGACTTCAGAGATGATATGACAGTCCCTACTCCCAAGACTTGGAAATTGCAAAGACGTCAACCAGCATTAGCAGAAGGGCTTGCCTCATTTGGGAGTTCCCCATACTAGGTCCAGTTCTAATCCCTATTACACTGTCAGCCTATAGATCCACACTTAGGGAAGGAAATCCCCTGTGCTGGGAGGATAAAACTCAGCCATTCCCCAAATGTTGGAAGAATCCTTTAGGTGAAAAAAACAGTTGAGGACACATATTGCTGATGAGTTTCCTCACTGGAGCCCTCCATTCTGAGGAAACCCAGGTCTGATCCAAAAGAGAAAGTGAGTTGAGATAGTCCCAGACACATGGAAAATACATATCTACTTGGGAGGATGGGAATGCTTCCCCAAGGATGGAGATCCCAACACAAACCCACCCACCCATCATAAGCCTTCACAGCTGGACTCCTTCCGATTCCCTGTCTATAAAATGCTACTTCCAACCTCCACACCTTTGCCTAGGCTGTTTCCATTTGTCCAGTGTGTGTTCCCTCCTTAATGCAGCTGTGGTCAGAAAAAATAGAATTGGGAAGATTTCCATCTGTCTCTGCACCGATAGTTACTCATGCAAGGATTACGGTTTGTTTGTTTGTTTCTCTTTTTTGGCACGAAATGGTCATTTGAGGGAAGGAGAAGGTCTGCTAGATTCTTGCTATTAATTGAGTAAGAACAAATAGATCAATTAACCAAAGTTCTTAGTTTGGAAGTAGCTAAAAGGAGATTCTCGTCTCCTCTCCTGCCCTATACCATCAGCTGACCCTGCTTCCCAAATGGGGGAAAAACTCCTGAGAATTCCAGGAGTCTGGAATTACAACTCATAATAGTTCAGCCAACACTAAACCTAGCCTGGCATTTCTATCTATGGCTACTCCCTGAGCTCCTAGACTATGTACAGCACGGCATGGAAAGGCCAGAGAACGAACAGGGTATCTCCACGTCATGGAGCAAGGAGATGAACAATGGGTGCAGTGCCTTACACTAAGATAGGAGCTCCAGGAAGAGGGCAGAAAAGGGCTCTAGGACGTCAGAGAAGGGAACAAACACTCCTAGCAAGGTTGGGTAAGCAAGGGTGAGGTCCTGGGGCTAGGCCAGAAGGAATAGACAGGATTTCTGCAAAGCAGAACCAATGTGAATAAGGGCACAGAAGGATAACACAGCAATTGGTAAGCAGCTATTTAGCACCTACTGTATACTAGGGTCTGTGCTAATCACTAAGAACACAACTAGAAAAGTAAAGCACCCCTTCCCCTCAAAAATGTTCTTAGGTCCTACTAAGATTCAATATAGTCACAGAATAAGCCACAATTTTTTTATATAAAATGCACATTTTTTTGATTTAAAGTCATTGATAGCATCAAAAAGTACTGATAATCAATCAAAAGTACTAATTTCAGAGGAAGACGACACACAAGTCCAGTGGTATAGAAACAAAGAGAAACAGATTCCTGTGAAAAGCAAGTTGACTTAGAAAACCACAAATTATATTATCTATGTTTTATTACATTTTAATTTATTTTGTTTAACTTTCCCAAACGCCTTTTAATCTCCTGGCAGGATGCTACTCTAAAGTAGTGAGTCTGAACTTCTGTACTAAATGAAAACAACTGTGATCCAGAAAGGTCTTGTCAGGCTAGAATACTGAACCAAAATCTACGAGAAGGAGACTTAATATGGATAAATGTCTTATGTAGATTCAAAAAATCAATTGGACCGAATATAAGATCAAGATGAAATAACAGGATAATTCTTCATCAGAAAAACAATTTGTTTTAGTGTTTTAGTGGCCTACAAGCTTAATGTGTCACCAGTGTGATATTAGTGGCCAAGAAAATGAATTCAATCTCAGACTGAATTAAAAGAAGCTCAGCATTCAGGACTAGGGGTAGGACTTTTGGGGGTGGGATTTGGTGGTCCCAGCTGTTTGTCCCTCTCAGAGCACATCTGGAGTGCTGTGCTCACCACTAGGTACCACCGTTTTAAAAGGGCATCAATAAGCTAGATAAAATCCATTTTATGAGGACAACCAGGATATTAAAGGCCTTGAGAAGCAGCAGAAAGAATTAGGGAACATTTAGTCTGGAAGAAAAAAAATTGTTCCAGGTATCTGAAGGCCTCTCTCTCAAAAGAGGCAAGAGACATTGGCTACTTCATCCCAGGTGGCCGAACCTGGGGCTCAAGGCTACTAATTAAAAGTATCCAAAGGTAAGGGGTGTGAAGAAAACAGGGAAGTATGGAAAGATGCCCAGGATCTGGAACAGAGTGAGCAGAGACAAGAACACAATGTGTATAATGAGTGAGATAGAGAGAGAGAGAGAAACAGAGAGAGAGAGAGAAAGAAAGAAAGAGGGAGAAAGGGAGAGAGGAAGAGAGAGAGAAAAGGAGGGAAGGAGGGGAAGAGAGAGAGAGAGAGAGAGAGAGAGAGAGAGAGAGAGAGAGAGAGAGAGAGAGAGAGAGAACCACTATGGCGAGAAAAACAAAATGCTTCAAAATGATAAAGAGCAAATGTGGCCTGGAGTAGATATGAGAGGCCCATCTCCCCCCTTCCATGCCACTGAAGAGGTGAAGGGGCTCCCAAGGGTTATACATACATGCACATATTATTAGACTTTTAAATTTTTTCCCTTGTTTCTTTTCTTTCTTTAAAAAATGCTATCCGCCATGCTCTTTGGGAGGAAGAAGATACAGGGAAGTTACAGTGATGTAAGAAAAAAAATCAATAAAAACTTGTTTATAAAAAATCAAGATCCAGGAAGCAACTGGATAAACAGAGTGAACAAGGATGTTGGCAAGAAAGGGAACCGGGCTGCCTAGAAAGATGGTGCCCTAGACAGAACAGGGATGTGCTTGGAGAGCAAACGTAATGTACTCAGACCTGCAATGCAGATCACAGTCAATCCACGTCACTTCTCCTGCAACTTGCTTGTCCCATCAGGGAAAAAAAAAACCCTGCAAGTTGGGGTACTCTTGCTCATTAGTACTCGGCAATTATTCCATCCATAAAGTGATGAGAATGGGGAAAAGGAGTGGCGAGGATGAAAAATAGACTGGGACATTTGCCTACTGCAACTGGTGGGGATGACTGGGTCAGACATAGGGTATCACCCACAAAGGGTTATGGAAAGCCATGACTAGGAGAGCAGAGAGGAAGAATACAGAGCCAAAAGGGGTGATGGGAATGGTACAGTGGTGGAAAGAAGGTAGCACTTGCCCACTCTACCAGTGGTCGATAAAGTATCCCTTGGGCCCAGTCCCAGCTCCCTCCTTGGAAACCATTGCTTGAGATTAGCATGTTCTCCCAGAAAGCAGGACCTAAAGTAAGAAGATCTAGATTCAAATCCTGGATCTGCCCTTTAGTATCTGTTTTAATCTTGGGCAAATCACTTGGGTGAAATTCATTCATTCATTCAGGACTTCAATTTCCTCAGCCATAAAATGAGGGTGTTGGCCTAGATCAGTGTTGTAAAACTCAAAGAAAAACTGGGGCCGAACATAGGGATTTCTGATGGCAGCCCCAAGACTTAGAAAACTACATTCTGACATCATCTGTGTTGTTGACATTGTCTATGTTGAAGGGCACCTAGGTGGTGCCAGTTCTAGCTTCAGGAAGACTCATCTTCCCAAATTCAATTCCAACCTCATACACTTACTAACTATAGGATACTAGTCTAGTCATTTTATCCTGTTTGCCTCAGTTTACTTGTCTGTGATATGAGCAGGAGAAGGAAATGACAAACCACTCCAATATCTTTGCAAGAAAATCTCAAAAAAGGTTACAAAGAGTTAGAAATGACTGAAAAATAACTACTATATTGGATTACATTTTGACACCTTTGGCCCAGAGGATTTCCGAATCCTTTCAGATTCTAAATCTGCGATCCTAGGATTCCTTAATCAAGAATGAACTTATCCCTAGTAAGTGAACAATCTGATATGTGAAAAAAGTTGTCCGCATACCGAGACACTCAAACAAAAGCCTCCATATATTCATCTATTAACTTCAATCACTGGGAAAATCAAGACCAGATCAGAACAGACTCTCCTCCTCCCCAAAGCTGTGCTTCTCCTGGCTTTCTCCTTGGACCTGTGGGCACTTAATTAGAAAAGAGAACTAGGTTTGAAGTCAGAGGACTTCTCTGTGATGTTTAGACCTTTGTGACCTAGGCAACCAACGCTTCCTCCTCTGTCAAATTATGGAGGCAGGAGAGGGGGGAGAGAGGAAGAAGGGGTCGTAGACTAAATGGCCTCTGAAATCCCTTGATCTTCCAATGGATCACTAGGGTCCCTTCTGACTCTAAATCTATTTATAGTCCTATGAGGCTAGAAAATGCAAATGAATTATTAATCTCTTTCAGTGGAGGGATTTTCCACAATGGGAATTCTGACATAAAAGAAATCATAGCTCTGAGCACCCCCACCCCAAAGAGAGGAGAGCAGTGAAATATATGAAGCTCCTTTGCACAGAATAAGTGCTTAATGAATAGAGATGCCTATAATACAAGCTACCAATGGCTAATTTCTGAAGTCCCAAATTATCTGAATAGAAAGGGAGAAGGAAAATGGTGGTGGAGAATAAAGAGAAAAAAAGAAGAGAAAGAGAAGGAGATGGAAGAGGAAAGAAGGATGAAGAAGAGGAGGAGGAGGGAGGGAGAGAGAAGCAGAGAAAGACACAGAGAAGGGTCACACACATACACACACACAGAAATCCCATAAATTCTAACATTTTCAAGGCCACACTAGGCTAGAAGTCACTTGTAAATGTGCTTGGGAATGTAAGCAGAATTCTTCTCCCAAAACAATAAGATTAAAATGTTTCCCATCCTTTTTTTTTTTCTTTTTTGCTGTTGTTTTGGTTTTATTTAAACTACTGACCGCCACAGTAATTATAAACAGCTTGTCAAGACCACTTCAGCAGAGACCGTCTGAATAAACAAACTGTACCAATGAGGGGAGGGGGCTGCAGGAAGGGCCTAACCTTGCCCAGTTCCCAGATGCCTCGGTTTGGTCACCTGCTTGTGAAGGGTGGTGATAATTGATAGGGACTGCAGTGGAATGAACAACACTGGGTGCTATCGGCTCCCTTTCCCAAGCCTAGTCCATCCCCTCGGTCCTATTTTTAGCGGGCACAGCATGGAAAAAGCTGGGGCCCCTATGTGCAAACAGTTTGCTTTGGGGGCTATTCAAAGCTTCCATTAACAATTGATTGTGACAGGGTGTGGGTATTTGTAGCTTCTGGCTCCAATCCTCCTCCATCCCAGAGTACTACACAGATGCCAACATCTGGAGCTGGTGAAGAAGCCTGGGAGCAGGGAGCTCCAGCCTACGGACCCTAGTTCTGTAGCCAGTCCAGCTCTGTCGAGGATTCATCAGTCTTCAGAGGCTGGGGAAGTCACTTAAGCCCTGTGAGTCACAATCTTCCCAAATGTAAAGGGTCGGGGTTGAATATTAAAGCCTCTCAGAGGTCTCTAAATCTATGATCTAATAATACTCAATCACTTCTCTGGCTGGGTCTTAGTTTCTTCAACTATAAAATGAAAAAGTTTACCTCTGAGGTCTCTTCCAGCTCTGATTATTTCCAAGACCCTCTACCAAGCAAAGCCCGTGAGCCTATGATCTGCATGCCTCAGACTGGATAAGGCAAAAATCCCCTGTTCGATGACCCACCAATTCCAGAAGCACTGATTAAGCATTTAGTCTGTGCTCTACTCTACTTACCTCTCTGGCTTCCATTAAGTTCCAACTCAAATTGCAGCTCCTTCAAAAAGCCTTCCCTGACCCCTGTTAATTCCAGTGTCTTCTGTCTGTTAATTATTAACTATTAATCCTGTATGGAAATTGTTTTATGCATATATGTTTGTATATTGCCCCACACACACACACACACACACACACACACATGGTTAGATTATTGTAATCCCCTTGAGGACAATTTTTTTTTGCCTCTTTTTGTATCTCCAGCACTTAGCACAGGGCCTGATACATAGTAGGCACTTAATAACTGTTTGTTGAACTAAATAGGCCATGGGTATACAAAGAAATAAAGCATAGCAGTCCCTACCTTCAAGGGGCTCACATTCTACACAAAAGAAAAACCAATTCTTGATCATTTGAGGAATATTTGAGTATCTGAGACTTGACACTGTAGCCATCTAGTCCAACCATGACATGAAAGGAGAATCCCCGTTATGATACACCGAGTAAAGTCATACTGCTTCCACTGAAGATCCCCCAAAAGGCAATGTATTGCTTCTAGTCCTTTTCACTTTTGGACAGCTCTGATTCTTGGGAAATTTTTCCTAGATAATCTAAATTGGCCTCTCCCATTTTCCCTCCCTCACCTCACTGCTCATGATCTTGTCCCTCTGGGACTAAGCTGAAGTCCATTTCTTTTTTCCTCTCCTGCAACCAATTCTCATGTCATGGGTTCCAGGCTCTCTGACCATGAGTGTCATTCTGGACACTCTCCAGTTTATCAATGCCCTCCTTAAACCATGTTACCCAAAAACGAACAGAGAAGACAATGGTGGATAGTAATTCATCAGGTCTGAGGATACTGAGATGATCATTCCCTGTTCCTCAGAATTGTGCTTCATTCAATGAAGTCCACCATCACATTAGCTTGTGGAAGCTATTAGAGAATGAGGAGTGAAGAGTGAAAGAGAGGCAGATTTAGGGTTCAGATCAGGAAAAACTTCCTAACAATTAGACTTCTCTGAGAGTGGAATGGGCTACTTGAGGGAGGGAGGAACACTGGATATCCTTTCACTGGAGGTCATGAAGCAAACATAGGCTGATCTCATTTTGAAGGATCAGAAAGGAGATCCCTCTTCAAGTATAACTTGGACTAGATGCTCACTGAGGTCTTTTCCAGTTCAGAAATTCTATAATTCTACACAAGTCTATATTTTATTGGGAAGTCACTAGGGAGCCACAGATGATTGTTGAGCAGGAGAGTAACAGAGTGAGAGCAGAGCAGCAGGGAACTGACTAGAGCCGAGTTGAATAGAAGCAAACAGAAGCTCCCATTGCCCAACAGATTACATTTTAGAAACAACCAAGAGTCATCTGTTGTGTCAAGCCTGATCATTTCACCCAGGGTTCCTAAGCCTGAAGAAAGGTGAGATAAGTGAGTAGGTAGTAAAAACAAGTCAGAGCAAGTTCCACAAAAGCCAAATGTGGGATGTATACTGTGCAGCAGGAAAACTCTTCTAGGATTTTTAGCTTTACCAAAAAAAAAAAAAAAAAAAAAATTAGAAAGTCTGCTTTGGAGAGCAAACTAAGACAACAGCAGCCCAGATTTGGGAAGGACTCGGGAGGGCAGCTACTCTAGCTGCAGGGGCTTGTTTCCTCATCCTGAGTCATCTTCTCTCTTCTCCTTGAATCTTTTCAAGTGTCTGAAGTTCCTGGAACCCTTCTGTGGAGAAAGCTGGGACTCCCCAGTAGGATAATTGGCCCGGTTCATACAGTGACTCACAGGAGCCCCCACCTCCATCACCAATCGTAGCTACCAGTTATAGAGCGCTTCCCGATCGGCCCAGCATTTCCCATGATCCCAGTGGATCTTCAGGACAGAAGAGACTGAGGTTAAGAGATTAAGCAGCTTATGTGTGGCCCTGCAGCTAGTATTGGCGATGAGATCTCAGACCCCTTTCTTTCTGACTTCCAAGCCCAGGATGTTATCATGAGGCTCCTCAATGGCAGATTCAAGATAATCTTAAAACCAACTAAAACCTTTCCTCAAACTTTAAAGACCATTGCAGAAAACAGAAACTCTGGAACCTTCAAGTTGGGAGAAATCTTGCCAGGGCTGATCCCTCCTTCAGTGCAGAATTCCCCTTCCGGCCTCCCTGCGAGATAAGCTAGGCCCTAAGGCTCTCTGCTTGGATCCTTCCAGGGACAACAGGCTCTCCCCATCCCAATAAGACCACTCCTGCCCTTTGGGGAGCAGCTCAACTGGTTAAAGTTCCTCTTTCCTAGAAGATATCTGCCCCCCATTTCTGGCCATCTGCCCAGCTAGTCCCTGATAGTAGCTCAGGACCCAAGGCAATCTAGCCACACCCATGCCAAAAACAGCCAACAGGAAGTCAGAAGGTCTTTTTCCTTTAAGGGAGGAAATCATAAAATCTTAGATCTGGAACTCTAAGGAGCTTGAAAGGTCAACTCAATGCTCTCAATTTTAGAGCTGAAGAAATGGAGGCCCATAAAGGCTACTTGCCCAGGTTAAGAAGGGAAGAAATGATAAAGAAGACTTTGGACTCCAATTCCAGCTGCCTTTCCAGGGCACCATGTGCTTCCTCCATCATCACTGTAGCCCGGCTTTCTAGATCCTAGTAAGACTCAGCTCAAATCCCACCTTCTGCAAGAGACATTTACTGGTCACTTCGCGCTGCTGAAATATTTACACTGAACTTACATGTCACTTGCATGTTATCTCCTTCACTAAGGATGTGGGCTCCATAGGACAAGGACCATGCCCTTGTCTTTCTTTGTATCCCCGTCTCAGCCCAGTCCCCAGTTCACTTAGGTGCTCAATAAAGGCTTGTTGAGGGATTGGTTGAGTTCAGATATTTATCTGAGTTGGACTGGAGCCCAGAGGCCATAGCTGAACCCTCTGGGAGTATGAAGGTAACAGCGGAGACCCGCAGAAGGCTTGGCCAAGACTACTCAAAGGGCCGAGCCCAAATTTGAACCCAGGTTCTCTAAGGTAGCACCAGAGCCCTGCCTCTCAATGCAAACTGCTAAGTTGGTGATTTTCTGCCTTGATGAGGGGGGATGTCAGCAGTGGGAATAACAGCCAAGAAAACTAACCAAAGAGAGAGGAGAGCATGCAGAGGGAATACTGGACTTGAGTTCACATACAGCTCTTCCACTTGAAACCTGTGTATCCTTGGGCAAATTAGTAAATCTTTTTTAGCCTCAGTTTCCTCATCAATAAAATGAGTGGTTTTTAAAACGGCCTCTTCATTCCCTTTTAAGTATAAATGAAGGACCTCGTGGTCCTTTTACTTTTAGCCAGAGAGGATGGGAATTTTTTTGTTCCCCAAAGGACACATACACACAAAACACACACATACACACACACATACGTGTGTGTGCATATACAGATGCATATGTACATACATATAAGGAACAGAAAAAAATTTCCCCCAAACCAAGAGGCTCCCTGACTCATTTTCATTTCTGCATATTAATGTTTCCCAGTTATTTCATTATATAACTAAAAGATTTCCCATTCTGAGTTTATTTCACACTCTGCCTATGAACTTAGTGACAGGCCAATCACAGATAGGTGCTGGTAGGCAGCCAAACTTGGTCATCTTTCTCTCGAGAAAGAAACCAAGATCTGCTCCTTTCTGTATTACCATTCAGCTCCTGCTACCAGCCCTGCAACAGTAAGTACTTGATAAATGCTCCCTGATTGACTGAAATGTCAAATCCGGCTCATCAGGCTATGAAGAAAATACATTGCAACCTTTCGATGCAAATCGTTGTCACTAATGATAAAAACATTAAAAAGCAAAAACTTTTCAGAAAGAGGCTGGCACACCAAATGCTCATAATATTTAAATTACACGAAAAACTTTCACATAGAAAGATAAAAAGCAGAAGTCAGGCTGTCATGGGGACAGGATGAAGCCCAAGTCTGCTCCTGGAGAGGTCCCACTGTTCTCAGGGAGCTACCAAAGGCTGAGTTCGCTCCTGTCCTTAATTAGTCTGATCACTGTATCCACTTTTACAATAGTCCACAGAATTACCAAGGCAAGTGAATAATAGCAGGATAGCGACTTGAGTGAGCCTTGCTCCTACCTGACTCCATCATGACAGGATAAAAGCAAGATGAATAACAAAGAGACCATTCAGAGACTCTGGGGCCTGCTTCTTAGACAGACAGACACACTGACTTTTTTCTCCGTGTTCTGGTCCTTGGTCTACCCCCAAACCAAAGCAGTTAAAAGGCTATCTATTCAACATCACTCTTCATATCTTAGTCAAGTCAACAAACATTTATTAAACTCCCAGCATATGCTATTTAAAAAAATCTCCATTAGCAAAAACCGGCAGCTTTATCTTTGCCAAAACAGACTTCTTGAAAAAGCTATCCCAGATGCCTCTGCTTCTTTCTCAAACTGACCCTCTTCAACCCCTTCCACGCAGGCTTCCACCCCCTCATCCTTCTGAATCTACTCCCTCCAAGATCACCATTGACCTAATTGCTAACTAAACCTAATAGTTTCTATTAGAAACTTCTAATAGAAGTCTTCCTCATTCTCCTTAATCCCTGCAAATTTCAACAGTGCTGAGTCCTCCACATATTGCTGGATAACTTCAACCAATCTACCAGCCTCAGCCCAGACCCTCACCACTTCTAGTCTACATTACTACAATGACTCCTGATTGGTCTCCCTTCTTTGGCCCTCTCTCCTCTCTAACACACCCTCCATGTTGCTGTCAACGTGATTTTCCTAAGACATTGATCTGATCTTGTCATTCCCCATTCAAAACTAAGCTGCAGTGGCTCCCTGTTACCTGCAGGTTCAAATATAATCTCAAGCCTAGGATCTCTGACTTAATATCCTTACCACCTTCTCCATTGTGATGAACATGATACAGACAAAAACACACTGAATGATAGTCCCTCCCTGGTCCAAGGGACAATAAATGTCTCTGGGGTTGGAGGGCCTAGGTGTAAATGCTGACTCTTCCACAGGGGCAAATTTGCTTCCCCTTTTCTGCGCCTCTATTTTCTTGCCTGCAAAATGAAGGGAGTGGGCCAGATGATTGCCCGGATCCTTTCCAGCTTTAGATCTATGATCACTTGGGTACATCTAGGATTTAAAACTTATCTCTCGCACATACTAACTATG